>NC_060139.1:292287478-292624799 GCF_021461385.2 Schistocerca piceifrons
ATTAAGAAAACTGTTGTTGTAGGCTAGATAATATTAACATCTTATCTCCTCAAAAGCTTCGTCATTCGTCGAGTTTGGGACCTGTGGATCAAGGCAGATCCCAGCTTTCAATTCTTCTTGTTTTTACTTCATTTATCAACATTTGATGCAGTGATATTTTACAGTCACACATGTGCTCAAACAAACATCTTCTCAACAATCATTAGATCAGTCTTTTCATGTGTAGCATTTAACATATTTCCAGATGGATATTACGTATTAAGTTCACATTTGTTGTCATTGCTTTTTTATATACATATAACTTCTCGATATTACTTGATGACTGCAGAAAGAATATCGGAGACTGAAGATTGAGCCAAAGTGCTGAGGAAACTGGACCTGTATCTTGTTCAGCCTCTATTTCTCTTCTCAGTCTATTGTTGACGAATCTTTTGTGTCCAGGTATGGAATTATTTTAATCACGATGCTGAATCTTTTGTTTATTCAAATAATAATTGCTAACAATTCTTTGGCATAAGAGACTAAGCTATAGTGACTGTGTCTGACATTCGTGCAATTATATTGAGAATTCTGAAAGAATTCATTTCTTTTTCTCTTCCTCAGGCCCACGCCCGCGACAAGGAGAATATTCGTCCAACTTCTCTCCCTCCAAATACAACCCTCCAGAGACACGTCAAGGCCAACAGGAATGTACACATTCCCAGGTAAGAACTTTTATCTTATATCTTATTTTATATATGAATATGTCATCACAATAGGAAAATCTGTGCCGCACCGGGACTCGAACCTTGATTTCCTAGTTGTTTCGGGCGGCCGCCTCAGCTATTAGGTTTCCTGTTACCTACGAACAAATGATGGATGTCATTTCCTTGGATCCCATCCATTTGACTTCCGTGAATTTTGTTCAGCTGATAACATATCCCTATGGTAGGGATTATCTAGCGAGTCTATGTCCCCAGTGATGTCATGCCCACATACTCCATGGCACAACCTCTGGTAGTGGGGTTCGGAAATCACAGGCGGAGAAGGTCAGTGATGATAAAAGTTTGAGTCTTGTGTGAAGGCGTGCTCAATTAGCTTAATGGTTAAGGCTGCTGCTCGCGATAATTTTCAGTTCTCAGTAATTAATATCACATTGCACGTTCAGCATTTCTGATCCGTTTCCAGTGATGTCTTTTCATGGGGTTACTTCTTCATTGATTGCACCTCCGGAGCTTGTACAGTAATAATTAATGCAACACCGATTCTGTCAGTATGACGATAAAACCTATCGAGACGTATAACTCTCGCTTCTTGATTATTCATCTAATTATACACTGAACAGCCAAATAAATTCGTATACCTGCCTAATATCGTGTAGGGCCCCCGCGAGCACGCAAAAGTGCTACAACACGGCGTGGCATGGATTCGGCTAATGCCTGAAGTAGTGCTGGAGGGAATTGACACCATGAATCCTGCAGGGCTGTCCATAAATCCGTAAGAGTACGAGGGGGTGGAGATCTCTTCTGAACAGCACGTTGCAAAGCATCCCAGATATGCTCAATAATATTCAGGTGTGGAGTGTCTGCTGGCCAGCGAGAATGTTTAATCTCAGAGGAGTGTTCCTGGAGCCACTCTGTAGCAATTCTGGACGTGTGGGGTGTCTCATTGTCCTGGTGGAATTGCCCAAGTCCGTCGGAATTCACAATGGACACGAATGGATGCAGATGATCAGACTGGATGCTTACGTACGTGTCACCTGTCAGAGTCGTATCTAGACGCCACTTCAACCCCATTACAGAACCTCCACCTGCTTGAACAGTCCTCTGCTGACATGCAAGGTCCTTGGATTGATGAGGTTGTCTCCATACCCGTACACGTCCATCCGTTCGATACAATTTGAAACGAGACTATTTCGACCAGGCAACATTTTTACACTCATCAACAGTCCAATGTCGGTGTTGACGGGCTCAGGCTAGGCGTAAAGCTTTTCGCCGTCCAGTCATCAAGGGTATACGAGTGGGCCTTCGGCTCCGAAAACCCATATCGATAATGTTTCGTTGAATGTTTCGCACGCTGATACTTTCTGATGGCCCAACATTGAAATCTGCACCAGTTTGCGGAAAGGTTGCCCTTTTGTCACGTTTAACGCTTCCCTTCCGTCGTCGTTCGTCCCGCTCTTGCACAATCTTTTTCTGGCAGCACCAGTGTCGGAGATTTGATGTTTTGCCGGATTTCTTACATTCACGGTACACTCTTGAAATGGTCATACTGGAAAATCACCACTTCATCGTTACCTCGGAGATGCTGTGTCCAGGCGCTCAGTCCGGAACCGCGTGACTGCTACGGTCGCAGGTTCGAATCCTGCCTCGGGCATGGATGTGTGTGATGTCCTTAGGTTAGTTAGGGGACTGATGACCTCAGACGTTAAGTCCTATAGTGCTCAGAGCCAGATGCTGTGTCCCATAGCCCGTGCGACGACTGTAACACCACGTTCAAACTCTTAAATCCTGATAACGCGCCTCTGTAGTAGCAGTAACCGATCTAACAACTAGGCCAGACACTTGTTGTCTTATATAGGCGTTGCGATCGCAACGCGCTATTCTGCCTGTTTACATATCTCTGTATTTGAGTACACGTGCCTGTAGAAGTTTCTTTGGCCAATCAGTGTATTTATGAACCTGGGTCTTAGTGAAGGGTCTTCTAAAGATTATTTTAATTTTAACTTAGAAGTTTATCAGTCGTCAGGCGCTACAGACAAGTATGTACGCTACATTTCGAATTTGCTGTATTAAGGTCTTCCATTAATCACTGAAGTTCATCTGCTTTAAATAGAACAACGGTATCCGCCAAACGAAAGTTGTTCAGATTTGGTCCATTGACACACATTCCTCCTTCGCTTTCACAGTTTAGGGGAACTGATGTACAGCTTGATTTTTAATAGATGTTGAATCACATGTAATGACATGAACAGTGCAACACCAGATCTGTATCAGCAAATATTTACCAAATAATTGGTATTCAACAACGTACTGCAGCAGCGCGCCGGCTACACTACCGGAAGGTACCATATCACTGGTCAAAATATGGCCTTCTCCTAAGCTCTCAGCTTACAGGGGAGATCATCACTGGCGACCGTCTGCCTGTGTAGGCTCCTCAGGGTCGGCTTATAGAGGTCGGCGTTGAGGCCAATCGGGACTGATATGAATCCTAACACAGGGCCGACTATCTTCACGCGACGAGTAATTGGCCGCGCCAGATCATGCCAGATGCGCGAACCAGATGAAGCGAACTTGTTTTCGTCAAGTCTCGCATGCCTAGCGAAATCGCGCGGTGTTCAGCCGAGTTGTTTACTGCGCTGACAACGTTCTATGTCGATGCACATAGGTGCTTGTCGTGCGTCTAGGTTAGACCCAGCTCGATCACTGCCACAGTTTACTCTCACCAGAGCAGGGACTCCAGGACCATTCCGCACTTTGTAGATTACAAGCGTGTTTAGCTTCTCGGGAGCCTTCTTTGTGGAGATCGGCAAATGTCTAATTTTATTTCCGCTCGAGTAGGTCGGCTAAGAACGTTTCCCACTATTTCCACACGCCTGACAACACGGTAGGCGTCTAAAACTCTTGACAACACAGCAGGTTAGCAGTGATGGAACATAACAATGACTGCGGCAAAACTGTACAATTTCAGGAAGCTCGCGCACTTGCTAGGTGGCCAGTAGGAGACCGAAATTGTGAACACAAATTGCTTGCGACTGCGGATTACCAACAGTGGGCCTACGAGCCGACAATAATCGCGCGGCAGCAAACAGCGGCACGAGGCGCGTAACGTAGCGCACCGAGTTGTTTATGGACTACACTACCAGCAGGCAGTGCGGAAGCAAATACGACGTCACATGACTGGCTTGCGCCTCAAATGCCAACATTAAACAGTAAGAACTGAAATGAAAATTACTTTCAGTAAGGGTTGTCAGTCTCCGCCTCACCACTACCGTCTTCTAATCAAAATGGAGTTCGGTCATTTTCCAGCAAACTGACTCCACAAGCAGGCTGAAATTACCCCACATATTATTTTAACAAATTCACCTGCTGGTGAGACCAGTGGCTTCTGCTAACCTTTCTAAAACAATAATTATAGGCCGAAACAATTGCAGCTTTCACCCTCGTCACTTTCACCTCACGATATATGACTATCCTATACGTCTAACCAACACATTGAATTATCTGGTACTTTACACACAGCAGTACACTGGCAACTAACGAAATTATAACTGCCATCCATCCGACAAAAGCTCGCAATGGACTAAAACTATTAAAACTACTTACTGGGCGAACATGGGAATTACACCCTTCCGCTATCTTTCACATCTACCAAATCTTGGCCTAAAATATTCTTTCCTATGCTGGTGTAGCTCTACCAAAGATCTATAGCTCTTTCCAAGTGCCTCAACGCAACACTCTCCGCCTCATTTCCCGAATCCGTTTACCTTCCCCCATACGTATCTTTTTCTATCCCACCAAATTCCCACCTCTCCTCATTCACACTGAACACCTCCGTACACACTATCTGCAAACTCAACTCTACAATGTCTACTGCCCCTCTAATTTTCAGTCCTGCCCCTGACGGGCCCATACCAACACTTCCACTAACCCTGCAACTAGATACTCTCCATATCTTTTCCCAACTAAACTTATACCAACTCCCTCTCCCTGACAATGAATCGTCCCGATATGTACACATCCTGTTAACTACAACTCTTCCATGCCTACCTTACTTCTCTTCAGGACTCCCCTTCCCTGTCGGCCTTTGTGGCCGAGCGGTTCTAGGCGCTTCAGTCCGGAACCGCGCTGCAGCTATGGTCGCAGGTTCGAATCCTGCCTCGGGCATGGATGTGTGTGATGTCCTTAGGTTAGTTGGGTTTAAGTAGTTCTAAGTTCTAGGGGACGGATGACCTCAGAAGTTAAGTCCCATAGTGGTCAGAGCCATTTGAACCAGCCTCTTCCCTCTCCTTTTTTCCCCATCCCTTCTCCTCTTCATTCTACGACCGTGCCCACACGCCAGACCATTCTGCCTTCCCACTATCGATCCGAACAATTACCTTATCTCCATAGATATTACTAATCGGCAACTACGCTTATACTTACACCCTTCAACACTATGCAACAACGAAAATTTCCACTCCCAAAACAAGTTTCCTCCAGTGCGGGTCATTCAAATTTTCAGTGAAACTGCACTGGTCATTTTAAGAACATCACAGGTTTTGCAGCAGGTTTTCAAAAGAGCTTTTATTGTTTCTGTTTTAATTTTAATCTTTTTTATTTTAATTCGAAAACGAAGAACATCAATAATTTAATTGTATTGAAAGGTCATCCATCAAATCTAGATTAAAAAAATTGTAAGTATTTACGTCTTTATGTATATTTCACTGTAAACCTTTTGGCTGAAGAGGGTTATGATTGTACTGCTGGGAGCCCTCCACATCGCCCATACGGTGCGAGGGGGATGAAGCAACAATTAAAAAAGAACTCTGTTTCAACAGTGAACACATGACCCTTGTGAAGGCCTCTCGGCCTACAAAATGACCTGTGACGCGGCCACATATTCGGAAATGTTTTACTAAGATGGCGAAGGCTTACGCTCATACATGGAATACGTTTTCAAATATTCTCCCACTAAGAAAGCTGTTAGCTTAGTATCCACATGTAATTATTATCATACCATTACAAAAATTAGTGATGTAGACGTTAAGACCTCAATCTGGCGATTGGACGGATTCTGCCTTCTGCAAGACGCCTGCGTAGTTTTGTTTTCACCCAGGGCTGCTTCACCACTTTTTGTGCTATCTTCAGTGGGTTTGTTTATTTTTCTTTTGCACTATCGTTGTTACATGTTAACCTTCAAAGCACCTCTCGATAAAAATATTCTTTAAAGGTTAACACGTAACAACAATTTTTCAAAGAAAAATAAACACAACCACTGACGATCGGACAGAAAGTGCTGAAACCTATCTGGGTGAAATCAAATAGTTCAAGTACAGGCTGAAGGGACAGTCTAATTCATACTAAAGCTTTATTAATCTAGACGGCGCTATGATTAAAACAGTGCACCCACAGCTACGACTTGTCTGAAATACCAGCGATGCTATACTGACTTCATATCACTTGTAAACACAGGCATGATTCTTTGACCGGCCCGCAGGCGATATACTTCTCCGTCTTCATCAAATCTGGTGTGCATTAGTACTCCATATCTAGTCACATCGACATTGACCAACCCGAAACTGACTGAAAAGTTTAGAGCAGAACATACAAACAGATCCGTGGTTAGCAATTGTTTATTATAATTGCCAGAACCAAATTGACTCCAGGGCCAGCTGGGCGTAAATACTACTTCTCGAGAAAATTGAGCGCACCCGAACTTCTGCACCTCACCTCATAACTTTTGCATCTGTGTATTTCGAGTATGCACTGTGTTCTAGTCACTCTTGGGAGACTTAAGCTCTCCCACATAGAATTCTTTAAACAAACATGTTCCTCAACTAGGCGTTATTCCTTTGCGTGGCTGACTGGGGGCGTTCGTTGTGGAACGCAGCGCACCGTAGACCATTCGCAACTAGTTTCTTGTTTTGCTTGTAAGTCTGCGGTGTGCCTTATCAGGTGTTGCTGTTTAGATGTGTGTCTGCATCCAGCAGGGAGCACGAACAGTGATTTCTCTGCCGTGATTACGTGTTACGGTGAGGAGCGGGAGATGGGCAACGGAAGAGGCGCTCGCCGTATCTACGAACTTCAGTTTGCTGACAACAGACATCCACACCACACAATAGCGCAGTACCTCTGCTGTACTTCGAGGAACGTCAGGAGTCATACGTCCAGAGTTTGTTCACAAGGAGCATACTCCGGGACCATCTGATATCGCACATTTTAAGTAATTTGTGCAATCGCTTGTTTATCAAAATGGTAATGGTGTTGTCTACCATACACGTGTACTATTCGCAAATAAAACTTATTTTACAGAAGTCAGTTATTTTTACAGTTGGAATAGTAACATCTATAGTTATCAGAATTGACGTGTGGTTGCTATTAGATGTCACCAGCAACTGTTTTTCGTAACATTTGGGCCAGAATGGTCGGTAATCATGTTCAAGTACCAGGCGCGGGTCCAGGGTCGCGTTTTGGATGGAGTCACAGTTCATCGCTGTCTCCTCCCCCTTCCCCTCAGGCATAACTTGCTTCATCCTCGCTTTTAACATTCCATAGATGCCTACGATTTCAATACAAACAATCAAATCTACGTAGTATATTTGTTTTCATCGATATCGGATATGAGGTCGTGATTGTTAAAATCATTGTTGAAGTATAGGCTCAACCAGTTTTCACAGTGCAAAAACACTAAAATTGATGCTTTTAGAGGGAGCAAATCTCCATAATCAGAATCATTACACAAGAAACTATAAGAGGGATTAAAATACAAATGTAAATAAATATAACAAAATTTCGTGGCCACTTTCCTTGAAACTGCGTCTCCCTTAAATGTGCTCCACATCGTTCGTTCAGTCGATAAAATAAAATATACCGCGTATGCAGTCCTGAGTATCGAAAGTGTCACAGCAGCAGCCAGCCATTCGCGTACACGCTAAGCAGCGCGACTGATGTACATAAACAACAAATAAGAGAGACGCCACCAATCAAAGATAATGCACAGCACTATTGTCAAAGATAATCTATTTCTACATCTACTTGGCTACTCTGCAAATCATTCTTAAGTGCCTGGCAGAGGTTCACACTAATTCTCTATTATTCCACTCTTTAACAGTACGCGAAAAAAAACGAACAACTATATTTTTCCGTGCGAGCCCTGATTTCCCTTGTTTTGTTAAAAAAATATTTTCGCATTCGGAGGAGAAAGTTGATGCTGAAATTTCGTGACAAGAGCCCGCCACAACGAGAAACGGCTTTGTTTTTATGGTGACCATCCCAAATCCTGTATCACGTCCGTGACACTCTCTCCCCTATTTCTCAATAATACAAGACGTGCTGCCCTTCTTTGAACTTTTCTCGATGTACTCCGTTAACCCTAAGAATCCACATCGCGCAGCAGTACTCCAAAGGAGGACGGACAAGCGTAATGTAGGTTGTTTCATTAGTAGATCTGTTGCTTCTTCCTTTGGTTCCCCATCCCCACCACATTTTCTGTGTGTTCTTTCCAATTTAAGTTGTTCGTAATTGTAATTCCTAGGCATTCAGTTGAATTCAGGCCTTTACGTTTGATTGATTTATCTTATAACCGAAGTTTACCGTATTCCTTTTAGCGCTCATGTGGATGACCTCACACTTTCCATTATTCAGGGTCAATTCCCAGTTTTCGTTTAAGTAGATATGGAGTAGCAGAGGGCCAAAATGGACAGCCCTACGGATATGCGCAGATCTTCGAATTTCTTCACGAACATAATGCCAGCAGTATTACTATTAAAGTAGCTTAACGAAGACTGATATTATAACAGATCTACAAACTTTTTTAAAAAGTTGTATTGTCTTCTGTAATGAATATTACATGAACAAGTTATAGGAAAATCAACTTTTTTAAAAGCTTTGTAGGTCTGTTATAATCTCAGTCTTTGGTTGTTGTTGTTGTGGTCTTCAGTCCTGAGACTGGTTTGATGCAGCTCTCCATGCTACTCTATCCTGTGCAAGCTTCTTCATTTCCCAGTACCTACTGCAACCTACATCCTTCTGAATCTGCTTAGTGTATTCATCTCTTGGTCTCCCTCTACGATTTTTACCCTCCACGTTGCCCTCCAGTACTAAATTGGTGATCCCTTGATGCCTCAGAACATGTCCTACCAACCGATCCCTTCTTTTGGTCAAGTTGACCCACAAACTTCTCTTCTCCCCAATCCTATTCAATACTTCCTCATTAGTCATGTGATCTACCCATCTAATCTTCAGCATTATTCTGTAGCACCACATTTCGAAAGCTTCTATTCTCTTATTGTCCAAACTATTTATCGTCCATGTTTCACTTCCATACATGGCTACACTCCATACAAATACTTTCAGAAATGACTTCCTGACACTTAAATCTATACTCGATGTTAACAAATTTCTCTTCTTCAGAAACGCTTTCCTTGCCAATGCCAATCTACATTTTATATCCTCTCTACTTCGACCATCATCAGTTATTTTCCTTCCCAAATGGCAAAACTCCTTTACTACTTTAAGTGTCTCATTTACTAACCTAATTCCCTCAGCAACACCCGACTTAATTCGACTACATTCCATTATCCTTGTTTTGCTTTTGTTGATGTTCATATTATATCCTCCTTTCAAGACGCTATCCATTCCATTCAACTGCTCTTCCAAGTCCTTTGCTGTCGCCGGCCGAAGTGGCCGTGCGGTTAAAGGCGCTGCAGTCTGGAACCGCAAGACCGCTACGGTCGCAGGTTCGAATCCTGCCTCGGACATGGATGTTTGTGATGTCCTTAGGTTAGTTAGGTTTAACTAGTTCTAAGTTCTAGGGGACTAATGACCTCAGCAGTTGAGTCCCATAGTGCTCAGAGCCATCCTTTGCTGTCTCTGACAGAATTACAATGTCATCGGCAAACCTCAAAGTTTTTATTTCTTCTCCATGGATTTTAATACCTACTCAGAATTTTTCTTTTGTTTCCTTTACTGCTTGCTAAATATACAGATTGAATAACATCGGGGAGAGGCTACAACCCTGTCTTACTCCCTTCCCAACAACTGCTTCCCTTTCATGTCCCTCGACTCTTATAACTGCCATCTGGTTTCTGTACAAATTCTAATAGCCCTTCGCTCCCTGTATTTTACCCCTGCCACCTTTAGAATTTGGAAGAGAGTATTCCAGTCAACATTGTCAAAAGCTTTCTCTAAGTCTACAAATGCTAGAAACGTAGGTTTGCCTTTCCTTAATCTTTTTTCTAAGATAAGTCGTAAATTCGTGTTAGTATTTTGCAGCTGTGGCTTATTAAACTGATTGTTTGGTAATTTTCACATCTGTCAACACCTGCTTTCTTTGGGATTGGAATTATTATATTCTTCTTGAAGTCTGAGGGTATTTCGCCTGTTTCATACATCTTGCTCACCAGATGGTAGAGTTTTGTCAGGACTGGCTCTCCCAAGGCCGTCAGTAGTTCCAATGGAATGTTGTCTACTCCGGGGGCCTTGTTTCGACTGAGGTCAGACTCTTCACGCAGTATCGTATCTCCCATTTCATCTTCATCTACATCCTCTTCCATTTCCATAATATTGTCCTCAAGTACATCGCCCTTGTATAGGCCCTCTATATACTCCTTTCACCTTTCTGCTTTCCCTTCTTTGCTTAGAACTGGGTTTCCATCTGAGCTCTTGATGTTCATACAAGTTGTTCTCTTATCTCCAAAGGTCTCTTTAATGTTCCTGTAGGCAGTATCTATCTTACCCCTAGTGAGATACGCCTCTACATCCTTACATTTGTCCTCTAGCCATCCCTGCTTAGCCATTTTGCATTTCCTGTCGATCTCATTTTTGAGACGTTTGTATTCCTTTTCGCCTGCTTCATTTACTGCATTTTTATATTTTCTCCTTTAATCAATTAAATTCAATATTTCTTCTGTTACCCAAGGATTTCTACTAGCCCTCGTCTTTTTACCTACTTGATCCTCTGCTGCCTTCACTACTTCATCCCTCAAAGCTACCCATTCTTCTTCTACTGTATTTCTTTCCCCCATTCCTGTCAATTGTTCCCTTATGCTCTCCCTGAAACTCTGTAAACCTCTGGTTCTTTCAGTTTATCCAGGTCCCATCTCCTTAAATTCCCACCTTTTTGCAGTTTCTTCAGTTTTAATCTACAGGTCATAACCAATAGATTGTGGTCAGAGTCCACATCTGCCCCTGGAAATGTCTTACAATTTAAAACCTGGTTCCTAAATCTCTGTCTTACCATTATATAATCTATCTGATACCTTTTAGTATCTCCAGGGTTCTTCCATGTATACAACCTTCTTTCATGATTCTTAAACCAAGTGTAAGCTATGATTAAGTTGTGCTCTGTGCAAAATTCTACCAGCTGGCTTCCTCTTTCATTTCTTAGCCCCAATCCATATTCACCTACTACGTTTCCTTCTCTCCCTTTTCCTACTACCGAACTCCAGTCACCCATGACTATTAAATTTTCGTCACCCTTCACTATCTGAATAATTTCTTTTATTTCATCATACATTTCTTCAATTTCTTCGTCATCTGCAGAGCCAGTTGGCATATAAACTTGTACTACTGTAGTAGGTGTGGGCTTCGTATCTATCTTGGCCAAAATAATGCGTTCACTATGCTGTTTGTAGTAGCTTACCCGCATTCCTATTTTCCTATTTATTATTAAACCTACTCCTGCATTACCCCTATTTGATTTTATGTTTATAACCCTGTAGTCACCTGACCAGAAGTCTTGTTCCTCCTGCCACCGAACTTCACTAATCCCCACTATATCTAATTTGAACCTATCCATTTCCCTTTTTAAATTTTCTAACCTCCTACCTGCCCGATTTAGTGATCTGACATTCCACGCTCCGATCCGTAGAACGCCAGTTTTCTTTCTCTTGATAACGACATCCTCTTGAGTAGTCCCCGCCCGGAGATCCGAATGGGGGACTATTTTACCTCCGGAATATTTTACCCAAGAGGACGCCATCATCATTTAATCATACAGTAAAGCTGCATGCCCTCGGGAAAAATTACGGCTGTAGTTTCCCCTTGCTTTCAGCCGTTCGCAGTACCAGCACAGCAAGGCCGGTTTGGTTATTGTTACTAGGCCAGATCAATCAATTATCCAGACTGTTGCCCTTGCAACTACTGAAAAGGTTGCTGCCTCTCTTCAGGAACCACACGTTTGTCTGGCCTCTCAACAGATGCCCCTCCGTTGTGGTTGCACCTACGGTACGGCTATCTGTATCGCTGAGGCACGCAAGCCTCCCCACCAACGGCAAGGTCCATGGTTCATGGGGAGGAAGAGTCTTTGGTTAGCTGCTTTAATTATTTGAATGATTTCTTGAAGCCTTCAGCTGCCATTTTCTTTATTTCCTGTATGATTGTACAATTTTGGCCTTAGGCCATTGATAACCGATTATGTCGTCTACGTCGTTGCTCCTATAACATCATGTTATGCTCATAAATTAGTTCGAGGTGTTCGCGCTATTTTAGGAGCACGTTACTTTCGAGCAGTTGTTACCAAAAAATCATCCATAAAATACTTGAAAATGGCCTAAGGCCGAAATTGTTGAATCGTACAGGAAATGAAGAAAATGGAAGCTGAAGGCTTCAGGAAATCATTCAAAAAATTCATCGCAGCTGCGGACCCTATCGCATTGAAAATACTCGAATTATAGTAATACTCGTGATATTCCGTTCGTGAAGAAGTTCTCCGTAGGGCAGTACATCTTTGATTGTGGCGTCTCTGCTTTCTTGTTTACGTACACCGAATGCTCAGTCGCGCCGCTCAGTGTGTACACGAATAGCTGTTGCCGAGACGCGTCGGATACTCCGGACTGCGTATGCCTGTCTATATATTTTATTTTATCGACTGAACGAACGATGTGAAGTACATCTGACGAAGTCAGGGTTTCAAGGGAAGTGGCCACGAAATTTTAATATTTTTATTTACATTTACTTTTCACCGTAAGCAGTACAGTTGTGAATACAGGTCTGCAGACTGTGGTTATTCATATGCGTTCCTGTGAAGTGGAGGACACGCTATTCGACTCAGTCGTTTCCGCCTACGATCGTTTGAAGTCAGTGTTCCTGTTATTTTTCTTCCTCAGTGGAGTGTCTTTCCCCATCTGTGTTCCCATACTCAACTTCCTGTCAGTTAGTTTCGTATTACATGAATCATTTGTGCGACTAATGGGGCTAAAATCTAGATCAGGGACAGCGGCAGTCTCAGCAGTGCTTATCTACTGCTCATAGGTAGGCAAAGCGTTGGTTTCGCGTTGCTAATAGGATGATTCTTTGACATAGCCAGTGAGAGAAGAGAAAAGGCGCAATGTATTTCTAGCGCCGAAATTGAAACCATTATCTTGTTTGCTGTATTTCAGCGTATTAGTTAGTTTCGAGAGAAATATTTTCTGATTTTGGCAGCGAGTGCTGTAAAGTGGACTGATTTAAGTGATTTAGTAATGCGCGACGACGTCGTCCGTTGGAGTTTGTCTCCTGGATTAATTCAGAAACACGAAAATGTATCAAATGTGATGGTGAAGTGGCTACGCAATCGACCTGCGCGAGCACACTGAATACGTGGATCAATGTGTTTTTTTTAATTAAATCATGGTAGAAGGTAGCTGGATCAATGTTTATTCATAAAAGAGTACTACGTTCGATATACGGTGTTAATAAACATTGATCCACCTACCTTCTCCCATGATTTAATTAAAAACAATGGTACATCTAACTTCTCCCATGACTTAATTGAAAAACTTTGATCCACCTATCGTCTCCCATGATTTAATTAAAAAACATTGAGCCATTACTCAGTGTGCTCGTGCAGATGGATTGCGTAGCAACACAGAGCAGATAAATACTTCACTGCTTTTTCTAATATATCATGGGTTGCGACGCTGTCCTTGGTTTGCAGATATTAGCACAGTTTTAAGCTGCAAATCAAAGAAGGAGCAATTAAATTTACCACCCTCGTTTAAGGAAATATTTTACCCTTTCTTCCGAACGTATTACTTCGAAACACCTCACCTGTCTGCTGTTCTCTCATTGACATCTTTGGTTCCCATCATACATCACAGTAAGCGCTGACTACACCCCTGCACGAAACACGATAAGTACGCGACTGGCCCTATTCTAGACTTTTACCGGTTAATGATATGATGTGGAACGAGTCATTTTACATTCGTATTACATTCATTTGTAAATATGGCTACATGCTGACCATTAACAACATTTTTTAGTAATGTTGTGGGTCAGCAATTTCTACACACCTCCTTTTAAACCTTACAAAAAAAGAAATTCATGTACGGAACAGGAGGAACGGTATGCAGGTTCTATCAGTGAACTCACGAATCGTGTCGCATTTGTTATTGACAGCAACAGGGTTATCCTGGACCTTTACTTGTCTTGAGTGTTATGGGCAGGCCGCCAAGCAAGCAGCTGGAAAGAGTTCTGTTTTCAAAGTAACTGGTAATTCCTAAAATTGCTTGTAATTTTAGAGTTTTCATGCTCAGTTATACTCTGAAAATCTGCATTTAAATTTGGGAATAGATAAATGTAAAAATACAAACGTTTCTGGTAAAATGTTTCTTTTTGGCAGAGAATGAATTGTGGAAGGCTTGGTCGCAAATTAATCTGTCGACACGTTTCGATACATCGTCATCTGACATAGCTATGGTAAGAACAAAGAGACACAATATAATAGATGTCTCATCAAAATATCTGCAACAGAGGAGAAAGTTCCCTTCGACACTTACAATGAAGTACAAAAACAAATCACACCGAAATGGGCACAGAAGGTACTGAAAATATACAGTAGCTCTCATGCATGTGGAGCCAGGTGCCGAACTGACCGTACTTCGAGAAACATAGTGGTAAGGGAAACAATTGCCGTGAACAGACGGCGTTGGTAACCATTTGGCTGACAAAGAACGTAACCAGTGGAAAGCGTACAATGAATATCTCGATTACGTGCTGTGTGAATCAGAAAACCATGGGGGAATCCATGTAGGAAAAAAACGCGAATTTTGTAGTTTACAGATTGAAAATAAGAATAATAAAATATATGGACGTTATGTGGAATGGTAGCTATTAAAATTTTAAAATATAGAGCGATTATTAAACGAAATGTAAGATAAAAAATTACAATAATTAATGTAGAAACATTATGACACTGTTACATGTTACATAAATATTTACAATATATGCATTGACCTCTCGTCTGTTACATTGCCAGATGATAAGTTTGTTTTGTTTGCAGATGATACAAACATTGCAATAAGTAGCAAGTCAAGTACAGATTTAGAAATAGCTGCTAATCAAATTTTCATTAACATTAATAAATGGTTTAAAGCTAATTCACAGTCATTAAACCTCTGAAAGACCCACTGTATGCAGATTTCCTTCCATCTTGTATATAGCATATGAAGACATGCAGATCGAAAAGGTTGACAGTGTTAAATTTCTGGGACTACAACTCGATAATAAATTCAATTGGAAAGGGCAAACCACAAAATTGCTGAAGCGCCTAAACAAGTTTGTATTTGCAGTGAGAACTACGTCAGATGTAGGAGGTATAAATATAATAAAACTTGCATGCTTTGCTTACTTTCGTTCTGTTATGTCATACAGGATCATATTCTGGGGTGGCTCATCAAAATTTTTTGCGTGCAACAGCGTGTAATAAGAATCATTTGTGGTGTAAATTCAAGAACATCAAGTAGACATCCGTTCAAGGAAGTTCGTATTCTAACCACTGCTAATGAAATTTGTTGCAAGTAATTTATCTCTGTTTACAACCAATAGATCAAAACATAGTATCAATACTAGGAATAAGCACAATCTACATGAAGACCTAAAATAACTTACCTTGGTCCAAAAAGGGGTCCAATATTCAGGAACACACATTTTCAATAAATAACCAGCAATCATTTAAAACTTGGTTTCAGATAAGGCACGGTTTAAACAGATTTTGAAAGATTTTTTGATAGGCAACTCCTTCTACTCTATAGAAGTATATGTTAACAGAGAGTGTTAGGCCAGCTTAAGTAAAAATTTCTGTTAGATTTCAGTTTTTGATAACACTTTGCCTCAACAGCCAAGATTAGGTATTTTGTGTATGATAAATTTATTAATAGTGCATAACAATGTTTCATTCTGACAGTGCATTGATTTTGTAAATATTAGCAGTTCCTGTTTACTGTAATATATTCACGTATTTTGACAATGTCCTGACAAGTGATCAGGTTAGTGAGTGTTATATTCAAATGGTTTACGTTCTCCCACACCCACGAGAATCGTCTCATTTTTTGGGTCTATGGAACGAAAACTGAATCTAATCTAATGTAATCTATGACATTGTTAGGGGTACACAAATATTCACAATATAGGCATTGGTAAATAAAATCGTATTTTTTACCCAAGGATGTACAACAGCAAACATGAAATCAAATATGCATACATCATAAAAACAAATGGGATATCTTACGTCAAAATGTAACATGACAGACAATATCATAGTTTGTTTGTAAGTTTTTAACAAGCTATATTATCAATTTATTGTCTGTCATTTTACGTTTTAATGTATGATGCGCCACATGTTTTATGATGTATACATACCTGATTTCCTTTTTTACTACCATATAGCCTTCGGAAAAAAGACCATTTTATGTTACCAGTGCCTGTATTGTGAATGTTTATGTACCCCTTCAAAAATGGTTCAAATGGCTCTGAGCACTATGTGACTTAACTTCTGAGGTCATCAGTCGCCTAGAACTTAGATCTAATTAAACCTAACTAACCTAAGGACATCACACACATCCATGCCCGAGGCAGGATTCGAACCTGCGACCGTAGCGGTCGCTCGGCTCCAGGCTGTAGCGCCTAGAACCGCACGGCCACTCCGGCCGGCTATGTACCCCTTACTATGTCATATTCCATGCCTATATTGTAAATGTTTATATAACTATGTCACACTGTTTCTACACTAATTATTGCAATTTGTTTCGATTTGTATTTCTTTTAACAAACCCTCTATGTTTTAAAATTCTAATAGCTACCATTCTGTGTGACGTCTGTATATTTTGTTACATTTATTTTCAATCTGTAATTAGCGTTTTGTTAATATACCTGCATGGTTTCATCCACGACTTTCTGACTCATATAGCACGTAATCGAAATATTCATTGTATGCTTCCCATTGGTTACGCTCTTTGACAGTGAACTATTGTCTATATGTTTACTAACCTATGTGTTAAGGGCAACTGATTTCCTTACCGCTACATTTCTCGAAGTACGGTCAATTTGATACCTGGCTCCACATGAATGAGAACTATATTTTCAGTACGTTATGTAGCCACTTTGGTGCGATTTGTTTTTGTACTTCATTGTAAGTATTGATGGAAAGTGTTGCCCAATGTTGCACGTATTTTTCCTGAGGAGTCGTTTATACTGTATTTCTTTGTTCATACCACAAGTATGTCCGATGATGATGATGTATCGAAACAATCAATAAATTAATTTGGAATCAAGATTTTTCACAATTTATTATGTCCCAAACCTGTATGGTCGCACGTAAGTGAGAGCACTTCTGTATCTGGCAAAGAATGTTTCTTTTTGGGACGGGTGAGAGGATCGGTGAGGATAACTGTTGGAGCTTACCGCTGCCTTCTGCGCACCACACCAAACTTAGGGGCTTGTTAAACACAGTAGCGCCTGCTGTAATCAGCGACATCTGGTTTCATCGCGGAACCACGGCACGTTACAGTGCTGGTACGCCAGCACGGCCAAGAGTTCGCTTCGGGGAACGCTGTATGGGTAGAGTAGCAGCTGTCCCGTGTCCATGGCGTCCGCCTCAATTCACAGCCTGCGCTTTGTTTTCCTTAGAGATACGTAAAGAGTGTGGACTAGGTTACTCCAGATGCCACCACAGCTGAACTGACTGTGCAAGTCTATGATGCCTTTCACCACACCAAACAGACTTCCTCAAAGGAGCTGGAAGGTCGCTGCTGCGAAGGCAAGTAAAATTATCCTCAACCTGAGGGTTGTTGCTTTGAACACCGCAGTGTTTTACTTGGCATGGTTCTTTTGGAGGTAGCATTTCCCAGACGTTTGAATTGACTTACTCAGTCAATTGCAGGGCTGTGTACAGTTAATGGAGACTCTGAGCAACAACACAACCTTACTTTTTTTCACACACACTGCCCTCCATTAGTCTGCAGCTCGTGGTCGCGCGGTAGCGTTCTCGCTTCCCGCGCCCGGGTTCGATTCCCGGCGGGGTCAGGGATTTTCTCTGCTCGTGATGACTGGGTGTTGTGTGATGTCCTTAGGTTAGTTAGGTTTAAGTAGTTCTAAGTTCTAGGGGACTGATGACCATAGATGTTAAGTCCCATAGTGCTCAGAGCCATTTGAACCATTGCCCTCCATTAAGTTCGTGTTCAGCAGAGACTTTTTTCGGGCGTCGCCTTCTTCAGCTGCTGCGAACTGTGTTCATTCGTACTCGCTCAGTGGACTCCAGTCGCACCGCTATTTATAACAGAGTTCGACTCCCGGTGCCCGCTGCGTCCTTTGATGGTAACTCGTTCTTGTTTAAATTGAAACCTCTGTCCAGATTTGTTTGTTTTGCTCGTGATGACTGGGTGTTGTGTGATGTCCTTAGGTTAGTTAGGTTTAAGTAGTTCTAAGTTCTAGGGGACTGATGACCATAGATGTTAAGTCCCATAGTGCTCAGAGCCATTTGAACCATTGCCCTCCATTAAGTTTGAAAACACCATGCTGCGTATTACAACGGAGCAAGATGGAAGTGATCTATGTGAGTTATTGGTTAAAATACGGAATAGCAAGCTCAAATAACGGTTAATAATGACACGTACAGTATTGTACACTTAATTATTGTACATACACATACATATTGGAAAATTCTAGTATTACTCCGTTTTAAGTAAACCGACGTTACATGTGCAAGCAGTTCTACTAAACACGCCAAGTGGCGCGAGTAGACTGCATGGCTATATAGAGGTACGATGTTTACATTTCTGTTCACTTGTAGTTGCGTTTGCATAAAGGTATAACATGCTGCGAAAGTAATTGAAAATGGTCCTAAAGTGCCAGATTCCTCATGAATCACGGGTAATGATAATCACTTTGCACCAAGAAGGCAATAGTGTCCGACAAATAGCAAAGAAACTGATGATTTCCATCAGCGGAGTTGTCAAAACCACACACCGGCATCGAGAAACAGGCTCCTATGGAGATCGTCCTTGCTCAGGGGCTCCCAGAAAAATATCAGAACACCAGGAAAAGTATTTGGTAGTGACCAGTAAACGTAACAGATCAAAAACTGTCCGTGAATTGACTGCTGAACCAAACGCAACGAGGGATACACCGGTGAGTGAGTCAACAGTGAGACGACGCCTGGCAGACAACAACCTCCGAGATTATGCAGCAACAAGGAAACCACTGTTGCGCCTTGTTAACAAGAAGAAAAGGCTTCAGTGGGCTAAGACACACCAACATTGGACAGCTGGGGATTCGGAAAGAGTCTTATTCACTGATGAATCCAAGTTCGAAATATTTGGAACTAAACGCCGTCAATTTGTACGCCGTTTACCCCATGAACGCTTGAATCCTCAGTGCTTAATTCCAACTGTAAAGTATGGAGGGGGTTCTGTGATGGTATGGGTATCCTTTGGAAGGAATAAAGTCGGAGATTTCGTGAAAATAGATGGAAAACTGAACCAAAAGGATTATCATGCCATTCTCCAGCGATATGCTAAGACATCTGGCTAGCGTGTGATTTGGAAAGGGTTTGTCTTGCAGCAAGACAACGACCCGAAACATACGTCTCGCTTGTGTCAGAACTATGTGAAGTCTCTGAAGGTTCGTAAAATATTGAAAAACATGGAATGGCCGCCCCAATCCCCTGATTATAACCCAATGGAACTGCTATGGGATGAATTGGACAGGAGGATCCGAAAACGGGAAATCATGAGTGGGTCACAATTGTGGGAGGTCCTACAGCAAGAATGGAGATTAATTCCAACTGAAACCTTGGCAAAACTGACGCAGCGCATGGCCAGAATCTGCAAGGCAGTGATGAAAGCAAAGGGTGGCTATTTTGAGGAATCGAAAATTTAATTGTTGCATCTTCTTGTGTATTATTTGAGCTTAATAAACATTTGGAAAACGACAAAATCCATTTTTATACTGTATTTTCTTTCCATTGTCTATAATTACTATGTGTTTCCAAACTTATGGAGGGTAGTGTATACAAATAATTACCAAAACCGAAAGAAGTGAAAAGTAACAGAAAAATCATAGGGCCGAGTGGGGGTGATGTACAGATCTTTGGACCTGTAGCCTAGCGCTTCCCACTAAGCTACTGGGCCATACTTTTCTTGCAAAGGTGGTGTCATTTTCTAACTTACCAACGCCTAGTTGGACACAGTAGCGGCTGCCGAATAATTCAGACAATGTCGTAAGGATAGAAAATTTTAGTGAGGGGCAGAAATCATAAAAGGAGCCCCACAGGGTTTTATTTTCGGTCAACCCCTATTATTTATATATGTGAATGAGCTGCCACTTAACAATGAACAAGCAGAATTGGTACTTTTTGCAGACGATACTAGTGTTATAATAAATCCCATTAGAGAGGAACAACAGAAAAGATTGTTAATGATGTTTTCTGTACAACAAGTAGTCATACCAACAACAGATGTAGCACATGAGCAGGAGTCAGTAAATAGGGAAATGCTCCAAACTTTTGGGTATACATGTTGATGAAAAATTGGAAGAAGCAAATTACTGAGCTTCTTGAACATTGAAGTTAACCTACATTTGTTCTCCGTGTAATTGCCAATCTTGTAAACAAACGTATCAACCCCCTGACATATTTTGCATATTCCCACTCCATAATGTCTTACGGGATAATTTTCTGGAGCAAAAACTATTTGGTGCACTAAATAAATGACTCGCTTCGTTTGCTAATAAACTTTATCATACTTCCACCTCGTACCGCACTCTGGAATGTTTCCATCATCAGATCTATAGGGCAGAAGCAGAAACATTTAGGCATAGACAACAGAGACGTGACAGAAAGACCAGATGAAACGCTTCGTGTATGTACGACAATCATCATCAATCATCAATACTAATTTTCACGTCAGGCCGTGCTCATTGTGGATACAAAGTACAATGTACTTTGTCCAGATGACGCCTCCAGTAGCTGATTTAACTGTACGAACTACGGACAAGGTAAACATTTGTGCTGCTAGGCGGCGCTGGCTTATGACGCCACTGCTCAAGGTATATCATCGGCCATAGAGAATAGCATGTTGCCGTAACCACAACTGTCATAATGGAATTGTTTGTTTACGGTGCAGTATCGGCCATTACCCGCTTGGTCACATTTTCAAATAACCCGCGCCGCCAGTTACGCCGCCGTGCTTCCAACAGCCGCCACCGCGGCACGAGGGCGCTGGCGTCAACGATGACACCGCTGCCAATGATATGTAGGCAAGCACCCCCTCTCCGGAGCTCCAGTGGCGGGTGTGCTAAGTTCGAACATTCATGCACAGAACCCCGTTTTGCGTGTTTGCATTTGATAACATTTACGGACTTCCACGACGGCCAGGGCTCGCCATTTACTGAATAGTCATAGCAGTGAAAAATATCCGAACTCTAAATCAATTGTATCGATATACAGGGTGTCCATGAAGTCCCTTTACAACTTAAAAATTTTATTACAAGAGCAGTTGTTGAAATATTTTAACAACATTTCTTTTATTGTAGTCAATATTTATAAAAGCCTTTTTGACAGTGTTTAATAGACCTCTATATTGGCGCCTTTAGTTGCACGAAGCACATCAAGACGGTACTCAATTTCTTGCCATGTTCGCTGTAGCATAGCGTCGTCAGTGGTGGCAATGGCATTACGAATCCTTTGCTTCAAGTCAGCAATGTCCCGTATCTGTGTTTAATACACGATATAAAAAAAAGTCCAAGGAAGTGATACCTGACGAACGCGGTGGCCAAGGAATTGGTCCATCCCTCTCAATCCATCTGCCTGGAAATGTTTTATTGAGGAACAGACGAACATGCAGTCCCCAATGTGGTGGTGAACCAGCTTGCTGGAAAATTATGGTTGTAAGTCAAATTGTGGTGGTAGCTTCGGTGAGAAGCTCGAGGTAAACATCTGCAGTAATTGTTGACTCGTTGAAGAAAAATGGACCAATTATTCGGTTGCAAATGATTCCACACCACACATTGACTTTTGGACTATCCCGGTGAAGCTCCCCAGTCACATGGCGGTGTTCACATCCCCATATTCTCACATTGTCTCTGTTTAATGTCCCAGAAACATGAAAAGTTGCCTCGTCACTGATACAAACTCGCTTGAGGAATGATTCATCCTCCGAAAGGCGTTCCAGCATGCTGAGTGCAAACTCTATCCGTTTTGGCTTGTCATTTGGCTCAAGTGTCTGTAACAGCTGTACTTTGTAAGCGTACAACCGTAAATTGTTGTGGAGGACCTTATGCACGGTTGAACGTGGTAGTTGCAACTGTCCGGCAGCAGTGCGGATGGACTTCGTAGGTGAACGAGTGAAGACGTTTAAAACACGATGATGTTTTCCTCGGATGTTCTTGGTCGCCCGCTCCTCCCTTTATCCAACACTGTCCCTGTCTCCATCTATTTTTTGTGCCATGCACGGATTGAAGGGCGCGATGGTGGATTTCTTCCATACGTCTTCTGAAGTTTCGTTGAGTCTCAACATCCGATTTTGTCTCAATAAACCAGGACACACATTGTGCCTTCTCTTGATTAGTTGCCATTTTATAGAGGTTCAGTTCCATCCATCAAAAGAGTATCTGAAACACAAAATTTTAGTATATGTAAAATCTTTAGTAAACAGTGATTACAATAAAAGAAATTTTGTTAAAATATTTCAACAACTGTTGTTGTAATAACATTTTGAAGTTGAAAAGGGACTTTATGGACACCCTGTATATTTCAACATCCTAATCTGTGTTAGCAACTGACGCTGCAACTACAACAACGAAGTTAAATGTGATTTGGTATTAGATGTATTATAAATTAATATCTGAATACTCTGTTCTTGAACAACATTTGCTCCTCTCTCACAGGGTGCAAAGGAAGTCATAACATATGGAAATCACTTTTTTTTTAACGAAATGCAGGAAATTTATGTCGCTGAGTAGCTGTGGCTACCAACACACTAATCAAATCATGGTCGATGGGCTGTAGGGAAACACCTAATTTTTAGAGGAACAGGAAACGTATAAACATATTTTAGAAACCTACACACTCCTTGTACAATAGCGTTGAGGACGGAGTCTGATTCTCTTCCGTTTAAGATGTGCAATTCTGCTCAACATTGCTGAGCTGATGGCACTAAGTGCACGTTAACAGCATCATTAAGTTCGTCAATTGCCTCCTAAAGTGTGGCAGCAACCTTCTGTTTAATGATCCTCTATAATGCATTATCGCAAGGTGACAGATCGGGACTTCAAGGTGGCCACTCCACAGGTGCAGGCAAAAGGACAGAAGCACATCCAATCCATTTATCAGGACATCCCTCATTGAGATTGAGCTGGTCCTCCATCCCGCGGGAACACATGTGACCGACCAGTTCCTGATCTTGCAGGTGTAGCACAAACCAGCCACGTAACATGTTGAGATACACTATGTGATTTACAGCACCGTCAAAGAAATATCGACCTGCCGAGTGGGTTGCAGATATTGCAGCCCAGATCATGACGTGTGGTGGGTTGTGTTAAGTTTCTTCATAAAAACGTGGGCTTTATTCCTCCAGAAATACATGTTTCTCGCGCTTGCACTGCGATATACTACAGACTCGTACGAGAAAAACACTTTTCCCTTTGGAGGAAGAGTTGTAAAGACATCGAGCATTCGCCCACAAGCCGGATGATGTTTTTGCATGTCATTATCAAATGGTTCAAATGGCTCTGAGCACAATGGGACTTAACATCTCAGGTCATCAGTCCCCTAGAACTTAGAACTACTTAAACCTAACTAACGTAAGGACATCACACACATCCATGCCCGAGGCAGGAGTCGAACCTGCGGCCGTAGCGGTCGCGCGATAGCAGACTGTAGTGCCTAGAACCGCTCGGGCAACCCGGCCAGCATGTCATTATCGCTCAGTTCGTTTACAAACGAAGGTTGAAATGCTTTTAGCTTCAAACAATTCTTCATATGTTTCTGTAATGTAGAAGGTGGAATTCCCAATTCCTGTGGCCGCTTACGAATGGAGTTTTTTTGGCGAACGGCGACAGACGCTGCAGCCTCTACACACGTTTCCAGTCGTGATGGTGATCGTCCTCAGCGGTACTTATCTTTTACGCAACCAACTGCAAAGAGTTTTCTCTCCCATCGTATAACTGTTGGTTTTGGTGGGAAATATTTCTAAAATCTTAAAGTGGAATGATGTTGAAAGTATCTCATTGACTTTCCGGTATGATGTCATTTGTGAGCCCAGGTCATCGTTATGGTCTGTTCCTACATGGTGTAAGTGGACTCATCAGCCATGATTTAAATGTATGTCAGCGCATATAACAATAACAACAGCGATTCATCAACTTCTCTGTAATACGAAGGAAGTTCGATAAGTAATGCAACGCATTTTTTTTTTCTGAAAGCAGTTCGTTTTATTCACGATTCAATGTACCATATTATTCTCCACTCTTTTGACTACAAATCCACACTTTTCAACGTAATCTCCGTTCAGTGCGACGGCCCTGTATGGCATTGGCACCACTCCACTAGTGTGCTGTCCTTAGGTTAGTTAGGTTTAAGTAGTTCTAAGTTCTAGGGGACTGATGACCACAGATGTTAAGTCCCATAGTGCTCAGAGCCATTTGAACCATTTTTGAACTAGTCGACGCCAGAGTCAACGCCCTGTGGCATCAGTAACATTCCCATCACTCACGTACTGCTTCCCGCGGAGTGCATTCGTCATTGGACCAGACGGATTTAAGTCAGAAGGTGTGAGACCCAGGCTTTGAGGTGGGTGAGGAGGAACAGTCCAATGAAGTTTTGTGAGCTCCTCACAGGAGCGCCGAAGTGTGTGAGGGCTTGCATAGTCACGGAGAAGTTCGTTTGCATTTTTGTGGCGACGAACACGTCGGAGTCATTTCTTCTGTTTCACATGTAACCTCCAAACAGAAAACATCTCGTTTATAATATTCACATTTAGCGTAAGCTCCCAACAGAAAACATCTCGTTTATGTTCCCAATAGAAAATTTCTTTCCAATAATATAATTTCAAGTTTTAATGTGACCTTCCATTAAAGACTGACTGCATATCGAGACTAATAATTTTTGACGTCAGCAGCGGTGCGTCATGGCCCCGTGAAATCATCCTGAATAAACTGAAACATTCTTACCTCACAATGATGTCGCCAGGTAACGCTATCTGTATATCTGCTACTATAAGAAATTTTTGGCTCAGCCCAGTGCAATGCTGGCCACTAGATTTTTATTTGTAGGAAAATAACTGACTTTCTTTTGCTTAATCAACATGAGTATGCACAGGAAAAATTCGTAAAATCTTTAAACTCAGCTAAATGACTGGCAAAAGTTTTCTGCAGAACAAAAGTTATTATTGAAACATTTCTGCAAGGAATTACAAAAATAGTTCAAAAAATGTTCAAATGTGTGTGAAATCTTATGGGACTTAACTGCTAAGGTCATCAGTCCCTGAGCTTATACATTACTTAACCTAAAGTATCGTAAGGACAAATACACACACCCATGCCCGAGGGAGGACTCGAACCTCCACCGGGACCAGCCGCACAGTCCATGGCTGCAGCGCCTGAGACCGCACGGCTAATCCCGCGCGGTAAAAATGGTTCAAATGGCTCTGAGCACTATGGGACTTAACTGCTGAGGTCATCAGTCCCCTAGAACTTAGAACTACTTAAACCTAACTAACCGAAAGACGTCACACACATCCATGCCCGAGGCAGGATTCGAACCTGCGACGTAGCGGTCGCGCGGTTCTAGACTGTAGCGCCTAGAACCGCTCGGCTAATCCGGCCGGCTGCAAGGAATTACAAGGGATGAGATTTTCACTCTGCAGCGGAGTGTGCGCTGATATGTAACATCCTGGCAGATTAAAACTGTGTGCCCGAGCCGGCCAGGGTGACCGAGCGGTTCTAGGCGCTACAGTCTGGAACCGCGCGACCGCTACGGTAGCAGGTTCGAATCCTGCCTCGGGCATGGATGTGTGTGTAGTCCTTAGGTTAGTTAGGTTTAAGTAGTTCTAAGTTCTAGGGGACTGATGACCGTAGAAGTTAAGTCCCATAGTGCTCAGAGCCATTTTTTTTGTGTGCCCGACCGAGACTCGAACTCGGGACCTTTGCCTTCCGCGGGCAAGTGCTCTACCATCTGAGCTCTCCTGCTCTGTAAAGTTTGGAAGGTAGGAGACGAGATACTGGCAGAAGTAAAGCTGTGAGGACTGGGCGTGAGTCGTGCTTCGGTAGCTCAGATGGTAGAGCACTTACCCGCGAATGGCAAAGGTCCCGAGTTCGAGTTTCGGTCGGCCACACAGTTTTAATCTGCCAGGAAGTTTCAATTACATGGGACTTTAACATTACAATTGTGGTTTAACATATGAGCGCGGCAACAAAGAACAATATATATATATATATATATATATATATATATATATATATATATATATATATATATACCTTATACTACATCGCTCAGGCACCGCCATCGTGCTACACGACCGGCTCAACACAAGTCAACTGCTGGACTGTCCTGTTCGAACTCCATAACTCAAGCGCTCCGTGGGAGCTACAAAACACGACTGCTCTCTGCGAGCTATTAAACTCGATTTGCTGCCAACACTGCTCTGATCTGCGATTCTATTGTAGCATAGATATTCCATATCGTAGGCAGCATGTGAGCAATCCGTTGAAATTACATCTGCTCAAGTGCGCTAGCGAATAGTAATGAACGCCTTACTCACAGCTGTGTACGGCCGGCACGCCTGAAATCGAACAGGTTTGCGCGACCTAGTTGCGACAACAAAGTCGCCTGGCCCGACAGCTCACTGTGCTTTTGTTTCCTGCCAGATCAGCGTAGACATCCTGCAAGCGCCTATGAATATCTTCGATCCTCCGGTTTTCCGCCATAAGAAACTCTCTGTTTGGAACGCTCCTCCATTACAGACGCCGTTCTGAAAGCTGCGCATAGCGCCGCCAGCCACCGGCATTTCATGGAACTATAGGGGCTGAAGCGGCGACATTCCACGAAGTCCCACAACAAATTCCGCAGTTCTTCGAACGAAACTAGCCGAGAAAAAGTGCGATGCGTTGCTTACATAACGCCCGTCGCATATAGGGAGTAACTGGACTTTGTGACCACCGCGTGCGTATGGGCAGCTCACGAGAGAGCGAACGTAGTGACGTTCCTGGCAGATGAGTCAGTGGAAAGTGCTCTAGCGACCGTGGCGACGGTGAGCATAGGAGTGAAGCACCGGCGTACCACGTGTGCTGGCGTGAAAGTGCCGCAGCGGCGCGGAGTTTGGCAGCGGATACTGGTGGGTGCGGCGGGGAGGCATGAAGGGCGGCCCTCGTCTGGCGGAAAGGTACGACAAACGAGCAGGTACTGTACGCAGAGAACCCACAGTCGCCGGTGTCAGCAGTCGCCACTCGACAAGGCGCTTGCTCGGCTGTTGGGCAGACCCGCGTTAATGTTGAAGTCGCGGAACGTTCCGCTCCCGTCAAGGTGCAAGCCGTCGAGCTACTGTCGCCGTTGACTCTCTCTGGTGGATCATTTTTATTTGTTTCTTAATCGAGCGAGGTAGCGCGGTGGAACACACTGCACTCCTATTCGGGAATTCGGCAGTTGTTTCCCTTACCACTATGTTTCTCGAAGTACGGTCAGTTCGGCACCTGGCTCCACATGCATGAGAGCTACTGTATATTTTTAGCACCTTCTGAGCCCACTTTGGTGTGCTTTGTTTTTGTACCTCATTGTAAGTGTCGAAGGGAACTTTGTCCTCTGTTGCAGATATTTTGCTGAGGCATCTTTTATATTGTGTCTCTTTGTTCTTACCATAGTTGTGTCCGATGACGATGTATCGAAACGTGTCGACAGATTAATTTGCGGCCAAGCCTTCCACAATTAATTCTCTGCCAAAAAGAAAGCGTTTGTATTTTTACATTTATCTATTCCCAAATTTAACTGCAGATTTTCAGAGTATAACTGAGCATGAAAACTCTAAAATTACAAGCAATTTTAGGAATTACCAGTTACTTTGAACACAGAACTCTTTCCAGCTACTTGCTTGGAGGCCTGCCCATAACACTCAAGACAAGTAAAGGTCCGGGATAACCCTGTTGCTGTCAATAACAAATGCGACAAGATTAGTGAGTTCACTAATAGAACCTGCATACCGTTCCTCCTATTCCGTAGATGAATTTATTTTTGTGTAACGTCTAAAAAATGTTGTAAATGGTCAGCATGTAGCCATATTTACAAATGAACGTGTAATATGAATATAAAATGATTCGTTCCACATCACATCATTAACTGGTAAAAGTCTAGAATAGCGTGAGTCGCGTACTTAACGCGTTTCGTGCAGGGATGTTTTCAGCACTTACCGTGATGTATGATGGGAGCCAAAGAAGTTGTGTAAGCTGTTTGTGTTACGCAGCCAATGAGAGAACAGCAGGCAGGTGAGGTGTTTCGAAGTTTGTTTGGTCTACGTTTAGAAAGCTTTATTATTATTCGCGTATGGGGCCAATAGGACCACGCGAGGTACAGTCAAGCAATGTCGCTTTTGATGGTTGGCCTTCCTTTGTGTCCAAATTTGTTTCATCTTTCAGAGTGAAGTCTCTTTCTTTCATCAGACTACAGTGTTCCAGTCCGTTCTGTAATTTCCCTCTCACCAACTTTTGAATCAAATTCTTTTGTCTGAATGTTTTTCCATCTGTAGCGCCTGCCTGAGTTATACCGGCTACTTTAAGATCCTCCTTAACTGCAGCGATCCATGTAATTGGCTCAGTTTTGGTCTTACTTCTGTTTTTGTAGAACTCTAATATTTGTTTTGTCAACCTAGTGGGTATCGTTCTTTTAATGTGCCAATAAAATTCGACTTCGTTTCCTTATATCATCAAGTATTGCTTCAAATGGTTCAAATGGCTCCAAGCACTATGGGACTTAACATCTGAGGTCATCAGTCCTCTAGACTTAGGTACTTAAACCAAACTAACCTAAGGACATCACATACATCCATGCCCGAGGCAGGATTCGAACCTGCGATCGTAGCAGCCGCTTGGTTCCGAACTGAAACGCCTAGAACCGCTCTCCACAGCGGCCGGCGCATGTATTGCTGTGCATTCTTCTGTTTCCTTGTAACTTCTCAGCCTATAAGTCTCTCCATCAATAATTTTTGGGCCCAATATTTTCCTAATAATCTCCGTTTCTTTCATTTGAATTTCTAAAGTATCCCTCTTTTTATTTAGAACTTTATGCTCCATAAAGACATTCAGGTTTGATTACAGTGTGATGTCCTGTGACTACGGTATCAATGCGTCACAACTGTAATGAGTCAACTCGCACAAATACCTAGGTGTTACAGTTTATGAGGATATGAAATGCAATATTTACCTAGGTATGTAGAACAGATGGCAGATTTCGTTTCATTGGTAGGATACTGGAAGAATGCAGTCACTCGGCAAAGCAAATTGTCTGCAGAGCACTCTTGCAACCCATCCTACAATATTTCTTAAGTGTGTGGAAAACATAGCAGGTGATATTTAAGTCCAGCACGAATTGTCGCTAAACGTTTGTTTGGCTCACAGCAGTGCATCACGAAATAGCTGAAAAACCTGCCATGCGGGAAGCTCGAAGTTAGACGTCAGTTATCCCGCTAAAGCCTACTTAGAGTGTTCCAAGGACCAGTAACAATTGAGGAATCGGGAATCATGTTGAAGTCCTCTTCGTATCTCTCCCGCCGTCAAAACAAGATCAGACTGCCTACAGCGCGCCCAGAGGCATTTAAATTTTCTTCCCGCGCTGCATACTTGAATGCAACAGGAGAGAGAGCCGTAATAAGTGTTAAAATCTAAGTACCAATTTGTCATCCACTTCACAATGAGTGAGAGGTTTGGAGAATACGGATATACACGTACATTTAGATGCTGTGAAGCCCTTGCTTTGTTTCGATTGGCACAGGCCATCAATTTATGGAATAAAATACAGTTTAACGCATGTACAGGCATTCACCGGTACGCATGCGACAGCATGCAACACCAGTATGTTCCAAAACGGCGCGAGTGGAAACGGGCTTTTCCGCGTCTCATACCTCGGCTTCTATTGCGACAGAAAGGTAGGGTCAAGTGTTTTGGATGGCTCTTGGACTAAGGACCATTTGTATACCCAACAGAAGGATCATCTTACTGTGACTATCCGACGGGATAGGGTCCAAGTTTGAATACGCCAACTTTCTACAGCTTAGGCAAACTGTGAAAATCGGTTGGTTCTTTTTGCATTTGGAATGGTTTACAGTGCGCCTAAAGGGGCTTATGGACGCACCATTTAGTTCAAAGGGCCGTTCCTGAGAAAACCGGTAACGATCGTTTTCACCGTCAGCAGCGGGTATTTCAATAGATAATCGCAGCAAATTGCTCTAATTAGAACGATATATTTTCTAGGCCTCCATCTAGAAGTTACATCTTCCAGTTTTCAAAAATCCATGTCTGTTATCAAGAAACACTCCAAAAACATGGTTTTTCTGGTACCAAAACCGAGCAGCGGATTCCAAGAAGGCTGTATACAGCAAATGGCTGAAATTTATACGATGTATTCCTAAGATCCCGATCTCGAACGGCCTTGGAAATTTTCTGGATATCTTCATCTGTCTCCGAAGTACAAAGGATCAAAGTTACACTACTTGTACACATAAAATACGCACGTTAAATCCAGTGTATGGCGAAAACATAGTTTATAAATTGACGTAGCACGAAGAACTATGCTGTAAAGCGTCTCCGTTATCATCAGAAGGATTCTGGGAACCTGTATTTGACGCTTTTCAGGAAGACAGAGAGCCATCTGCCTCTAAACTTACTTGCATCTACATTAAAGGATGACATAAAGTGATGGAGTCGTCGGCTGAGATGGAGCTGTAACGAGGTACTATTTAATAGTAGACTAGATGCATTCTAGACAGAGAGAGGGAGACGTTGCTGCAGGTAAATTGACCATTTTTTTCTGATGTTCTGTCAGGATGCATCAGTTGTGTGACATAGTCTGCATTCGACTCGTACCTTGGGTGTAAAATCGATACTTCAGTTTCACAAGTTAGCGATAAGTGTTTGTGAGACACTGCAATCCCCGTGTATAAATCTGCTTGACAGATGTGCTGTTTACAGAGTTAGTGGCGGCATGACTTGTAATTTCACATGTCGGATGGGCATAGTATAATTTCTGAACCGTGATCTGATGTGAACAGTGGACGCTATACGTCTCTGGAAAGCTACATTGTGCATGTATCACACAGAGCCGCTGTTTTAAGGAAGTAGTTTTTTCGTTTTACAGTTTGTTACGATAGTTTAGCGTAGAGAAACCTGCAAGAAGGATGTATGTCACGCACTGGAAATGTATTTCTTACATTGAATACTAACAGCGGTGCATTCCGCATGACTGATATGTCGGAAACTCAAGCGATCTAACATTATAGCCTGTTTTAAGTGCAGAGCTGTGTAGCCTTAGGAGTGCACGTGTTTATGTTCTCTCTTATCAGTACCCTCCTGGTACTGATCCAAGACACTAGAACAACACTTTAAAATTGATAGCGTAGTTGATTCACGTAAAATGCTTCGAACTCCATCCATCTGGAGCTCCATCATACGTCAAAATCACTCGTTTCTTGTTCTTGTTAACACTTTCAAATCTGTTACTATACATCGATAAGGAGTACTAACCTCCTCGACATGGGCGCATCTGGAGCAATCTTGTGCATTTGGATGGGTGAGGACTCAGCAAGCTCCATTCATTCACAAGACGTGGAATGTAGTGGTCTACTTCTGGTCGGCTGCAGGGTATGTTGGTCAAAGACAGTGCAAGGAGGTCTTTCAATCTCTAATATTATCCTAAGACTGTGATAATGCTCTGTGACTCCCATTCGCATAGAGATTGATCGTAAATTAAGCACTATGCTCGAGGTGCTAGAAATATGTAGACCACTGTCTGGTATACTTTGATGATGCATATAGTTCAAATGGCTCTGAGCACTATTGGACTTAACTTCTGAGGTCATCAGTCCCCTAGAACTTAGAACTACTTAAACCTAACTAACGTAAGGACATCACAAACATCCATGCCCGAGGCAGGATTCGAACCTGCGACCGTAGCGGTCGCGCGGTTCCAGACTGTAGCGCCTAGAACCGCTCGGCCACCCCGGCCGGCGATGATGCATATGTTCGAGGATTAACAATGAAAGTACGTACTGCACAGTCATCTATCTACATTCGCAGTGATACTCGCAAAGTAGAGAAGGGACGGTTTAGCTATGATACTGAAATTGGGAAACATGCTGTCGCATTAAAGGTCGGTGTTGAAATTACTGTAAAATTGTTTGCACTATCAACTGTGATGCTTATTATTTGAGTACATCGATGGTGTCTTTTCCATCCCATCCATCCACTGATACATTGTTGGTTACCTCATAATGATTGACTGACATCGTTTTTTAGAGTTGGAGAAAGAGTTTTGGTGAAGGGGCAACACCTTCTGGGGATGGCTAACACTGAAACAGTGATCGCGTACATGACTGCAATACGAGGAATCAGTTGAAATGGAACGCAGAGGCATCAACTATTCTGTCACTTGACAGATGAGTTTAAATGTAGAGGTCGTCAATCACCTTCGGACGGCAGGTTGGAAACTCTCCACAACGCCGCCAAACTCTTCCAGTTTCCTTATGTTGTAACCATCTTTTATTTAAAATCATCCAGTGTGTGTGGTGTGTTATGGTAGCAGCAGTAACAACATGACTTATACTGTGCGACGTCTAGTTGTCTGTGAGAAGCAATGGATCAGAACATGTTAATGTCAGTTTAGAACCTGATACAGACCTCAAAGTCGTGGCGGAAAAAATAAAATGTGTGGCAGTGTACAAAGCGTGTTACAGCAGAAAAAAGCAATGTTTCAAACAACGACACAGGGCCACAAGGAGGCTCTTTTTGACTTATAGTATAGTTTGTGGGATACGGTCATCCTCCTACAGTAAAGGTGATGTATCTTTACATTGGTTCGTGCAATGGATCAATAGCTGTATATTTAATAGGAATGTCACATGTGCTGGATGCCGGCACGCAGACGATATTTATTTTCGATGTACGGGAGGAGAGAGATGCAGTAAAAATCTTATCGAGTTCTCTATCGGATGAAGTTAGTAGAGCTTTTATAGTTCGTAATTTGTGTCTTTTGTATGTTACAGAATAACGAAGATGGCATGTTGGGGTGATAGATGTCAGTGGGCCCTGAGGGATTCGGCTCTACTTCGGAGAGCAGTACTTGTATGTAGTTTGGGGATGCACCACAATGCAGTAGCAAAATCCTCATCCTTCTCCCAGTTCCCGTACTGTCTTTTATACTACTTCGTGTTGCAGGAGCGGGTTTCGTTTGGCAGTGACCTTACAAATCGTGACAGTTGGCGGAGCTACGACAAAATGTTCCCGTTTCCATCGAATCGTCAAAAACACAGTCCTGTCGCACTAACTCTGCTTAGCCGTTTCTACACAGGTTGCAGAAGGTGGTGGATATAGCTTTCTCTGACTTTACTCAGTTCTGACTTAAATTGCAATGATCACATGCATAATGCTGCAGAAATGTCAGCAGTTGCAAGATGCATAGGGAGTGACTAAAACCACATTGGAATTTTACTGTAGCAGACAGGTTCGAGAAAGGTGCCTCGTTTCGGGATATGGAAGTGCCAGAAATGTGATTCACTAGTGGCTGTAATCATTAAAGGACTTATCCATGGATCCAACGCAGGTATGTGGTTGAATGGAGAGACTTGATTCCAAACCACAGCCAGCACTTCTAGCATACAGCGTAACACTAAAGATCTAAAAAGCTAGTGTACATTTCTTATGACCCCACGCACACCATCTGCTGTTTGTGGTCCTTCTCAATCAACCATCGCCTATAACCCAGTCGATATATCACCAAACCTCTGACATGGCATCGAGACAGAATGCATTACAAATACTGGAGAAATATCTAGCGGCGGCGGCATGAGGGAGATGCAAATACCGGTTTCATACCATGTTCCTTAGCTGAATCAGTTTCTAAATTCGATAATTTAATTACGAGGTTACACTGTCAGCGACGTGTAACCGCACTGTTGGTCTGATACTATACGCTCTGGCGATCACCGTCTATAGTCAGTATCACGGCATTTGTCTGGAAAAACCACTTCATTCAGAGGTAATGCTAAACCTCGATTTGTAAAGCCTGTATAGCTTTTAACATGGTTACATGTATGCACTTCTAGAACTAAGACCTCTTGTGACAGTAACATACGGTAGTTGTTGTGATCGGATGTTTTAACATTTGGCGGTTTGTAAGACGATTACGCCTCTCTTTCTAAGACACAATGGTACCACTTTCAAGAAAAACTTATGAGACATGTCCACCCATTGTTGATTTTCGGTCAGTATTATTTCGTATCGCCAGCAATCAGTTATTGACAAAGTACACTCCTGGAAATTGAAATAAGAACACCGTGAATTCATTGTCCCAGGAAGGGGAAACTTTATTGACACATTCCTGGGGTCAGATACATCACATGATCACACTGACAGAACCACAGGCACATAGACACAGGCAACAGAGCATGCACAATGTCGGCACTAGTACAGTGTATATCCACCTTTCGCAGCAATGCAGGCTGCTATTCTCCCATGGAGACGATCGTAGAGATGCTGGATGTAGTCCTGTGGAACGGCTTGCCATGCCATTTCCACCTGGCGCCTCAGTTGGACCAGCGTTCGTGCTGGACGTGCAGACTGCGTGAGACGACGCTTCATCCAGTCCCAAACATGCTCAATGGGGGACAGATCCGGAGATCTTGCTGGCCAGGGTAATTGACTTACACCTTCTAGAGCACGTTGGGTGGCACGGGATACATGCGGACGTGCATTGTCCTGTTGGAACAGCAAGTTCCCTTGCCGGTCTAGGAATGGTAGAACGATGGGTTCGATGACGGTTTGGATGTACCGTGCACTATTCAGTGTCCCCTCGACGATCACCAGTGGTGTACGGCCAGTGTAGGAGATCGCTCCCCACACCATGATGCTGGGTGTTGGCCCTGTGTGCCTCGGTCGTATGCAGTCCTGATTGTGGCGCTCACCTGCACGGCGCCAAACACGCATACGACCATCATTGGCACCAAGGCAGAAGCGACTCTCATCGCTGAAGACGACACGTCTCCATTCGTCCCTCCATTCACGCCTGTCGCGACACCACTGGAGGCGGGCTGCACGATGTTGGGGCGTGAGCGGAAGACGGCCTAACGGTGTGCGGGACCGTAGCCCAGCTTCATGGAGATGGTTGCGAATGGTCCTCGCCGATACCCCAGGAGCAACAGTGTCCCTAATTTGCTGGGAAGTGGCGGTGCGGTCCCCTACGGCACTGCGTAGGTCTTGGCGTGCATCCGTGCGTCGCTGCGGTCTGGTCCCAGGTCGACGGGCACGTGCACCTTCCGCCGACCACTGGCGACAACATCGATGTACTGTGGAGACCTCACGTCCCACGTGTTGAGCAATTCGGCGGTACGTCCACCCGGCCTCCCGCATGCCCACTATACGCCCCCGCTCAAAGTCCGTCAGCTGCACATACGGTTCACGTCCACGCTGTCGCGGCATACTACCAGTGTTAAAGACTGCGATGGAGCTCCGTATGCCACTGCAAACTGGCTGACACTGACGGCGGCGGTGCACAAATGCTGCGCAGCTAGCGCCATTCGACGGCCAACACCGCGGTTCCTGGTGTGTCCGCTGTGCCATGCGTGTGATCATTGCTTGTACAGCCCTCTCGCAGTGTCCGGAGCAAGTATGGTGGGTCTGACACACCGCTGTGAATGTGTCCTTTTTTCCATTTCCAGGAGTGTATTATACTTAGTAGTAGGGGATGCTTGATAGGTTCGCCTTGAGCATCAGGCTTATAAAATATGTGTGTATGTTTCGACTTCCCTCACATGTAAATTGCCCGACTGACTACTTCTTCACATTTTCCGTCTTTATTTGGTTGAGAGAACATCGATTGTGGTGTGTGCAAGTGCACCTAGCAGGTGAAAGACGGGTCGACGGCACGTTTGCTGGTTCTCTAGACATGAGAAACACCTTAGTTGACTTTGTAAATTGTAAGGCTGATTTGGAATCTGATATATCACTGACATCGGTATTCGCGAGTGGAAATATCAGTTTCCTCTATTTTTTCATGTTTTCACGCAAAGGTCTTCGCAGACGAAATAAGTTTTTAGTTACTCAATGATTTACAGCACGCTCCACCTCGCTAAAGTTTGGGGTTTGTAGAGAAATAATTTCTAGTCTATATCTTCGGAATTACGTTGTGTGAGCCATCGGTAGGATACTGCTATGTGCTTGATATCGAGAAGTATTGCATAAATGGTATAATACTCTGGCAAGCCATGTGAAAATACCTGTTTTCTTGTAATCCCAGAGTCTGGAGGTGCGTGTAGAAAGCAAGCAAGCAAATAGGTCGGGGCCAGAAGCAGGAACACCTTTGTGCCGAGGGGAACTGACCCAGCCTTTCTACAATGGTCTTCGCGGTATATGCAAGAGTGTCTGGTGGTCGCTGCTGCGTGTCCTATCTTTATAGAGGTATAGATTCAATACATCGATAGTCGTAAGGGGAATGAAAGATTTTCTTTTTTACATGGAAAATTACGTGTGCTATAGATACTGAGATTCGTTCCAGAACCACGGTCATAAAGAGGAGACGTATCCAGTACATTGCTCAGTGTCAGACTATGGCAGCAATCCTAATATTTAATTGTAGTTACACTGGAAAATATGTGTGTGGTTCCCAATATTCTTGTGAGTCTGGAGATGGCCGTAGAAAGCATAGCAGCAAGCAAGCAGGTCAGGGCCAGGAACAGTAATGCCTCTGTTCCAAGATGGGAATTGCCCATCCTTTTTACATGAGTTCAGAGAGTCCGAGACAGCGTATGGCTTATGACGATTCGGCTCGCGGCTGCCCCCTAGATCAGTGAATAGTGAACTAATACGCAGTTTGCATTGAGTTGCCTTCTGGACCGCATGTGTCGCGTTTCTACTCTGCGGAAATTTGAGAAGATTCAATATGACGAGAGTTAACGTATTGATAGCGTTCGAACTCTTACTACTCAAGTCCTCCTGGGATGAGGGGTCGTCCACAGCCGTCTGGCCTCTCTCTGGCCAACACACGCTTCCGCAGCTGCGGTCATGGGCCGCGTTTATGGCGGCAATTTCCGCTGTCGGCGCTGCACTGCGGCACGGTGAGAGCGTGAGTATATATTTAACGATCTGTAGACCATTTTTGCGGGGTTTAACTGTCAGTGCATCTCACACGTTCACATCGGCCAAGCTGCATCCAAACAATGTCAAAGGCAGCATGAATACGCTCCTTCAGCGTCTTCACATCTGGAATGGTCTCTGCATACACGATACTTTTGAATGGCTCCATAAGCAGAAATCGCACGGGTTGAGATCCGGTGAACGAGCAGGCCATGCAACTGCAACCCCTCGGCCGATTCACCGACTGGGGAAGACACGACTGAGATGCGTCCGGACGTTAACAGCGAAGTGGGCTGGAGCACCATAATGTAGCAGCCACACAACCCTTCGAATCATCAATGGCACTTCTTCCAGCAGGGGAGGCAAAGTCAGCCGCAAGAAACGCCGATAGTTTCGACCTGTTAGGCGACGTGGAAGGAAGACTGGTCCCAAAGTACAGTCGCCAAATATCCCGGCCCAAACATGCCGGCTGCAGCGATGCTCATGATTCGCTGTCACCATACCATGAGTATTCTTCATACTATCCCACAGATGGCTGTTATGAAAGTTGAAGATACCACTCCAGATAAATCCGGGCTCACCTGTGAATTGGATGGATGACGCAAGTCCCAAAATCTTGGTTACCCGGTAAAGAATCCAGTAACAAAACTGCTCCCGATGTGGAAAGTCTGTCGCTAGTAAGTCCTTGCATACGCTGTTGATGATAAGGGTAGAACAAGTGTCGTGGCAAATGTTCCACACGGTCGTCTGGCTTACCCTGTACTGGCTTGCCAACTACCTGGTACTGACACGGCGGTCGCCTTCCACAGTTTAATCACATTTTGCTCCAAGTCTGATGCCCGAAAATTTCGGGTACGTCCTCCATGTTTTCCTGCTTCCTGAAACGACACTGTCTCAGACAAACGGCGAAGCACTATTGCACACATTGAACGCGGGGATAGGCCTCGTGATACAACCTTGCTGCCCACCGCTCGTTCCCAATTGCCTTTCCGTAAGTAAACACTATGTCGGCAAGCTCTCGATTCGAATACAACGCTGTATCACATCCACTACAAGGTGAGTCAGACAGAGAAGTGAATCGGACACATTACCAATGGCTATGGCAGGAGAGGGCGTTGGGACATGACGTTTGAGGAACAGTACCACCCTCTGGGAGGCAACCATGCATGCTGTAACTGTGGCTGCATGGCACAGTGCGTTTTAGACCGTCGCCTCTGTAACAAACTATGACTGAATGAATGGTCTCTGGCATGGGAAACATGCATTTCCGGATGTAAGTTCATTAGAACTTTTTTGGTCCACGTCCTCTCATTGATCAATTCCTAGGAAAAAAACCACCCTGTATAAACACGAGCTCGGTGAAGTTATTTTGTCTACTTATACAAGAGAACTGGACAGGAAGTGCTATGGAGGTACAGTCTATCTGTAAACTAAAAAGTGAACAGCGTTCGTGGTGGGGAAGTTACCTTTCGTGGAATAACACTAAAACTGCACTTTTTTTGAGTCATCAGTCTTCTGACTGGTTTGATGCAGCCCGCCACGAATTCCTCTCCTGTGCCAATTTGTTGGATATTTCAATCTCTGTCTTCCTCTAAGGTTTTTGCTCTCTACAGCTCCCTCTAGTACCATGGGAGTTATTCCGTGACGTCTGAACAGATGTTCTATCATCCCGTCCCTTCTTGTCAGTGTTTTCCATATGTTCTTCTCCTTTCCGATTCTGCGCAGAACCTCCTCATTTCTTACCTTATCAGTCGACAAACTCTGTACAGGATAACTAAGAATCAATTTACCCCCAAGCAATGGAGAATAATGTGCAGAGGCTTACGTAGATTCCCTCCGTATGCGATTCGTATTACTTTCTGTATTCCGTAAGGTGTTAACGTACTTTGTTGAAAATGAAGATGACTCGGGGCATGTCTGTGCGATTCACAAAACGCGGCGGAAGGATCGATATATCTTTGCAGTTCCTTCTTTTGATGATGTAGGGCAGAGATCGTTGGGACTTGCCGGCTCGCTCTAGAGTTTGCATACTTTTGAAGGAAGGAAGACTGTAATCCGACAGCCTACCTTTCCTCATGGGTCTACCCTTCCCCTCTGTCACAACTCTACAACGCAGTTTATCATTTAATAAGACTCTGCTGCGCTTAGATGTGGTACACACATTTAATTTTGCCCTTAACACACTTTATTTAATAACAAAACATTAATTTTATACTACAATACCACTGTATTGTCATTTTTCCATTCCTTCATACGCGGCTACTATTATTCCTAGGGAGAAAAAAAAACCAATGTGTAGGAAATTTAACGTAGTTTTATTTTGTACCGGGAATCAAATTCGCTAGAAGTCACAGTTTTCGAGTTAATAAAAAAAGCGTGAAAAATAACATGTAAAAGCAACTCCACTTCCACACTCACATCCCACTGATCAGGATTTCTAGTTTCTTGTACACGGATCGTCGATTGGAGTAATGGCGAAAGCGATTTAACTGGTCCAAACTGGATGATAGCGACACAACGCCGATGCATACCTTCGTCGTATCGCCCGGCGCAACGCGGACGCCTGGTTGCTCCGCTTAACTTGTGCCATACGATACACGGTCAGGGAAATTTTAAGTCATCCGATGTGCCTCAGAAAAAATTGTTTTATGTAAATGAACCAAAGTTACATCCATCTCTGTAGTTACTTTCTCAGTAGAACCTTAATTTTTGTGTAAACAAATTGGAAACCACTGTTCTCGGATTTGTGCGTGTTCTCCACTATGTAGTACTTCGCATTCGATTTTGAAGAAACTATTCGAAAAAAAAAGATTTTTTACATCTTACAATCTGAAACTACAGCTTGGAAATGAATTTGTTTTCTTTTTGTTGTTGCCCGTAGTCATTGCGATACTTGGAAGTAAAGTAAAACACTGCGCAATCTTGAAAATGCATGCTATACAAAACACCAAACGTAAACCGGCCAGCTACTATACTTTTCACTGAAAGAAAAGTGTAGTAGCTGGCCGGTTTACGTTTGTTGTATTGTATAGCATGCATTGTTGTGTACGAAGTATAGGTACCATATCGAATTTGGTTTAAACGTTGGAAGTAGAGGCATACCTCTTTTCATACTCGAGAAAGTACGTGAGACATACTGGAGGAGAGGTTGGCAGCTGGGCTGTTGTCGTCTCTTGCGGAGCTGCCTCATTTTTCTCATTTTCGTATGCTGCCGATACAGCCCGCAGCTGGAAATGAAAATTAAAAAAACTTATTGAAATGGAAAGACACCGGGACTTATCAGCTGATGATGCTGATCGGATATTGATACAATCTCTGACCCTGATTCCAGGGAACTTTGTGACAGGCTTGAAAGAGATACGAAAACTAAATTCCTGTCCCTTCTGAATGAGCAGCCGGACAGTGCTGTTCATTTTTGAAACACAACCTACGACCAGCTTGGAGACAGAAGTGTTGACACTCTCTGCAGAACCTGACCATCATTTTGCAGGACAATGCTCAAGCACGTACAGTACAAACTGTTACTGATTTGTTTGACTGATGGGGCTGCTAAGTGCTATACCACCTACTGCACTCCCCTGACTTAAGCCCTCGTGAGTTCAACTCGATTTCTAAACTGAAGGAAACACTTCACGGCATTCGCTTCAGAACTGCTACAAATTCGTCGGGCAATAGACCGCGCCGCTCGAACTACCAGCACAACTGTCACTGCTAAGAGCATCCTACGACTTCCACATCGCTGGCAACGGGTTATACACAATGTTGGTGACTGCTTTGAAGGTCAGTAAAACTTTGAAACACATCTATTTTGTACGAGCTGTAAATAAATAGTTGCCACTATTAAAGTTCCAACCCTCGTAAATTATCAGCAATAATAATAATATACTTATTAGACTGTAAACTTCCATTATCTGTATTTGAAGAATCAGAATCATTAGTATTAGATGATTCATCTTCTCTCAATGTATGCGGTAAAAATTCTTCCTCTGAATCGCCAGAAAAAAGTTCGCTACCATCTGAATCACACTCCATAACTCTTTGTAACTCTGCAAGAATCTCTCCATCTTGTAAATACTCTTTCCAATTCATTTCAATCTTCAGCTCACCATCACCTTTGAAAAACTGATTCTTACAAGGGAATGACGAACAATGGTGAACCGAGTCCATTGTTGTCATTTCATACGGTGATAATATGAACGAAACTAAATGATTGCACTACAAAGTAAAGTAGCCGAGGCTTGAGAATGCATGAGATAAATGTATGGCATAACTATAAACAAAATTATAACTTTCTTCTAAAGGGGTCAATATGACCCCTCTGTGCGTTAAAGGTAAAACTGGAGAAAAGTGATAATCAGTTAGGCGAAATGCACTGTTTTTTTTTTTTAAAAATACAACGAAAGTACACACCAAATAAATAAATATCACGAAAATAGATGTCGCTCGAATCATTCTTCAAAACATAGCTAGCACTTAAAAACCGAAAAGGGTCATTTTGACCTCTCTGGGCGTTCGAGTATTAATCGGCAGAAGTCGTAAGATTTCGGAGCGGTGGTGCGGTTTAACAATGGTGCAGCGCAGTAAGAAACAGTCACAACTTACAGCTGAAATATGTGTTTCTTTAGTTTTCAACTTTTTGTGCATATTGTGTCACGATTCATTGGTGGAATACGAAGGTAGTGTAATAAGCCGCCTACAAAACACGCACCCCACAGATACCGGATTATTCTTTGTTCAGTATCGATTTCTTATCAGGCTGCTTTAACAGAAAGACCAGAGAAGAGATGCTTGAAGAAGAACTGTACGATTTGTCAGAGATTCGTTTAGACTGTGTGAAACAGTCGCACAAATGCGAGTAACTGTGAATGGCAGACGATGAGCGCAATGCAAAGGCACTCTTATAAAATTCAGGAAGCAAATGTTAAAAGAACGTCAGGAAATTGGTACAAAAAATTTTATAGGTCCAAATATCTCTTGTAATGGCGGTAGCGTTAGGGAAATTCAGGATTAGGCAAAAGTTATGCATTGCCCTCCCCCTCCCCCCCCCCCTCCCTCCTAAAATCTTGATTGTGATGACAGAGTGATCTATAGTGTGGTCCGAGGGCTAGATTGGCTTGGAAGGTGACGATTTGGTTGAGAGTTGGTGAAGCCAACGAACGGGAAAGCAGAAAATCTTGGTGTAACAAATTGACTGGTAACAAAGCCTAACTTTACATCTGTGCCACATTGAAAAATGTTAGGGGGTCCAATATGTAGCTTTTACCAACAGTAAAGGAAAAGGTTGTGGATAGAACTCCCATTCCATTTTATGACCCGTGTACCGCCTCATCCTGAACAGAACCGAGGTCAAGATGTAGCTGTTGTTCAGAACCCATGTTCATGTCACCCCCAATAGATGATGACTATAAAGTACTGTGATGTTTAAACCAACTATCCCCAGAGGTTGGAGGAAATCACAGGACACAATCTGCGTACAAGAAGGGTTGCAGAAGTGATCCATAAAACTACCGTCCAATATCCTTCACATTCATTTGATGTAGAATCTTAGAACATAATCTGATATTGAACAGAATGAAATAGGTATCAGAAATGGAATGACCTCCACCATGCCTTCCAGCACTGATTCTGAAAATATTGATCATGTGAAACCCAGCTGGCACTTTTCTCCTGTGACATCCTGTAAGCCATGGGTCAAGGCAGTCAGATATATGACTTTCAAAAACTATTTAACTAAGAATCACATCTACACTTACTATCTAAAGTATTATCATATGAGGTATCAGGAGCAATTGGCTTGAGGATTTCTGTGTCGGGAGGACACTGCATGTTATCCTGGATGGAGAGTCATCAAAGGTTTTTAATTCGAATTTACCCCAATAAAGTGTGTAGAAATTTTTGCTGTTCATGTTGTCTATTAATGACATTATATAAAATGTTATTAGTAATTTTCAGGCTTTGTAGATGCTGCTGTTATGTATAATGAAGTACTGTCTGTAAAAAGCTGAACAAATACCCCATCTGGATCTTGACAAGATTTCAAAGTGAAGCAAAAATTGGCAGCATGCTTTAAATGTTCAGAATGTAAGATTGTGCACTTCACAAAATGAAACAAAGCAGTGGCATATGACTACAACTACTATGAAACATAATTGGGATCAGGTGCCTCATGACCTACTAATGATTGGGTGTAATAATTGTAACAATATGAAGTGGAACAATCACAAAGTGGCAGACTTCAGTTCATTGCTGGAATACTAGGGAAATGCCATCAGTCTACAAAGTAACTTGCATATAAAACACTCATGCAACCCATCCTAGAATGTTGCTTAAATATATGGGACATGTACCAAATGGGATTAACTGGGAATATTGTACATACACATAGAAGGGAAGCATGGATGGTTATAAGTTTGTATGACATGTGGGAAAGTGTCATGGACATGCTGCAAAAATTGGACTGGCACATGCTTCAAGATAGGCACAAGCTGTCCTGAGAGAGCCTACTTACAAAACTTCAAGAACCAGCTTTAAGTAATGAATATAGGAATATACTGGAAGCCCTAAGAATCATTCCCATAGGGATCGTGGGTGGGGGAAGGGGACCAAATCGGAAAGCTAATTTTATCTAATGTGACTTTAATTCCTCATCAATGTGTTTACACCTGAAACTCCTTTCACTTACGTTCAGTCATAATCCAGAGCGAATAAGATTAAGAAAGAATTTTGGTGCTAGAAATTTTCCACTGTTTCTAGTAAAAGCAAAACTTTTCTTTTTTTTTTTGGGGGGGGGGGGGGAGGAGGGGGGGGGGACTGTACACCCCACTGCATGTGGATGTGTCTCTACCATGTATTTCACAAATGCTTCACTTCACATATGCAGTCATTATCATCATTTTATGTGCATACCAGATACATGTACACACTGTGCAATGGATGTGATAAGATATGTATTTAATCATTAGTATTAGTTTACCATACAGCTCATAACAAATAGGTCTACATTATATACACTCATACATGTCCAGCATAACTGAAACTTCATTAAAGATCAATTTTTGTGCACCTTTTGATTTCTTCTGTTGCGTAAAATGCCTTTTCACTGAGTCCAAGCTGTTCTCGAGTGGGGCTTCTGAAAACACACACACACACACACACACACACACACACACACACACACACACACACACACACACACATATGTTAAATAATTGTAAACTGAGATAGCCTTTCTTAGCTATGGGTCACACAGTTAGGACAATGACCAGTTTTGACTAAAGGTTCTGATGTTTCTCCTTTATGTGTGTAAAGCACCTTAGAATAAAGGAGATGTAACTGTTGGTATTTTTAGTTGTTTTAAGTACGGTCGGCAAGAGCTTTTACTTTCAACTCCACAAGGGCATCTTGTTGCCTCCTTACAACACTTTTTTTCCTCTGTGTCAGTAAAGTCATTTGTCATATGCTTGGAAAATTTCTGATAGAATTACTGACAGTGAGCAAGTTAGTAAAACCTAAATAACAGAGGAGAATAAATTAAAACCACAAATTACAAACAAATGATACTTCCAGCAAATTTTGCAAGAAACCATGCACAAACTCTGGGAGGTATTACTCATAAAAATGTAATGCTAGATGTCATATGTGATTTTTGGAGAGATAATTGCATGTGCATTACATGGATGAAATGCATTTAGTTATGGATGACGATTCATTCATTCAATCATTGATACCAGCTGGCTATAATTAAAGTGCAGCTACTCACAGACGTCCAGTGTGGGTAGTAATTATCGTACAGCAGCAAAACCAGATAGATATTCTAATGCGTTAATGCAGAATCAATTTATGCTGGAAAAAAATTGTTCCCATTTTGGCCAACAGGTGTAGATCTGGTGTCATGAATGCAAGGAAATTGTATAGAAATGTTTCCATACGCAATAATAGACTAGGAAGAGGATGTGGGCAGATAAAGGTCAAACAAGTGAGAAAGGCATAATGTCTATTTTATTATTAACCGCCGCTCACACAATTTGTTCAATATGAGACTGGTGATGTTGATGAGATATTGCATCCATAAAACGATATGATAACAATTGCTCGCAGCAGTTCCAGCAGAATCTGAGTAACGTGTACTGGCCTTCAGATCAGATAGAGACCAAAAGTATCCCTGGTAAGTGTATTCTTTTAGATATCCCCAGAACTAAAAATCACATGGAATCAGATTAGGTGATCTTGCAGGTCACACATTTGTTAAACCTTAGGTGATAACACGTTCAGGAAGATTGCATTAAGCAGATCTTTCACGGGGTAAGCGACATGAGGTGTCACCCCATTTTGCATGAAAACAGTGGTTTCTGCGCAGTTGTGCTCTCCTAAAGCAGAAATCATGTGCTGTACAAGATGGTCTTGATAATGTGCAGACATCACGGTATACCTGAAGGGCCCTCTGAGTGCATTCTCTCCAAAGAAGAATGGACCTGGAATAAAGGTGCTTGTGAATCTTCACTACATAGTCACAAGTGGCGAGTGCAATGGCTCTTTGTGTGCAACACACGATTTAACAGTACTCCAAATTTGGCATTTCTGTGTGTGCACCACACACTGTTGTGTAAAATGTGCCTCATCACTTCATAGAATATTGCCTCGCCACATGTCATCAACTTTGATCTGTGCTAGAAACCAAATTCAGAATGTTGCTGCATTTTATGAAGTGTCAGTTGCTGCACTGTCTGGATCTTTTGTTGGTGCCAGTGTAAAATAGACTACAAGACTTCCCGTCCTGTTGACCACATGATGGACAGTTCTCGTAGCACTGCATTGGTACTTGGACTTGCATGTGCTGCATGGTGAATTACAGCAACAGCTACCTTGTCAGTAACTTCCACTTTAGCCATACCAAGCTCAGTTGTGATTTTGAATTCCATTATCATCTTCTTTAAACCATTTCTTGACAATGGGCCTCTTCTTAGACCTTGCAGTTTGGTGATTTTCTGCCAGTGCAGCTCTGTAATTGCTGCCATTTACATAAAACAGTTTCTTTAACAGTGCACAGTCTCTTTTCTTGATAGCCATATGGTTTACTCGCGTTATGGCATGGCTAATGGCAGCGTGGATGTTATACTGTTGAACAAACAATGTACAGCACCAGATTTACACTTGGTGGCCACAATTGGGACTAATTCATTTTCCAGTATAAATCGGTTCTACATTAATGCATTAGCATATCTACCAAGTTTCAGTGCTATACAATAATTATAGTCTACAATGGACCTCTGTAAATAGCTGCACTTTAATTATAACCACCTGATACCTTCATGTGGTATGTTCCTTAGATCCCATCTTATGAAGGAGAATCTTCAGGGATATAAAATGAATCAGTGTGTCAACATTAACAAACATGTTGGTTGTAAACATCTTCCTAATGTTCTTCCTACAAGTTTACTTCTCTGCAACAGCAAATTAGTCTTTCATAATTATCAACAACACTGTTTAATTTCTATTTATATTTCTTACTTGCTTTGCCATTTGTAAAATTTACTTCACAGTGATATGAATATACTGACTTGTTGAAAACAGCAGCAGTAGTTGTTATTGCTATTGTTGTCTTCAGTCCAAAAACTGATTTCATACAGCTTTTCATAGCAGACCAGTCTGTGAATGCCTTTTCACTTTTGCATAGCTGCTGTTACCTTCATCCATTTGAACCTATTTGCTTTATCCAAGTCGTGCACTTCCTCTACAATTTTTAACACCCCCCCTCCCCGCCACACACACACTCATTTACGACCATTACCAAATTTATGATTCTTTTATGCTTCAGGACGTGTCCTGTCAACCAGAGAATTAGTACTTCTTCAATAATTATCTGACGTACACATCTAACCTTCAGCATTCTTCCTTTGTACCACATTTCAAAAGCCACTTTTCTCCTGTTGTCTGAAAGGTTTAGCATCCATGTTTCACTTCCGTACATTGCTACTCTCCAGACAGATACTTTCAGAAAAGACTTTCCAACACTTAAATTTATTTTCAGTGTTAACAAGTGTCCATTTCTCAGAAGCATTTTTTCTAGCAGGCTACATTTTATATGCTTTCTGTTTTTGCGATTGTCAGTTGTCAAGTGGAAAGCTCTGAAATATTTAGCAAGTCATGGAATGTATATTTGAAAGACATATTAGAGGCCGTAGGAGGAGGAGTGTTCATTGCATTTGATTAAAGTACTGTCTCTATTGAGCTCGAAGTGAGGTGTGACATTGAAGTTACCTGGTCGCGTGTCACAGGTGTAGGTGAAACCAAGTTAATTGTTGGATGTTTTCTGGCCACCCTATTCTGCTGTGACAGGTCTAGAGTCATTCAAAGAAAGTCTATAGTCAGTAGTGCATAAATACCCAGATCATGCAATACTAGTTGGAGGAAACTTAAACCAATCGAGTATAGACTGGGATGTCTGAGGATTCATTGTAGGGCATACATACAGACAGTTGTTCCAGGAACAATCAGTACGCTGGAAAAGCTTTAAACATCACATACAGGCAGTTGTATGAAATACTGTTAAAGATGTTTTCTAAAAAATGTCTTGAGTAGCTAGCTCGGCAGCCTACACACAATGGAAATATCTTAGACATTGTAGCTACAAACAGGACAGATCTTATCAACAATGTGAGTATAGAAATGGAAGTTAGTGAACATGATGTCATTATAGCTACTATGATTATGAAATTTAGTAAATCAGTCAAGAAGGCTAGGAAAGTGTATCTGCTAGATAGCGGTGTAAAGCAGTTGTTAGCATTTCACTTACAGAGTGAACCGACACCACTTACTTCCAGTAAGATGGACATAGAGGGATTACAGGCAAAGTTCAAGCAGATCGTAACTCGTGGTCTGGAAAGTTATGGGTAAGGGGATAAAGGATGGAAAAGACCCACCATGGTTTAATAATGAAATTTAAAGATTCTGAGGAAACAGAGGCTGTTGCACTCTCGGTTCAAAAGAGAACACGCAAATGATGACTAGCAAAGGTTAGCAGAGATTCGTAAATCTGTGGAAAGATCTCTGTGCAAAGGATACAACAACTATCTCTGTTATTTGTTAGCAAAAGAGCTGGCAGAGAACCCAAAATAATTCTGGTTCTATGTAAAATTGTTAAGCGGATCTAAGGCTTCCTTTCAGTTTCATGTTGACCTGTGCAATGTGGCTGTTAAAAACAGCAAAATAAAAGCAGAAATTTTAAATTTCATGTTCAAGAAATTGTTCATGCAGGAGAATCATATAAACTTACCATCGTTTGACTGGCAGACAGACCTCTGTATGGACGACATAGTAATAAACATCCCTGGTGTAGAGAAACAACTGAAAGATATGAAAACAAATAAGTCACCAGGGCCAGATGGAATTCCAATTCGGTTTTACAAAGAGGCATTGGCCCGTTACCTAGCTTGCATTTATCATGAATCTCTCATCCAGTACAAAGTCCCAAGCGACTGGACAAAAGCTCAGGTGACTCTTGTATGTAAGAAGGGCCAAAGAACGGATCCACAAAATTACAGACCAATATCCCTAACTTAGGTTTGCTGCAGAATCCCTGAACATATTCTCAGTTCAAATATAATAAACTTTCTTGAGACTGTACACGAATCAGCATGGTTTTAGAAAGCATTACTTATTTGAAACTCAACTTGTCCTTTCCTCACATGATATACTGCGAATGATGGACGAAGGGCAACAAGCAGACTACATATTTCTAGATTTCTGGAAAGCATTTGACACAGTGCCCCACTGTAGGCTGTTCACGATGGTACGAGCATATGGAATGAGTTCACAGATACACAAGTGGCTCGGAGACTTCTTAAGTAATAGAACCCACTATGTTTGGCTTGATGGCGAGTGTTCATCAGAGACAAACATGTCGTCAGGATAGCCTCAGGGAAGTACAATAGTACCGCTGTTGTTCTATGTATACATAATGATTTGGTGGATGGAGTGGGCAGCAATCTGCAGTTGTTTGCTGATGATGCTGTGGTGTGTGGTAAGGTGTCAAAGTTAAGTGTTTGTAGGTCAGCACAAGATGACTTGGACAACATTTCTGGTTGGTGTGATGAATGGCAGCTAGCTCTAAATAAGGGAAAATGTAAGTCAATGAAGATGAGTAGGAAGATCAAACATGTAATGTTGAGACACAGCATTAGTTGAGTACTTCTTAACGCGGTAACATATTCAAATATTTGGGCATAACATTGCAAAGCAATATGAAATGGAACAAGCATGTGAGGACTGCATTAGGGAAGGTGAATTGTCAACTTCGATCTATTGGGAGACTTTTAGGAAAGTGTGGCTAATCTGTAAAGGAGACCACATTTAGGACACCAGTGTGATGTATTCTTGAAACCTGCTTGAGTGTTTGGGATCTGTACCAGGTTTGATTGAAGGAGGACATCGAAGCAGTTCAGAGGCAGGCTGCTAGATTTGTTACCATTGTATTCGGACAACATGTAACAGAGATGCTTCGGAAACTCAAATGGGAATCTTTGGAGGGAAGGCAGTGTTCTTTTCAAGCAACACTATTGAGAAAATATAGAGAACCGGCATTTGAAGCTGACTGCTGAATGATTCTACTGCTGACAACATAAATTGCACGGAAGGACCACCAGGATAAGATGTGAGATATTAATGCTCATATGGAGGCATATAGATAGTCGTTTTTCCCACACTCTGTTTGCAAGTGCAACAGGAAGGAAAATGACTAGTAGTGGTTCAGGGTACCCTCTGCAATGCTCCATATGGTGGCTTTGTGGACTATATGTTTAGATGTAGATGTAGATATTTTTCTTCCAAAACAGTGAAACTCACCTATTACTTTCAGTGTTTCATTCTTAGCCAAATTCCCTTAGCATAACCTGATTGGGTTTGACTAAATTCTGTTAAGTTAGTTTTATTGTTGTTGATACTCATTTGATAACCTTTATTCACTATCCACTCTGTTCAATTTCTCTTCCAAATCATTTGCTGTCTCTAACGAAATTACAGTGCCAACAACAAACTTAAAAGTTTTGCTTCTTCTTCCCCTCAGAATTTCCCTTTATTTGCTTTTGCTACATGCTCAGTCAACTGAATAATGCATGTGTGTGTATGTGTGTGTGTGTGTGTGGGGGGGGGGGGGGGGGGGGGGAGCAGCTACAACTCTGTCTCACTCCCTTCCCAACTGAATAATGTGGGGGGGGGGGGCTACGCCTGTGTCTCACCCCCTTACCCCCTTCCCACTAGTACTTCCCTTTCATGTCTGTTGATTCTTTTAACTGCAGTCTGGTTTCTGAACGAGTTGTAAATAACCTTCCACTCTGTGTATTTTAGTCCCCATAACTTTCAAAGAATGTGTTCCAGTCAACATTGTCAAAAGCTTTCTCTAACACTACAAATGCTGTAAATGTAGGATGTCTTTCTTCAGTCTATCTTTTAAAATAAGTGTCAGAATCATTACTTTCTTATTGAAGTCTGTGGATATTTTGCCTGTCTTGTATATCCTGCATACCATGTCACACAATTTTGTCATGTTATCAATCATTCTGAAGGTATTTTGTCTGCTACAAGTTCCTTGTTGTGAGTTAGGTCTTTCAGTGCAACAGTAGTTATATATTGTGTAATGGAGGGTTATTTATTGTGAACATTGTTTCCTGCAAAACCAAAGAAGGATCTATAAGTGTAGGTCATAATATTCAGCTAATGTACTTTATAAATGGAATGTCTAATAATATATATTTTTAGTTTATTTTTGAATTGCTGAAGATTTTAGATTCCTGACTTTATAATGTTGAATGACTTTCTGTAAAAATTTTTGCTTCACAATAACCCTCTCCTTCCCCCCTACAATCCGTTGTGTCTTGGGCAATGAGGGCACAAATAACATTGAGGACTAAATTTAAGTGTATGAATTCTGAGGTGTTGAAGTGGTTTCTGCATGAGTTTGTTATCAACTATCCATGGAATGGAGTTTTTAAAACTACCTAGGGTAGTGACTTTGCAGAGAATGTAGAAAATTAACAAACTGTACTGTGATTCAAGTGTGATACTGCCCCACACCCCAAGCCTTCCAAAATCTGGATTGTTTTTCAGAACTAATTAGTGGTACAGCTAAAGATCCAAGTTAGGTTGGAACAAGGGTTGTTAATGATTAAGGATGTGGGTATGCAATCTTGGTTAGGTTATAGACTGATCTACAAAGTAACCTGAAGTCTAGGTTTGTCGTCATCACATTTACTTCATATTTAATACATGCCATTATGACACTGTGAGCCGTACTTTGTGATAATCTGTCATTTCAGAAATCACACAGAATCCTGTTTTTCTGAAATTCAATTCATATTTAACAACTTTTCTTCATAAATAACTAAAATTGTAAGATAAATTTATGAATTTATTACATCTGTATCTGTACTCTGTATACCTCCGTGAAGTGCATTTGGAGGGTACATAAAATTGTACCAGTTATTAGGATTTCTTCCCAACCCATTCGCATATGGAGCACAGGAAGAATGATTGTGTGAATGCCTCTGTCCATGCTGTAATTATTGTAATCTTATCCTCACAATCCCTATATGAGCGATACATAGGGGGTTGTAGTATAGTCCTAGAGTCATCAGTTAAAGTCATTTCTCAAAACTTTGTTAATAAACTTTCTTGGGATGGTTTACATCTGTTTTCAAAGAGTGAATCAGTTCAGTTCCCTCACCATCTTTGTGGCACTCTCCTATGGATCAAACAAATCTGTGACCATTCATACTGCCCCATACAAATCTATGACCGTTCATACTGCCATTCTCTGTATATGTTCAATATGCCCTGTTATTCCTATTTGGTACTGGTCGGGTCCCACACACTTGAGCAATACTTTAGAACCAGTCACATGAGTGATTTGTAAGCAATCTCTTTTGCAGACTGACTGCACTTCCCCAGTATTCTACCAATCAATCGAATATACCATCTACTTCACTCACGACTGATCCTATGTGAAGATTTCATTTCATATCCCTACAAAGTGTTACAGCTAGGTATTTGTATGAGTATACCAATTCCAGCAGTGAGTCATTGATATTATGGTCTAAAGAACCATGAACCTTGACATTGGTGGGGAGGCTTGTGTGGCTCAGCGGTACAGATAGCCGTGCCGTAGGTGCAACCACAACAGAAGGGTATCTGTTGAGAGGCCAGACAGATGTGTGGTTCCTGAAGAGGGGCAGCAGCCTGCTCAGTAGTTGCAGGGGTAACAGTCTGGATGATTGACTGATCTGGCCTTGTAACACTAACCAAAATGGCCTTTCTATGCTAGTACTGCGAACAACTGAAAGCAAGGGGAAACTACAGCCATAATTTTTCCCGAGGGCATGCAGCTTTACTGTATGGTTAAATGATGATGGCGTCCTCTTGGGTAAAATATTCCGGATCTCCGTGTGGGGACTACTCAGGAGTATATCGTTATCAGGAGAAAGAATATGGGCGTTCTACGGATCAGAGTGTGGAATGTCAGATCCCTTAATCAGGCAGGTAGGTTAGAAAATTTAAAGATGGAAATGGATAGATTAAAGTTAGATGTAGTGGGAATTAGTGAAGTTCGGTGGTAGAAGGAACAAGACTTCTGATCAGGCGAATACAGGGATATAAATAGAAAATCAAATAGGGGTAATGCAGGAGTAGGTTTAATAATGAATAAAAAATAGGAGTGCGGGTAAGCTACTACAAACAGCATAGTGAACGCATTGTTTTGGCCAAGATAGACACAAAGCCCACGCCTACCGCAGTAGTACAAGTTTATATGCCAGCTAGCTCCACAGATAATGAAGATATTGATGAAATGTATGATGAGATAAAAGAAATTATTCAGACAGTGAATGGAGACGAAAATTTAATAGTCATGGGTGACTGGAATTCGATAGTAGGAAAAGGAAGAGAAGAAAACGTAGTAGGTGAATATGGAATGGGGGTAAGAAATGAAAGAGGAAGCCGCCTGGTAGAATTTTGCACAGAGTGTAACTTAATCATAGCTAACACTTGGTTCAAGAATCATAAAAGAAGGTTGTATACATGGAAGAGGCTTGGAGATACTCGAAGGTTCCAGATAGATTATGTAATGGTAAAACAGAGATTTAGGGACCAGGTTTTAAATTGTAAGACATTTCCAGGGGCAGATGTGGACTCTGACCACAATCTATTGGTTATGAACTGTAGATTAAAACTGAAGGAACTGCAAAAAGGTGGGAATTTAAGGATATGGGATCTGGATAAAGTGACAGAACCAGAGGTTGTAGAGAGTTTCAGGGAGAACATTAGGGAACGATTGACAGGAATGGTGGAAAGAAATACAGTAAAAGAAGATTGGGTAGCTTTGAGGGATGAAATAGTGAAGGCAGCAGAGGATCGAGTAGGTAAAAAGAAGAGGGCTAGTAGAAATCCTTGGGTAACAGAAGATATATTGAATTTAATTGATGAAAAGAGAAAATATAAAAATGCAATAAATGAAGTAGGCAAAAACGAATACAAATGTCTAAATAACGAGATCGACAGGAAGTGCAAAATGGCTAAGCTGGGATGGCTAGAGGGCAAATGTAAGGATGTAGAAGCTTATCTCACTAGGGGTAAGATAGATACTGCCTACAGGAAAGTTAAAGAGACTTTTGGAGAAAAGAGAACCACTTGTATGAATATTAAGAGCTCAGATGGAAACCCAGTTCTAAGCAAAGAAGAGAAAGCCGAAAGGTGGAAGGAGTATATAGAGGGTTTGTACAAGGGTGATGTACTTTAGGACAATATTATGGAAATGGAAGAGGATATAGATGAAGATGAATTGGGAGATATGATACTGCGTGAAGGGTTTGACAGAGTACTGAAAAACCTAAACTGAAACAAGGCCCCGGGAGTAGACAACATTCCATTAGAACTACTGATAGCCTTGGGAGAGCCAGCCCTGACAAAACTCTACCATGTGGTGAGCAAGATGTATGAGACAGGCGAAATACCCTCAGACTTCAAGAAGAATATAATAATTACAATCCCAAAAAAAGCAGGTGTTGACAGATGAGAAAATTACCGAACTATCAGTTTAATAAGCCATGGCTGCAAAATACTAACACGAATTCTTTACAGACAAATGGAAAAAGTAGTAGAAGCCGACCCTGGGGAAGATCAGTTTGGATTCCGTAGAAATGTTGGGACACATGAGGCAATACTGACCCTACAACTTATCTTAGAAAATAGATTAAGGAGAGGCAAACCTATGTTTCTAGGTTTCTAGCATTTGCAGACTTAGAGAAAGCTTTTGACTGTTGACTGGAATACTCTGTTTCAAATGCTGAAAGTGGCAGGGGTAAAATACAGGGAGCAAAAGGCTATTTACAATTTGTACAGAACCCAGATGGCAGTTATAAGGGTTGAGGGGCATGAAAGGGAAGCAGTGGTTGGGAAGGGAGTGAGACAGGGTTGTAGCCTGTCCCCAATGTTATTCAATCTGTATATTGAGCAAGCAGTAAAGGAAACAAAAGAAAAAATTTGGAGTAGGAACTAAAATCCATGGAGAAGAAATAAAAACTTTGAGGTTTGCCAATGACATTGTAAAGGACCTGGAAGAGCAGCTGAACGGAATGGACAGTGTTTTGAAAGGAGGATATAAGATAAAGATCAACAAAAGCAAAATAAGGATAATGGAATGTAGTCAAATTAAATCGGGTGATGCTGAGGGTATTAGATTAGGAAATGAGATGCTTAAAGTAGTAAATGAGTTTTGCTATTTGGGGAATAAAATAACTGATGATGGTCAAAGTAGAGAGGATATAAAATGTAGACTGGCAATGGCAAGGAAAATGTTTCTGAAGAAGAGAAATTTGTTAACATCGAGTATAGATTTAAGTGTCAGGAAGTCGTTTCTGAAAATATTTGTATGGAGTGTTGCTATGTATGGAAGTGAAACGTGGATGATAAATAGTTTGGACAAGAAGAGAATAGAAGCTTTCAAAATGTGGTGCTACAGAATAATGCTGAAGATTAGATGGGTAGATCACATAACTAATGAGGAGTTATTGAATAGAATTAGCGAGAAGAGAAATTTGTGGCACACCTTGACTAGACGAAGGGATCGGTTGGTAGGACATGTTCTGAGGCATCATGGGATCACCAATTTAGTATTGGAGGGCAGTGTGGAGGGTAAAAATCGTAGAGGGAGACCAAGAGATGAGTACACTAAGCAGAGCAGATTTAGAAGGATGTAGGTTGCAGTAGGTACTGGGAGACGAAGAAGCTTGCACAGGATAGAGTAGCATGGAGAGCTGCATCAAACCAGTCTCTGGACTGAAGACCACAACAACAAGATACAGAATTTTTCATTTTATAAAGTGCACAGTTGTACATTTTTGAACATTTAAAACAATTTGCCAGTATTTGCACCACTTTGAAACCTTATCAAGATCTGAGTGTACGTTTATGCAGCTTTTTTCAGACAGTACTTCATCATAGATAACTGCATCATATGTGAGAAGTCTGAGGTTACTATTAGTATCTGCAGGGAGATAAATATACAGCATAAACAGCAAGGGTCCCACACACTTCCCTGGGGCACACCTGAAGTTACTTCTACATCTGATGATGACTCTCCATCCAAGGTAACATGCTGTGTCCTCCCTACCAAAAAGTCTTCAATCCAGACACAAATTTCCCCTGCTACCCCGTATGATTGTACTTTTGACAATAAGTGTAGGTGTAGTACAGAGTCAAATGCTTTTGTGAAATCAAGAAATACTGCATCTATCTGACTGCCATGATCCAAAGCTTTCAGTATGTCATGTGAGAAAAGTGTGAGTTGGGTTTCACATAATCGATGTTTTCAGAACCCATACTGGTTGACGTGGTGAACATCTTTCTGTTCGAGATATGTCATTGTGTTTCAGCTTGGTATATGTTCTATGATTCTGCAACAAATTGAGGTCAATGATATTGCATGGTAGTTTTGTGGATCAGTTTTACTACCCATCTTGTTGGCGGGTATGACCTGTGCATTTTCCAAGAACTGGGCATGATTTTGTGTTTGAGGGATCTGTGATAGGTTATAGTTAGGAAAGGGGCTAACTGAGCCACAAATTTGGTTTAGAATCTGGCAGGGATTCCATCAGGCCTTGGAGCTCTGTTCAATGTTAACAATTTCGGCAGTTTTAATGATTTCAGCTGTTTCTCAATGCCACTGATACTAATACTTATTTCACTCGTCTTTTCAGTGGTACAAAGATTAAATTGGGGCAATTCTCTTGGGTTTTGTTTGTATAATAACATCTGAAAATGGAGTTAAGCATTTCAGCTTTTGCTTTGCTACCATCAGTTTCATTTCCTATCTTGTTCGCTGGGGACTTTACACTAGTTTTGGTGCCACTAATGGCCTTTACATATGACCAGAAACATCATTTGATAGTATTCTACTGTGGTAGTTATTGAAGGTTCACTCATTGCTCCCTTGACAGTCAAATGTGTTTCATTCAGCATCTCTCTGTCTGTACCCATGTGCTTTGTTTTACACCTGTTACAGAGATATCTGTTTCTTTAGAAGTTTCTTTACAGTGCCTCCCATTATGAACTGTTCTATATGGTACATATCTATCCAGTGCATGGTCAATTATTCTTTTAATCTTGAGCCATAGTTCCTCTACATGTTCCTGCCCTGTGCTGAAAATTTCAAGTTCCTCATTGAGATATGACACTACTAATTTTTTAAAATCTAGATTACTAATATACACATCTTTCTACTTGTTTTAGTTATCCTTTGTACTTTGGTAATCATTGCTGCCACAACCATGTCATAATCACTGATACCGCTTTTGATGTGGACATCTTCAAAGAGGTCAGGTCTATTTGTTGTCATTTGACCCAATATATTTCCATCATGAATGATGTTCCAGACTATCTATTCTTGGTAGTTTTCAGAGAAGGCATTTAGTAATGTTCTATAGAATATCTTACCTCATCCACCACTAACAAAGCTAATTTTCCCAATTAATTGTTGGATGATTAAACTTTCCACCAATGATTACAGTATGATTGGGGAACTTAGGTACAAGTGAACTGGGGTTTTCTCTAAAGTTTTCAGTTACATTAGGAGATGAGTCTGGTCATTTTATGCTCACCTCTGATACTGAGTCTTGCCCAAACAATCTCAGATGCAGCTTCAGTTTCTATCTTGATTGATTTGAGATTTTTTCCTACGGCCTATCCTTTCACTATGCACTTAAATTGTTGCCCAAAATCTCACTGCTATCGATTTCAGGTTTCAACCAGCTTCTTGTACCTAGTATTATGTGAACTTCAGTGTTTTTCAGGAGTGATTCAGACTCCGGTACTTTGTTGCGATGCTTTGGCAGTTAACCATTAGGATTTTAATACTCTCACCTGTGAGACATATTTCTTTCAATGTTACTCTGATCTTCTAGGTTTCCTACAGATATTGTCATGTTGATTGGATGGAGAGTCACCTAATCTGAAAAACCCTTGCGTGCACCCCAACACAGTCAGCTATCTGATTGGCAGTCTCTGATGCGTAGTGCACACCTGACCCATTTAGGGGGGACCCTTCAATTCTCAACTGTACAGTGCAAGACCAAGAAGTCACAGCCCAGCTGGTCACAGAACGTTCGAAGTCTCTGGTTCAGTCCCTCCACTTGACCCAGAACCAGAGGACCATGATCAGTTCTGGGGACAGTGCTGCAGACTGTATGCTCAACTGAAACTCTGTGTACTACAGTGATTAGACATTCCTAATGGATATTTTGTACAAACTATGTAATTTACTTATACTATACATTATACAGAAAATACTACTGTTAAGGGGGTGGGGGGAGGGTGGGCATGTACCTCTTTACAACAAGTCAGAACAGTTTTGTTCCCCGTAATTGTATTCAATCCAAGAGGAGTTATAAAACTCTTCAGCTTAATTTTGCAGCTAATAATTGTCCGATAGTTACTATATGGAAAGATGTGGTGATCAGCACTATTTTGAGTCTAATAACTAAACAAAATAAACTATGCATTATGTATGTGAAGAAATAAAAGAATTAAAGATCATGCCTTGAGCAAAACACACTTTGCTTTGTTCCCAAGCAGAATGCTTCAAAACATATTTATTATTAAAGCAAGTTTAGACACAAGAAGTGAGCATTCCACAAAGGAAATTCACCTCAAGATGAATCTGATAAGAAGTTAGTTTCTCCAACCAGGTACATATTCTGATGTAGCAGACATGTCTGGAAAATGGTATTTTACTACTAGGTACCTACTCAGGGGTAGGCAGACATACCTGGGACATGATATCCTACTGTGGAAAAATTGTCTCTAATTTTCAGTAAGTGAGGAGAATGAAGTGTCATAAAAGACAACAGTCACATTCTGTGATTTGTAAATTCTTCTCATTCACATCTGTGTCCTACTCCAAATTTTATCCATTAATGTTCTTCATGCATTGTCATTTGTAAATCACATTGACCCAAATGACAGAATGAGCTCAGCAACAAACAACTTATTTCTCCAAACTTTGGTGCATCAATGTTTTTCAAAACTCCTAAGATAAATATTGAAAAATGTTGTCAACATATTTTTACTTTATAAAAATGACTAATTATCTATGTGTTTCTTGTTCAGGTTTTATTTCCCCAAAGGGAAGCCAAGCAGTGAACAAAATTTGGATGCTGTAGTTCAAAAAATATCTGCTGCATTTCAACAGTTTCCTGGGCAGCAGGTATCCCAAGAAAATTTTGCAGTTATCACCAAGGTGAGTGTCTTTCCACTAGTTTTAAAAGATGTGGTTCCTTGTGGTTTTCAGAGTATGTTAGATGCTTCATTTCCATTCATGCTATTGAGAATAGTAGTCTTGTAATCCAGATAGAAGTGTACTCTCTAAATCATTGTAAAGAGGGGGGGGGGGGGGGGGGGAGGAGAGAGAGAGAGAGAGAGAGAGAGAGAGAGAGAGAGAGAGAGAGAAGTGTGTAGGGAACAATGTTTGGTTCATTGGTGATGGCAGGGGGGGGGGGGGGAGGTACCATTTTGTATAGCATGTTGCTGTACATCACTGTATTATTACTAAAGTATGGCAGAAGTGCAGTCTGGAGGAGATCAATTAGCATCATCTTTCTTTCGTAACCAGTGGCTAGATCAGAAAAGGAATAAATTTTATTGGATGCCAACAGTCAGTGGAGATGATTTTAGAGAAAGGCTGAAAACTAGGCCATCTTCCACAGTTATGAAAAACGTAGCATCATTTCTTTGCTTCATTTATTATCATTTTCTGCATATCCCAGCTCTGTGGATATGTTTCAGTAAATCATAACATATGATAGAGAGACGTAACTGTCGCAAATGATTTGTATGCTATTTTCAAAATGAAATGTCATTAATAATAAACTATAACTTATTCTTTAGTCTTTCCAGGTTTAGGTTGCAGAAGTTTTGTTTGATTTCACTACCCTGTCCCCAGTGTTCTCACAGATCTTCTTCATAAAGCAATGTAATGTTGAATTTGTTTTGGAATCCCTGTCTGCTACATTTGTGAAACATCTTGTTTCCATTTAGTTTTATTCTGCAGTGACATGTTTTATGTTGTTAGCAGTGCACCTACCTCCCCTTGTACGCCCGTTTTAGCTTTACACAGATATGAGGAACATCATTTCAGGTGTAACTCTTCATGTTTTCATAGTATAATGCTTTATCCATAAAATTATGCAAATGGAGCCATATCCAGTAAGACTCCTCTGCTGATATTTCAGCAGAAAATGTCCAGCCCTCTCCTTTTGTGTAAGGGAGATTTGAGACTGTATCCTTAGCTTACCAGATGACTGGACTGTTCTCTGCCAAATGATCAGGAGAGGAGACTTACAGGATATGGATGCATTTTGCTTAATTTTATAGAACATAATTTCGATTGTTTATATTCACTTAAGGCCTATTATGTTTTAGCCCAGCAATCTGACCTGTACAACTATAGTAACTTTCATTACGATCAACAGTTATATTTTGCTTTCTGCACAAAACACAGGCAACTCAGGAGGCATTGAGCTGCCAACCCCACCATCCAACTTATCCTGCCAAGAGGTCAATAAGCTCCTGATGAAGATACTATGTACCATACTTACACATGCCAATAATAAATTTTGTGGAGAAAAGACCGATAAAGGAATTTCCTTTTCAAGTAATTTAGTGAGGGAATGAATAGCAATATGCATCGTTAAACTGTGTTGCATTACCTGATACTTGCAGTGTGGTATTTCTCCGAAATAGTGTGTGCTTTGGACATTCTGCTCTTGCAATTTAGGTATCATTTTAATGATCTTAAATATCATTAAAAATTCAAAAGAGTAAATGCTTGCAGCTTTGTGTAAGTAAAGGAATCTATTCATTTTAAATTTTTGTGTAGCCGTTCATTAAAAAAGATGTTGCTTTTAGTCACATTCTCAGCTAAAAATCAACAATATTGACAAGTAATTGTAAAACAATCACTGTCATGAGTGGCCTTCTGCCTGATGTTCATTTACGGCCTATGCTCAGCATGTATATGTATTGTGACGTTAAATATTTTGTTTACTAGGCATTAACAATGAAATGAAAAACTTTAAGCTGCACTTTAGAGTTTTTGATAAACTGGAAAAGAAATGGATGGAATAATTGAAGGTACTACAGTATAAATTTAATTGAGATGAATATACTGCAAAATTAGAAAATACTTGTATGTCACATATGGTTAAATGTTTTAACATGAGTTGTTCATTTATTTCATTTTCCTGATTCCCTGTGTGAGGATATGTATGAATCTTGCATGAAATAATATATGCTTATGTTTTTAGGCATGTGACTGCCCACTGTACTGGAAAGTTCCACTTTTCATTGCTGCTGGAGGTGAAAAATTAGGACATGTTGAAGCGAATTCCTTCATAGATTTCTGGAAGCAGTAAGTATGTTTCAAATGGGAGTGCTGCATTTTGATGTAGTGTTGATCGTAGTAATGAATAGTAAAGTTGGGATTTTAAAAATTTGCACTTGTCATTCGATTGCCATTTTAGCCTCCCCCTCCTTTTTTTAAACAGGAAAGTCCTATCCTAATAAATTATCTGGTCTGCAAGCTTGTTAACAATATTTTTTGTAAGCCATGACATATATTCATGACAATGTGAATTAAGATAGATTGCTACTCAGCACTTAGAAAAAACACTGAGCAGTGGGCAGGCACTTTTAAAAGTAGACTGTTGGTTTAGCTGTCTGATCAAACCCTTCATCAGATAAAGAAAAAACACATATACATGTAAATATTCATACATGTACAGAGCACACATGACTGGTCATCTCTGGGCACTGTAGCCCCAATAGGATGAGTAGTGATCTAAACTAGGGTGGTTAATGGGGATACAGATGGGACATGGGGCAGGGTGAGGGGTGGAGGTGGAGGCTAGCAGGGTATGGGAGAGAGAAGACACTGTAATGCTGTTTGTGGGAGTGTGTTGGGATGTGTGATGCAAGGAAGAGGATAGAAGCAGGTGGATGACAGGAACTGGTCCACAATAAATGAATACTGCAAACAACTTATCTCTTGATCTTACAATAACCTATACTATGTGATTCCAAACAAATAAATATTATGCACATTAGAGTTCAATGGGACTATTCTATTTTAGAGTCTTTTTTATATTATACATGTAATTCGGGCGAAGAATGTTGCAAGTTACATATTTTGTGAAGTAGTCTCCTCATCTGGCATGAAACTGTTTTTCCCCTTGAGATCCAACTGTTTGTTCTAGAATTCCCCCTCATGGTAACAATTCTTTGTGGAAATGCAGTTAGAAAGAAATGAGTTACTATATCAATGAGGGTGTTGAATTTTTGCTTTATGTCATTAATTTTTAAACCTGTCCACCATTTTTAATTAAGCTGTTGAAGCTGCTTATGTTATCTTGACTATTGCTTCTACATGTGGTTATTATAGATATGTTGTTAGTAATTCAGCCTTTTATTTTCGAGCTTAATATTTCAGCAAGATTGTTACTAAAGCCTGCACTGAGAACTTTTAGTGAAGTGCCATGTATACTGTTTTGCAAGTATCTGTTACTCAGATAACAACTTTTACTTCATCCTCAAATTCTAGGATGTAGCAAGGTTCAAAAGGGTCTCTCTGTTTTTACATTTTGTGAGAAAATCAATGTTTAAGTCACCGCATATTATCAAACCTTAATCTATTTTATTTATATTGTTTAACAATTACTCCAGTTTATTTAATATAAGTTCAGAATTTCCAGATGGTTATCAGTAAACCATAACAATATCCAGGCTGAAGTGAAAAATTTTTGTAGCTGCATTTTGTAGATCTTTTTGACACTTGTTCCAGTTAAGTTAGATAGGTTAGTAAAATCTATATTTTCCCTAATGTAAATGGCTATGCCATCCTGTTTGCTATTATTTTTGCAACAATAGGAAGAGGAAAGAATTTATTTATTTTTGTATGTAATACTAATTCAGGCTTAAGCCAGTGCTTAAAAATGCATAATAGTGAGCTATCCTTTCGTTCACCTGTTAACAGTACGTTATTGTTGTCGATCTTATTACTGTGATGAACTGTAATCTAGCCCATTTGATACACAGTTTGCAATGCATCTTTCTCACCTACAGCATGGTCAGTCTTAAGTAACCAACCAAATAATGAAAATACACAATGATTTTCCATGGTTTGAATGCGCACATAGTCCATCAAATAATGTCCCAGTTCCAGTAGCATAACAGTCTTGTTTGAACTAAAACAGATCATACATGAAATTGATGGTAAACTAACGTATTTTCTCTTACAAATGTTCAATGTGTGCACCTTCAGTGACATGATGTACATCCAACCTAAAATCCAATTCTTCCCACAGCTCTGTTAACAAGTCCAGAGAAATGGAAGCAGGAGCTTCTTTTCTGTGCCTCACATGTGGCAGATGTTTTTGCAACATAGGGGTCAGAATTAAACTTTAAACAAAACACATGTTGAACCAAAATTACAGATTCATTCTTAGCAAACTGCAGAACACGAAATGCTTTACATTTGGGAATCGCCATTTAGTGTGAGGGGCATATGTTGTACTACAAGTGGGAAAACAACAAAGCGGTACTCATTATCTAAAACTGTTTGAGTTACAGTTTAATTGTGATGTTCAACCAGAACTGTAAAGCACTTTATGAATGTGTATTTTCAAGTTATGAAGTTCTCGATTACAATTGCACAGCAAATTAATGTGGAATTTTAGTTCTTTGAAATAAAGTCAGAGTGCACACAGAAAAAACCCAGAGTTTCCGTAATCATCATTTATTTTCATTCTTAAATACTTTCTGAATTTTTCAATCACTTATATTTCATGATTTATTATGATTAATACATTTTTTCAGAGTTAACTGATGACACAATCAACCATTATCAGTGCTGTACACAGACACCTCGTTATTTGAGCTTTTGATCCTGTTCACAGTTTAAATGTGTGCAAAATTTCTTGTTTCTGATTGGCCAAATCCAATGTGGCTGCCTCGAACCAATCCCATTCTGAAGTTCCTGTAGACAGGCTACTCGCAATTCATAATTTCCCCTATGTATGTGACTCAGACACAATGCAAGTGCATGTTCCCATGCTCTCTCAGTTGCATACTGGTGTGGCTCAGACACAATGCAAATGCATGTTCCCATGCTCTCTCGGTTGCATACTGTTGTAAAGATTCACCTGTCGTGTACATGCCACACTTATTTCCTCATTCACTCAAACAATAAAACAAATCAAATTGGTATTATTAACATAAATCAGAACACCAATAAAATTAAAATTATTACAGAACAACAAGAGCTTTACAGAAAATGGTTTTGTTTTGACATTGTAAAGCTAGGTATATCATCAAACACCGTCATTGCTTTTAGCCAATACTTATGAACTTGTCCGGAAGTTACTTATTCATGGGAGCTGTAAATTTTGTGTTTTACATAATTTTATTTATCTTGAAAAGCTCTGCAAATAAGAAGCTGAACTTTTTATTGCCATTAGCAATTAGCATAAAAATGTTGTATCAAGTTTCATCCTGTTTAGTGTTGGGCAAAGGTCTGATGAATGTAGTATTTTGTCACTTGTAAGCCTTGTGACATAACAGATTATATTTGTGCATGGATGATATGTTTCGGTCATGAGTGATGCTCTGGGACATATAGGGTGGGTACACATGGATACAGGCAAGGCAGTGGTGGTGTGTTGGCTGCTAGCTCATGGCTGCTTCCGGTGCCCATGGCAGCCAGCTCTCAGTGCCCATGGCAGCCAGGCAGCTGAGCTACGAGGGTGGTTTGAAAAGTTTTCAGAATGGAATAGAAAAAAACTACTTACATCGCTGAAACTTCTTTTATTTTTCAATGTAGTATCCTTGTAGATTAATGCAGTTGCTCCAGTGATGTTCCGGTGCCATGATCCCATCTCGAAAATGAGTTTCCTCCAGGCCTGCAAAATAGTTGTCAACTCTGGCTATCAATTCTTCGTTTGAAGTGAATCTTTGTCCACCAAGAAAAATTTTCAGTTTTGGGAAGAGGTGGAAGTCTGATGGAGCCATATCAGGTGAATAAGGCAGATGTGGCAACAACTCATACCTTAGTTTGTGTAATTTTGCCATGACGATGGCACATGTGTGTGGGTACGTATTGTCTTGATCGAAGATGACTTTATTCCCTGCTAAACCTGGCCTTATTTCCCGTATCTTTTGTTGCAGTTTGTCCAGCAGGTTGGCATAGTATTCTCCAGTAATTGTTTGCCCAGTGGGGAGATAATCTACAAACAGAATCCCCTTTGCATCCCAGAACACTGATGTCATGACCTTTCCTGCCGAAGGAATTGTCTTTCCTTTCTTTGGTGGCAGAGAATCAGCATGTTTCCACTGCTTTGCTGTTGTTTTGTCTCTAGGGTATAGTAGTGCACCCAAGTTTCATCTGTGGTCACAAACTGGCACAAAAAATCTTGTTTGTTTCTCCTAAAACAGGCCAAACATTGTTCCGATATGTCCATTCTCAAGCTTTTTTGATCCAGCATCAAGAGCCGCAGCACCCATCTTGCAGATAATTTTTTCATTTCTAATTCTTCAGTTAAAATGTGATATACCCTTTCAGATGACATCTGGCAAGCGTGAACAATTTAATGCACTTTCAATCGGCGATCCTCCATGACCATTTTGTGTACTTTTGCAATGATTTCTGAAGTAGTGACACATCTTGGCTGACCACTGCGCAGATCATCATCTAAGCTCTCCTGACCAAATTTAAATTCATTTGTCCACTTGGCAACAGTTGAATATGAAGGAGCAGAGTCCCCCAGTGTATTCTGGAAATCTGCATGAATGTCCTTTGCTTTCATACCTTTCTTTATGAAGTACTTAATCACTGCTCGAATCTCAGTTTTTTCCATCTTTGCAAATCACTACATGGGAACAACAACAGAGCCACGTCACTGCCACAGCTCTTTTCCAAGAGCACTGATGTGGCACATGTTTACAGGCAACAGTCCAATGAATATCATGTGAAAAACTCATTGCGCTAGCACTGACCTCTTGTGGTGATTCTGAGTGTAGTGTTGGCAGAAGAGCCAACACTGTTTTTCTAGAGGAGGCCGAAATGCACCCGTTTAATTACACGCTGACTGGCGTGAGGTCTGGAACAGGACAATATCTTGAGAATTGTAAATAAAGTACGTAGATGATGTAATACTTAACTTTAATCCACAATTGTAGAACATCTCTCGTTACGGTACATGCTTCATAATATTAATTATCAATTGAATACGGCACCTTGCTATGTCGTAGCAAATGTAGCTGAAGGCTATGCTAACTATCGTCTCGGCAAATGAGAGCATCTTTTTCAGTGAACCTTTCCTTGCAAAGTCGGCTGTACAACTGGGGCGAGTGCTAGTTCGTCTTTCTAGACCTGCCGTGTGGTGGCGCTCGGTCTGCAATTACTGACAGTGGCGACACGCGGGTCCGGCGTATACTAATGGACCGCGGCCGATTTAAAGGCTACCACCTAGCAAGTGTGGTGTCTGGCGGTGACACCACACTGAGAACTTTTCAAACCACCCTCTCATTTTGACATGTCAGATACAAAGTAGCAGACATTATGGCAGTTTGCCCTCTAGTGGACACAGTGGCATATATTATATTGTTCACATACGTGCACCCACAGTGCAAACTGTAATATATAAAGTGGAAAACAATATGTCAGTATGCCAGTATACAGATACGATTTGTAATTAATGTAAGTTAGGAGATACAGCACCGAGATGATTTTGTGACTGAAATTCAGCAAATATTTAATAACTTATTTATGGCACAAAAGAGGTCAAGCACTCAAACTGTAGCTCTCAGTGATGCGCACCAAATGAACTACTCACATGTTTTGTAATGTAATTAATTAAGCTATGGGATACTTTTTATTTGAACTTTAATTAAAAATCAATATATAATCTGATACAAGACACATATGCAATCAGCAAGGCAGTATTCATTGATGAACAAAATTGCACACCACATCCAACATTTAGTTTGTAAAATTTATATTTTTTATTGTGTGTTTTTTAAATTCATTATTTATAAATTTGCATAGTTTCACATGCAACAATTACAGTTATCATTGCTCTGATAACTTCTGAAAAGAGGAAGAAAATTATCCATTTTTATCTTAATAATTGACAGCATAGGGATTATGAACTGATTTTTAGACCTGCAACAAAACTTTGCATTTGTTTAATTTTAAACTTTGCCCAAATTACTACACAAATATTAAGTGTAAGTTATCAGTTTTGGTTAGAATTTTAGTGCACAGCTAATGGCCCAATCAGATTTTGGATATCATTTATGTGTAAAAAGTTATATATCAGGCTGGTGAAAATACAAAGTCATTAAGCAACATAGATGCAGGGTGATTCCATGGAGGGGAGGCTTTGAAAGGGTGGTAGTGAACTTGTGATTATAGACCATATGGTTCAAGTCTGAAGAGACAAGATCTATCCTGGTCTGTGGCATTTGTTGATCTAACTGCCGCCTTCGACACTGTGTGGAGGGAAGGCCTTCTCTACAAATTTCTCCGCATCATACCCTGCAGAACAATGGCTCGACTGATTAACAGCATGCTAAGTGATCGGAAGTTCCAGGTAATCAGTGGAAGCAACATAAGTAAGGAGAGGAAGCTGAACAACAGATTGCCTCAAGGATCAGCTCTCTCACCCTTACTGTTCAACCTATATCTATCTGATCTACCTGACACTTCGTCCAGAAAATACTGCTATGCCGATGACCTGGCTCTAGCCATAAAACACCAGGAAATGAAGACAACAGAAGAGATTCTAGCGAATGACCTGTCTGCATTAGATAATTACTTCAAAATCTGGAGACTCCAACCCAGTGTGAGTAAAACAGAAGTGTGTTGCTTCCATCTAAATAACCGGTTGGCGAACGTAAAACTGGAAGTAAGTTTCAGAGGCAGAATTCTTCGTCATAATTGGAACCCAAAATATCTTGGTGTCATCCTGGATCGTACACTATGCTTCAAACAACACCTTCTTAACTTAGCTCAAAAGCTGAGGACTCGAAACAACATCCTCCATAAGCTATGCGGAACTACCTGGGGATCTTCAGCAACCACCCTGCAATCTTCAGCTCTGGGCTTGGTGTACTCAAGTGCTGAGTATTGTGCACCTGTTTGGATGAACAGTCATCATACAAGGCTTGTTGATACCCAGCTAAATACGACAATGCGCATAATATCTGGTGCGATCTGATCTACTCCAGTTTATTGGCTTCCACTGTTAACCGGTATAATGCCTCCTGATCTACGCAGATGTACTGCCCTTATGAGAGAATTCCACAAGATCTGCAGGAATTCTAACCTATCCGTGCATAGCGACCTGCCACTTTTAAATCGCAAGAGACTGAAATCACGCCATCCAACTCTGTGCGGTGCTGCTGACATGGTTGCTAAGAATTTCAAATCTCTTGAAGAATGGAACGGTCGGTGGGAAGCAGTGACAGATGTGCACCTGCATAACTTCTTCTCAGGTGCTAAACTTCCAAGTGGATTCGACTTACCATGCAAGACCTGGACTACTCTCAACAGAATCCATACCAGTCATGGGCGATGCAGGGATGCTCTCTTTAAGTGGAAGAAGCTGCCTGATCCAGCTTGTGACTGCAGGGCTCCATACCAGACTGTTCACCACATTGTCAGTGAATGCAGGATTCGAGCCTATCACGGCGCCAAAGAGGACTGCCTGCTAGCAACTCCAGATGCAGTGCGCTGGATTGAAGGACTGGATATTCAGTTATAAAGACAAACTTAAGTTTCTTGTGTGTCAATATGTACATATGTATAAGTAATTTAATTTCATGATATGTCTGTATTAGCCATACGCTAAATAAATATCCTGGTCTGAACAGTCATCCAGCCACACACATTTTTGGTGATGAAATTTTTTGCGTCATCAGTCATGACTCTTAGAAATATTTCACATGACTTCATTGAGGACTTAAATTTGTTCTGCATCAGTCAGGACTCTGATTTATTTCCATCATTAGTTCAGCAGAACATGTATTTTTGCATGTGAAGTTCATTTGGATTCTGAATTTGTGCACTGAGTCTAGACTTTAACTCAGTTTGCCAGTGAAGGACTTTTGAATATTTTCTGCTATTAATCAACACTTAGGTTAGTGCGTTGTGTGTTGATTAGACTTTTTTTATATGTGAATTAGTGTTAACTTCTGTTAAATTTTAGCTGTCTGCATTTTCCAGCTATTTTTGTGTTTTATTTTTATATAGGATGTTTGCTAACCATTATTAAGAGGTTCCAGTTGTTTTCAAATCACTTAATCACATAGCTACTTTTAGCAGCCTATGAATTAATATGCAAATTTTAAAGATAATGAACAGTTTTAGTTAAAATTTAAACATTGCAGTTGGAGTATGTTATTTAACATTGTTTGCTCTTATATTCAACCTAGTGACTATTTTTCAGTCAGATTAAACCATCAGAGGTGAATTCGTTCGTTTATTTTATTTTGAAGGCACACAGTAACTAGGCAGCCTTCATATCATCCCCTGTTTAGTCAGTGAGAGCTGTTATTGTGACAGCCTGAAGATGGCGGAGATGAAATAGAGGGAGAAAAAGATTATCTACATCTTGTACAGAATCAAAGTGCATGTATAAGAATAAAAGGGTATGAAAGAAAGGCTGTAGTTGAGAAGGAAGTTAGTCAGGTTCATAGCTTAAATCCCTTGTTATTCAGTCTCTGTGTAGAGTAAGCAGTAAAGGAAAGTATTTGGAAAAAGTTTGGGAGAAAAAATAAAAACTTTAAAGGTTTGCCAATGGCATTGTAATTTTGTCATAAATGCGAAAGGACTTGGAAGATCTGTTGAATGGAATGGATAGTGTCCCGAAAAGAATTTATAAGATGAACATCAAAGAAAGTAAAACAAGGGTAATTGAATCTAGCCTAACTGCATCAGACAATGGTGGAGGAATTGGATTAGGAAATGAGACCTGAAAGGAGTCAGTGGTCTTTGTTACTTTGACACCAAATGACTGACAATGGGTGAAATAAAGAATATATAAAACACAGATTGGCAATAACAAGGAAAAAGTTATTGAAAAATAAAAAAATGTTTTGTCTATTGAACAATGGAAAGCCCAGTAAGGAATAACAGTAATATGGGAAGGATAGATTGTTACTCATCACATAGAGGAGGAATTGAATTGCTGATAGGCCCAATGAAAAAGAATGGTAGAAATATTCAGCTTTTGGACAAAGTTCCTCAGAAGTAGAAAACTCATACACATTCACAGAAGTACATTTCATGCACATGTAGCCACTGTCACCTCCAGCCACTAAGACTCATCTCCCGACTGCATCTGATAAGAGCAGCAATGTAGCTGGCATGGGTAATGGGGGTATAGAAGAATTGTAGGGTGAGGAGGGATAGGGATAACAGGGTAAGGGTGTGCAAAGTGCTGTAATGCTGCCTGTGAGTGTGTGTTGGAGGAATATGGTGGGTACAGGATAGTTCTCCAAGGGTCAGCATTGGAAGATTATTCTGGGTGGTGGGGGGAGGGGGAGAGTGGAGAGAAGAGAGGAGAGGGAGCAAAGCAGAGAAGGGGAAAGGACTATGTAGATGCAATTGCAGAGTAGAAGGTGTCTGTAATACTGGAGTGGAAGCACAGAAGGATAAGCAGTGGAAGGCAGGGACTAGTGAAGGTTGAACCTGAATGGTTATGGAAATGAAGGGCATGTCATAAGGAGAGTTCCCATCCATGCAATTCAGAGAAAGGTGGTGGTGGTGGAGATAGTGGTGGTTGTGGTGGTGGTGGTGGTGGTGGTGGTAGTGGTAGGAAGAACACAGATGGCACAGGCTATGAAGCAGTTTGCGTCTGCCGTTGCTGGGATATAGAATGCCTGTGACCGGACTCGAATAGATGTAAATGTAGATGTACAATTGGTGGTAATGGAAGTATTTATGGGACAGGTTTTTCATCTAGGTCTATTGCAATGATACGAAGATGACAGTTATTAATTTAGGTGTTAGGAAGTCTTTTCTTAAAGTATTTGTCTGGAGTGTAGCCTTAATATCGAAGAGAAAAGTGAACAATAAACAGAAGAGATAGGAGAAGAATAGAAGCTTTTGTTATGTGGTGCTACAGAGAAATGCTGAAGATTAAATGGGTAGACTGGCTGTCCAATGAAGAGGTACTGAATTGAATAGAGGAGAAAAGAAATTTGTGGCACAACTTAATTAAAAAAGGATAGGTTGGTAGAACACTTCTTCAGCCACCAAGATATAATTAACTTGGTATTGGAAGGTAATGGGGACATAAAATCTATAGAGGAAGACCAAGACTTGCATATAGCAAGCAGATTTAAGTGTAACATGTAGGACCCCAGGTTAGGGAACATCGTACCTCTACATGAGAGCAAAAGTGCCGTCATTCTTGATTCAGTCACCACTGTCTAATGCAGGTGTTTCTCTTATGAAATCATGTTACTTTATAGTGTGTGTTTGTGTGTGTGTGTGGAGGGGGGGGGGGGGGGTTGTATTCGCCATGTGATATGTTGAATTTTTGTCTATATAACTATATTTTTATCTGTCTACATCTGTATTCTATAAGACACTATGTGTCTTTGTCACAAGTTAAGTTGAAGTTTTTCTGTTTTTATTGATAATCCATGAGACACCAAACAGTGTACCACTCTCTTTTGCCCCTTTTGTATTTTGTCCTGTTTCATTCACAGATGGTACACAGGAACTAAGACTGTCTGTACTGCTCCATGTTGGCCAGACATTCTCTAATTCTAATTTCACGATGACAAAGGGAGATGTACATTTGGGGCAGCAGTAGGTTTCATGGCTCACTTTGGAACATGGACTCGTGTAATTTTGTGAGTTGTCTCTCCTGTGTCATAATGATCTTCTTGTTAAATCATCCACTACTGATTGTTGAGCACTTCTGTAATGTTCTTACATTGACTAAACAAGCTCAGATTGAATCGTGCAGATCTTCTTTGAATCTTTTCTATATCTTTCATTTTGGTGACCATTTTTCTCATACAATTACCATAGTTATTTGCTTAACTTGTTTCTGATTATAGTATAACAATATTGTATTGTCTATGCCATGTGACTTTGATAAATATTTACACTCATTTATGGATTTTTATGATTAAGCCATCATACTCTATCATTTTGGATACTAATAAGAAATCTAATGTGTGTTACTGAATGAAGTACAGTGAATGTTTTTGTTTTGTTTTGTTTTTATTTTAGGTTATCGTCATCCTGTCATGACCAGGCATCCCGTTTCATGTATATACTCACTAAAGGGCAAATGCGGCCTTTGGTTGCAGATGACTTTGTACCTCTTGTGCAAGATGTTGTTGATACACATCCTGGTCTGACTTTCCTCAAGGAGGCAACTGAATTTCATTCACGCTACGTTCATACTGTAAGCAGTTTTTCAATAATTGCTGTATCAAACTAACTAAATTGTTACTAACAATGTTAACAATATTGTTACATTCCATCCTGAATTTTCCATTTTTTAAATTGTAACTAAGCATGCTATATTACATCATAATGCAGAGAGTAGTCAGAGTGAGAAAAATCCCTTCATAATATCTTCATCCTTGAATATGAGAAATATTTCCTGCATTCTGTGGATTTAAAATGTGGCCCAGCATGTTTATAGTGTATGTTAAGAGTGTATCTTTCCTTGCAGTAGATCTGTAATTATTGTAAAGATTCACTTTTGGTGTAAACATACAGTGTGAGGCAGAAAGATTCATTGAAGAAAAAACAGATGATATTATAATTATTAAATCATTTAACTCAATCAGCTTCTCTATTCAGTTGACAAATACATATAATTAAAAACTGGTCACATTTGTAGGCTGAAAGAAAAAAAAGAAGTGTGCTGCTTGCTACATGAGCAATTTAAGGCTTAACATTTTCATTTGTATTAAATTTGAGCCAGCATGCTATTTAGCAAACTGTAAATAGTTGGCATCTAGCCATACTCAGAAACAGTTCATGTATATACAGGGTGTTACAAAAAGGTACGGCCGAACTTTCAGGAAACATTCCTCACACACAAATAAAGAAAATATGTTATGTGGTCATGTGCCCGGAAATGCTTAATTTGCATGTTAGAGCTCATTTTATTACTTCTCTTCAAATCACATTAATCACGCAATGGAAACACACAGCAACGGAACATACCAGCGTGACTTCAAACACTTTGTTACAGGAAATGTTCAAAATGTCCTCCGTTAGCGAGGATACGTGCATCCACCCTCCATCGCATGGAATCCCTGATGCGCTGACGCAGCCCTGGAGAATGGCGTATTGTATCACAGCCGTCCGCAATACGAGCACGAAGAATCTCTACATTTGGTACCGGGGTTGCGTAGACAAGAGCTTTCAAATGCCCCCATAAATGAAAGTCAAGAGGGTTGAGGTCAGGAGAGCGTGGAGGCCATGGAATTGGTCCGCCTCTACCAATCCATCAGTCACCGAATCTGTTGTTGAGAAGCGTACGAACACTTCGACTGAAATGTGCAGGAGCTCCATCGTACATGAACCACATCTTGTGTCATACTTGTAAATGCACATGTTCTAGCAGCACAGGTAGAATATCCCGTATGAAATCATGATAACGTGCTCCATTGAGCGTAGGTGGAAGAACATGGGGCCCAATCAAGACACCACCAACAATGCCTGCCCAAACGTTTACAGAAAATCTGTGTTGATGACGTGACTGCACAATTGGGTGCGGATTCTCATCAGCCCACACATCTTGATTGTGAAAATTTACAATTTGATCATGTTGGAATGAAGCCTCATCCGTAAAGAGAACATTTGCACTGAAATGAGGATTGACACATTGTTGGATGAAGCATTCGCAGAAGTGTACCCGTGGAGGCCAATCAGCTGCTGATAGTGCCTGCACACGCTGTACATGGTACGGAAACAACTGGTTCTCCCATAGCACTCTCCATACAATGACGTGGTCAACGTTACCATGTACAGCAGCAACTTCTCTGACACTGACATTAGGGTTATCGTCAACAGCACGAAGAATTTCCTCGTCCATTGCAGGTGTCCTCGTCGTTCTAGGTCTTCCCCAGTCATGAGTCATAGGCTGGAATGTTCTGTGCTCCCTAAGATGCCGATCAATTGCTTCGAACATCTTCCTGTTGGGACACCTTTGTTCTGGAAATCTGTCTCGATACAAACATACCGCGCCACGGCTATTGCCCCGTGCTAATCCATACATCAAATGGGCATTTGCCAACTCCGCATTTGTGAACATTGCACTGACTGCAAAACCACGTTCGTGCTGAACACTAACCTGTTGATGCTATGTACTGATGTGCTTGATGCTAGTACTGTAGAGCAATGAGTCGCATGTCAACACAAGCACTGAAGTCAACATTACCTTCCTTCAATTGGGCCAACAGGCGGTGAATCGAGGAAGTACAGTACATACTGACGAAACTAAGATGAGCTCTAACATGGAAATTAAGCATTTCCGGACACACGTCCACATAACATCTTTTCTTTATTTGTGTGTGAGGAATGTTTCCTGAAAGTTTGGCCGTACCTTTTCGTAACACCTTGTATACCTGTGAATAGTTTCTCTATTCACACAATTTTGTTAAAAATGGTACAAATAATATACAGTACATGTAACTAACTTAACTAAGAATGAATGCAGATTTCATTGTTTTGCTTATTTTGTTATAATGAACATAAATGACAAGAGACAACCAGTCATTTGTAATTGATTACTGCGCAGTGCATAGACATGTGGAATACTACAAAGACTTTGCCACCTTTTGAGGCACCACTCTTTCCCTAGTTGTGGAACATGCTCTCCCAGCACAACCACACAGAGATTCAAAACACATCCACCCACATTGGTGTCAACTGTGGTTGCTTAGGCTGACAGAAATTGAGGAAAAGAAAGGATTAAGACGACTGGGAGATGTACTCAACAAGGAAGCAGTGAGATGGTATCAGAAGGCAGGGGCAGAAGAGATGGATGCACAAGTAAGTGAAAGGTTTGGACAACACAGATATGATGTCGAAGATGGCAGGAGAGGAAATGGTGTGGATAAAGTCAGGGAGAATGACAAGTTCTAGTGAGGTTTGGGCTGTGAGGACTGCGAGAATGGAGGACGTGCATAGTTAATAAGATCTGGTGTTGTGGGGAGCAGGTGGGGCCACATAGAAGTGGTCTGTGAAGCAGCTGTTGTAGAGCTGGACTCAGCTGTAAGTGGTTTTGTATATTCACCTGCCCCCAGAATTCTTCATGGAAGGTGTCATCTTTCATTTGGCATATAGCAGGTCACTCATAAATGAATTAGTATAGGGGGATGCCATGTGGGTACCCACAGTATTTCCACAGACTTTTTGCAGATTTGACCTTCAAAGGGGAGATAATTACAATTTAGAACATTACTAACGAAAAGACTTAGGAATGGGATGTGAGTGCAGGTCCAGAAGGACATTGTGGGAGGTAGTGTTCCCTGGCAGCAAGAACACAAGCTGGAGGATGTCAGTCGACAGAGATGTATCGTCCACTGTGACAAGCAAGGAGTTTGGTTGTAATGGGGCAGGAAATGTGAGATACAGTCTAGGAGTTGCGTGGTGTTATGTATGTAGCAAGCGTGGCTCCAGACTGTTGGTTGGAGGTGTTGCCAGTGGAGGCAGAGGATCTGTCAGAGGGAGTGTTGTAAATGGCTGTGAAGGAGTGACCACTGGAGTTCACTCAAGGAGCTTTGGCAGGTAGTTAAAAGGTGGATTGATAAGTAATATTAATTCAGGTATTAGGTTTTGGGATGGACCCAGTGTTTAGAGGAGCTGCTGGAGGGCATGTTGAACTTCAGGAATGGGGTTGTTGTGGTGTTGGAAAGTTGGTGGGGCCTATCAGGCACGTTGACTGCTTCTGATCACTGGCCAAAACCTCCCATTAGCCCCTTTCACACTCCTTACCCTTAACTTCAACCTTAATTCACCTGTCATTTTTCACATAACACTAAATTTGCCACTACTGCAGAGAGGCATATGACAATCCCTCTAATGCTCCTATTTACTCCCCACCCACCATTGCACTGTACAACTTTATCCCTCAGAGTTCAACAACGTAAAGTTTTTGAAACATGGTCCTCTGCATCAATACATTCTTGCCAGTGCAATTTACATGTGTTGTAAGCTTTCTGGAACTCCTCAGTTGGGACACTCTTTAGGGAAGCCATCAGAGTGGCTTGCATGTTGTCCACCATCTCAAAATGCTTTCCTTTGAGGTTCCTTTTCAGCTGAGGAATCAAAAAAAGTCCATCAGGATCAGATTGGGACTGTAGTGTGGCTGTAGCATCATCATCATACCAATTCGAGTTGAGTGGTTTCCATGAAGTGTGGAACTCCTCATGGATGTGGGTGCCATTCTGATTCGGTCTGTGGAGCACATATTTTTAAAATTGAGGGTTTGCAGTCTGACCAGGGGGTATGTACTCATGGTGCACTATCCCCTTCAGATTGGGACTTCACCCAGGACTTGCTCATGCAAGCTTTCTTCTGGCATGGTGATGATGTCATGTGCCATTCTGCACAGGAAATTGGAACCATCTTCAAAGAGTTGTTTGAGTTCTTCACACACTTTCACTTGGTGTTGCTTCAGCACATCAGTCAAAACTCTGGGAGCAAGTTTTGCGCAAATTTTTCACATGGCCATATCTTCTGATACAATCTCATGAACAGCTGTTTTCAGCAAGTCCAGTAATTGCGACATCAAGCAAACATTCTATCGGTGGTCAGAATTCAGTAAGTGACACACACCAGTGACATGGTCATCCATTCACAGTGCTGACAGGCTTCCTGCATGGACCTCATCACCAAACTCTTCCCAACCCCCTCTGAATATTTTGTGCTACATGTTCAATTGTGATCTGGAAAGGCTGTTGTGCTCAAAGGCTCCCTTAAACATTGCAAAAAATTTCCAGCAGTATCTTCTTGATATGCATGCCAAACTTTATCACACAGTGTTGCCCTAAAGCGCTCTCCAAATTCGACACAACCACTACGTAGAGGTTCGTGGAAGAAGCTGTCCTAAAGCACTGAGGCAATTTAGCGACCTACTGCTGGAAAGTTATGGGTGGACCTTCCCTCCCCCCCCCCCCTCTCCCCTGCCCCATGCCCCCACCCCTTCCCTCCCCAAACAGTTCGAGTGATCTGTGACATATCGTTGTGTCACAAAAAAATGTGACACGTTTCTTTCTCGACACACCCTGTATGTGTGGTTGTATGGGAAAATATGTACTTACACTTGAAAAAGAGCAGCAGCGTGAAAGATCCTGAAGTGTCTGTACTATTAGATATGACTGTGCACTGTACAGCAACCAACTACACGTGAGTGGTTGCATTCTTTGTTTTTGTTTATTGTTTCCATCACTGATTTTCTGTTACTGCTTATTTTGTTAGGTAAATACCAGTATCTAGGTCAAAAATCTCCAAGTTACCGACTTTTAAAGCTGCATTGTTTCTTTATTTTAAGTAATTTATTAGTTTAATATTAGTTGCTATTAGCATCATACTTTTTAATGTAGACCGCCATTATCCAAAACTGTATTTTGTCTATTAACAACCAGCAGTACAGTTTGTCCATGTACAGAATTTTACTTAAGCTGTACATTTTAGTATTGTAGGGTTCCAATATGAGTAAAATACATATCAGTGAACTTAATACAAAAACAGTGCATGAGGCAGAGATTTAATAAATGATTTGACATAGCCTAGGGAAGACATTTGATTTTTGTGAGTGGTTGTGTTCTTGTCAGATAATTTGTTGGTTTCTGAGATGTTACATCTAATTATTAGTTTTACCTTTTATATGAAATATGGGAAGATGTGTTAACCTTGTGCATTCATCAGAATTTAAATTAGAAATAGCTGCCAAGTTGAGAGAGAGAGAGAGAGAGAGAGAGAGAGAGAGAGAGAAAGAGAGAGAGCGAGAGAGAGAGAGAGAGAGAGATACCCTGTTGGTGTGACAGTAAATGCAGGATGGGCAAATGAGTGTGACTACATTGTGGACTCCCAATGCATGCAACAATAATCTGAGGTTATACAGGTAGTGGACTCTACATGTGCCACAGTATCAAAAGTATACAGTGAGTATAATGATTCAAGGGAAACTGGTCCCACCAAAGCTTTCTGCCATGAGAAACATCCGTGTGATGACAAGGTCTGCCAACACATATCACAAATTGTAACAGCAGATAAACAGGCCACAGTCCAGCAAATAAATCACCAGTCCAGTTGCGCGAAACAAGTAACCATGATACAGAAACCACCTCACTGATACCACTGCTCACCACACATCACAGAGCATGGAGATAAGCACATTCACAGGGATACCACCAACTGTACAATCATAGAAGAAACGAGGTTGCCTTACTGATGAGTTGCAGTATCTATGGATACACTCTAGTCATAGGGTATGTGTATGTCAAAAATTGCAGGAGGTGCTGCTTTCAGGAAGATGGTAGAAGTATTCTCTTGAAGGGGGTGTTTACTCACCATAGAGTAGGATCCATAATATGTCTGTCAACACCTCTCTGCAGCAAATGAAACAATCTCCCTGATGAGGTGCATTTGTTGTTCCCTGGCAGCAACCACAAAACGGTTATCTACCTTCAGCAAGACACTGGAGCACTTTATTTTTCTTGCAATCTGTCAGAATGATTTCTGTAGCACTCCATATAGATGAAGGTGCTTGTGAAGGCCCACCAGGTCACCCAACTTCAATCCTATTGAGAGGATTTGGGGCACTGTAGAGATAGATGTGCACATCTTGCACCCATTCGAGGAGCTGTTTACAGGAAGGGTCGTTGAACACATGCACACAACTACAGGCCTATATTGCTGATGTCAGTCCATAGTAGAATATTGGAAGATGTTTTATGCTTGTGAATTACACTGAAGAGCCAAAGAAACTGGTACACCTATCTAATATTGTTTAGGGCCCTTGCGAGCACGCAAAAGTGCCACAACACGATGTGGCATGGACTTGACTAATGTCTGAAGTAGTGCTGGAGGGAACTGACACCATGAATCCTGCAGGCCTGTCCACAAATCTGTAAGAGAACGAGGGAGTGGAGATTTCTTCTGAACAGCACAATGCAAGGCATCCCAGATGTGCTCAATAATGTTCATGTCTGGGGAGTTTAGTGTCCATCAGAAGTGTTTACTCAGAAAAGTGTTCCCGGAGCCACTTTGTAGCAATTCTGGATGTGTGTCACATTGTCTTGCTGGAATTGCCCAAGTCTGTCAGAATGCACAATGGACATTATTAGATGTAGATGATCAGACAGGATGCTTATGTACGTGTCACCTGTCAGAGTCATATCTAGATGTATCAGGGGTCCAATAACACTCCAACTGCACACGCCCCACATCATTACAGAGCCTCCACCAGCTACAATGGTCCCCTCCTGACATGCAGGGTCCATGGATTCACGAGGTTGTCTCCATACCCATACACATCCATCCACTCGATACAATTTGAAACGAGACTCTTCCAATGAGGCAACATGTTTCCAGTCGTCAACAGTCCAATGTTGGTGTTGATGGGCCCAGGCGAGGCATAAAGCTTTGCATCATGCAGTCATCAAGGGTACACGAGTGGGCCTTCAGCTCCAAAAGCCCATGTCGATGAGAGGGTTTCGTTGAATGGTTTGCACGCTGACACTTGCTGATAGCCCAGCATTGAAATCTGCAGCAATTTGCGGAAGGGTTGCACTTCTGTCACATTGAACCATTTTCTTCAGTTGTTGTTGGTCCTGTTCTTGCAGGATCTTTTTCTGGCCACCGCAATGTCAGAGATTTGATGTTTTACCGGATTCCTGATATTCACGGTACACTTGGGAAATGGTTGTATAGGAAAATCCCATCTTCATTGCTGCTGAGTCCCATCGCTCATGTGATGACTATATGGCAGCAGTAACTGATCTAACAACTGCACCAGACACTTGTTTACATATCTGTGTATTTGAATACGGATGCCAATACCTGTTTCTTTGATGCTTCAGTGTCTGATCTTTGTGGCGATTGAAAACCTCCCCTGCAGGAATCAACATGTATTCGACAAACAACAACTGTATGAAACCCAATTTGCTGTGTTCATCCATGAGCCCGAATAGGCAATGTATACTGTCATCCACTTGATCTATTATTCAGGAAGCTGTTCAGTTCAGTTTTGCACTGTCATCCGACGAACACAATAAGAGTTTACTTAATGTCAGCCCACCTTTGTCACTGGATTAACCCCTAAACATAAAACCCTGAATTGTCTTGTTTGTATTATTTTGACACAAACTTAAAACCCCAAAAATACCTGGGCAATTTAAGAACAGATCTTCAAAAAAAATAAAATGCTGCTTATATCCATTTCAGCAGTGATATTTAAGTGTTTACCTGCTAGAGAGCATCTGGTCCTACATTTGTAGCCTGTCTATTGTGTTTTTGTTGAGATGGTTATCACTAGATATCATCTTTACTATATGTAGTTTTGGATACTCAACAGTAAAACATGCACTTTCAGCCTCTCTCCGTATTAGGTTTAAGCAATGCTTTCAAAAAAGGATGGCTACAGTGATTCTGAGTTTGACATTGAATTTAATGGCTTGGAAGGTGAAGAAGAATGTGGTGTTACTACTCTAGAGACAGAGAGACTAGAGAGTTTAGTGATGAGTGCTCACCAGTGATATGAGGTAAATACATCCACTGTGCTCCAGCCAGCTCCTCCAAACTTCATGTTCACAGGAAACAATTGTGAAATACGTTGTTAGGCTTCATAACTACACAGAAACTAAGAAATTAATTCAAGTTTCAGGATATCTTTTTAGTCAAAGTCCAGTACACAAGTACAGGTGGGATTTTATTATTGGTGATCTTCAAAATTTTGTAACTTATTAGTTTGACCTGTAAAAGTTATCTTTATACATCTGTATGTAATGTCATTCATTATAAGATTTTTTTATTAATAAAAAAAATATTTTTTTAAAATGTTTGTGTGTGTGTGTGTGTGTGTTTTAAGGGGTTAAAGAGTTGATGGCAACTAGAACACAGCATGTCATTTTTTACAGTGAGAAATCTTCAAATGTAACAGTAGCCTAAGGTATAACCCAAGGGAGTGTTACAAGACCATTAATGTTCACATTATATGTAAATGACCTAGAGGATACTGTTGGGAACTTTGTGAGGCTGTTCAAGGATGATGTAACTGTAGATAGACAAATCGCAATGCTAGAAAATTATAGCGAAATGCAAGATTTCTAGGGGATTGACATTCGGCGCAGGAATTTGCAATTGACCCTGGACATAAATAAGTGTAATGTAGTGCATATAAATAGGCAGAAAAAAATGGTTATTGTTTTGAGAGAAAAACAGTCTTGGTTACAGAGGAAACAGTATTTTTACTGACATGTTTTGCCTTTCAGCGGTATCATCGGAAAATTTTAATTTGCTCTGCCATATGCATTCATCACATCTTATGAGGCCATAGAAGGTCGAAACGCCTCAATGAAAATATTGTTGCTCTTGCAATCAACACTGTTCTTCTCTTGGAATATTGACTATGATTGCCTTACCAGATACACTGTGGAGTGGGAAGAATTGTAACCATTATTGTATTGCTGAGGAGTCACATATATTAAATATTGGAGGGAATCAAATAGTAGAAAATCCAGGATTGAATAACAATAACATGAAAAATTAGGAGGCATTGAGTTGCAGGCGGCAGACAGAATGAAAAGATACATTGAAATAATCAGCAACCAGTTGTGTAAAAGAAATGTTAATTTTTATAAATGGTTTCAGGCACTTAGTGCCCTTCATCAAAAGGTCAGAAGGTTATAACAATCACATTATATGTGAGTGTCAACAATAAGATGCATAGAGCATATTTCTATAGTCGTGATTTATAGTGCCTACACAAAAATGGTATAAAGAAGCCATTTTTATACTGGCACTACGAACCACAACAAAAATCAAAATTCCTTTTATGCAACTGGTTGCTGTTTATTGCAGTGTATACAACTACAGATGCTGAATATAGATAAAATACTAAACAATGAAAAGATTATTAAACTGTGTAGGAAGAGAGAGATTGTTACTTACTGTAAAGAAGACATATCAAGTTGCAGAGTGGCACAATTGAAAGACACTCACATATAGCTTTCAGCCACAGCCTTTGTCAGTAAAACACACACACACACACACACACACACACACACACACACACACACACCATTCACACAAGCAAGCACACGTCACACATACAAGACAGGTGGAGAGAGAGATTAATGCTCTCTGGTGGACAAGGCAGGGACAAGCAGGGACAAGACTGCCAACAGGAGCAGCATCAGGAGGTTGCGGGGCAGGGAGGTGGGGAAAAAGGAGAGGAGTGGGGAAAGATGAGTGAATGTGTTGGCAGAGGTCTGCAGATAAACAGGGTGGGAGATGAGAATGAGGAAGATGATAGGACAGAGGGGGTGGAAACTGTTGGGTGGAGGGTATGGAGATAGTTTATTACTGTATGTTGAGGGCGAGATCATTATGGGAGTGGAGAATATGTCATAAGGATAACTCCCATCTGCACCGTTCAGGAAAGCTGGTGGTGGAGGGAAGTATCCAGATGGCTTGGGTAGTGAAGCAGCTATTGAAATCAAGTGTGTTATGTTCAGTTGCATGCTGTGCCACAGGGTGGTCTATTTTGCTCTTGACCATAGTCTGATGGTGGCCATTCATCCTGGTGGACAGCTGGTTGGTAGTCATACCAATATAAAAAGCTGTGCAATGGTTGCAGCAGAGGTGGTAAATGATACGGCTGCTTTCGCTAGTGGCCTGGACCCTGATGGGGTAGGATAAACCTGTGACAGGACTGGAATAGGAAGTGCTGGGTGGGTGGATTGGGCAGGTTTTGCACCTGGGTCTTCCACAGGGATATGATCCTTGTGGCAAGGGTTGGGATTGGGAGTACCATGGGGATGGACTAGGATGTTGTGGAGGTTGGGTGGGTAACGGAAGGGTGGGAAGTATCTTGGGTAGGATGTCCCCCATTTCAGGGCACAGTGATAGGCAATAAAAGCCCTGTGAAGGATGTAGCTCAGTTGTTCCAGTCTGGAGTGGAACTGGATGATGCAGGGGACACTTCTTTGTGGCTAGTTCTTGGGGATGGTGGGAGGATTGGGCGTGTGAGGCGAAATGGCATTGGAGATCAGTTTGCGGACTAGGTCTGGGGGATAGTGCCTGTCTGTGAAGACCTTGATGAGACCCTCAGCATACTGAACAAGGGAGTTTTTGTCACCGCAGATACACTGTTCCTGGGTAGCCAGACTATAAGGGGGGAGGGGGGGGGGGGATATTTTTGAGTGGTTGGATGAGAGCTGTCAAAATTCATGTGAAGTGGATGGGAGAGAAGGTGTTGAGATAATGAAGGAATGAACCTAGGGTGTCTTGTCCTGACCCCTGTTCATGAAGGTATCATCAATGAACCTGAACCAAAGAAGGGGTTTCGTGTTTTGGGAGGCTAGGAAGGTCTCCTCTAGATGGCCCATAAAAAAGATTGGCACAGGAGGGTGCCTTGCGGGTGCCCTTGGTCGTGCTGTGAATTTTTTGTATACCTTCTCTTCAAATGAGAAGTAGTTGTGGGTTAGAATAAAGTTAGTAAGATGTATGAGTAATGAGGTAGTAGCTTTGGAGTCTGGAGGATGTTGGGAAAGGCAGTGTTCAATAATGCTAAGACTGTGGGCTTGAGGGATGTCAGTGTATAGGGAGGTGGCATCAACAGTATTGAGTAGAGATCTAGGAGGTAAAGGGGTGGGGATGGTGGAGAGTCATTGAAGGAAATGGTTGGTGTCTTTGATGTGGGAGGCCAGATTAAGGGCCATTGGTTGGAGGTGTTGATTCCACATCCCTGTTCACCAACATCCCTCATGCCCATGGTCTTACCACTATTGAACACACTTTTCCCAAAATCCTTCAGACTCCAAACCCACTACCCCATTCATCACACACCTTACTAACTTTATCCGAGCCCACAACTACTTCTCATTTGAAGGAACAGCAGGTAAACAAATCAGTGGCACAGCCATGGGCACCCAAATGGCACCCTCCTATGCCAATCTTTTTATGGGCCATCTAGAGGAGATCATCCTAGCCTCCTAAAATACCAAACCCCCTTGTTTGGTTTAGGTTCATTGATGATATCTCCATGAGCTGGATTCAGGGCCAAGACACCCTATCTTCATTCCTTCACAGTCTCGACACCTTCTCTCCCAACTGCTTCACATAGTCCTCCTCAACCCAGTGAACCGCCTTCCTAGATGTTGACCTCCTCCTCTCTGATAGCTCTATGAGCAGCTCAGTCCACACTAAACCTGCCACCCACCAACAATAGTACCTGCATTTTGACAGCTGTCATCCCTTTCACACCAAAAAATCCCTCCCATTTAGCCTGGGATGGCATATCTGCAGAGACAAAAACTCCCTTGTTCAGCATACTGAGGATCTCACGAAGGCCTTCACAGACAGGCTCTATCCGCCGGACCTCCCATGCCATTTACCATCACACCCACAATCCTTCCACCTCCCCCAAGAACCAGTTACAAAGGAGTGTCCCCTTCTCACCCGTTACCACCCTGGACTGGAACAACTGAACCACATCCTTTGGCAGGATGTTGATTACCTACCATTGTGCCCTGAAATGAGGAACATTCTACCTGAGGTACCCACCCAATGTTCAAAACATCCTAGTCTATTCTTATGGCACACCAAATCCCAACACTTGCCACAGGGATCATATCCCTGTGGAATACCCAGTTGCAAAACCTGCCCAATCCACCCACCCTGCACTCCCTATTCCAGTCCTGTCACAGGTTTATACTACTCCATCAGGGCCCAGGCCACCTATGAAAGTAGCCATGTCATTTACCAGCTCTGCTGCAATCATGGCACAGCTTTTTATATTGGTATGACTACCAACCAGCTGTCCACCAGGATGAAAGGCCACTGTCAAACTATGGCCACTAGTGAAGTAGACCACCCTGTGGCAAAACATGTGGCTGAACATAACACAGTTGTTTGCAATGGCCGCTTCACGACCTGAACCATCTGGATCCTTCCATTCACCATCAGCTTCTCTGAACTGCACAGATGGGAGTTATCCTTACAACGCACACTCTGCTCCCATAATTATCCTGGCCTCAACCTATGGTAACATACTGTCCCCACACCCTCCATCCAACAGTTTCCACCCCCTCTGTTATATCATCTCCTCCCCATTCTCATCTCCCACCCTGTTTATTTGCAGCCCTCTGCTAATGCATCTGCCCATTCTTCCCTCTCCCTCTCCTTTTTTGTTCCTTTTTTCCCCACCTCCGTGCCCCACAACTTCTTGAAGCTGCACCTGTTAGTTTTCTAGTCCCTGCACACTCCTCCAGACAGTGTTTGTCTCTCTCTTCACCCATACACTACTATCCCTTCCCCTTCCTCTCCTCCACCCCCTCTAGATTGCTGCTTGCATGTCAAGTGATGTTGCATTCCAGACCGAGATGCTCGGGTTGGTGGTCATGTGTACGTGAGGTGGTGTGTGTGTGTGTGTGTGTGTGTGTGTGTGTGTGTGTGTCTTAGTGATGAGGGCTGTGGCTGAAAGCTACAAGGGCTATCCCCAAAGTACATTACGTTTTGGAATTAAAAATAAAGTATTGGATTTTTTTTATTATATACAGATGAAAGCCACACTTAAATACTACTTTTCTACGTAGTTGCCATTTAAATTAAGGCACTTATCGTAGCGATGGACGAGCTTGGAAATTCCTTCATCGTAAAATTTGGCTGCCTGTGCCTTCAACCACGTGGTTACCTCTTTTGGGACAGAAAAGGTGTGATTTTTGTTGATTTCCTGGAAAGAGGCACTACAATAAACTCTCAAAGGTACTGCCAAACTCTGCACAACCTCAGAAGAGCAATACAAAACAAGCGCAGGGGAAAGTTGGGCTCAAAGGTCTTGCTGATTCACGACAACGCCCGGGCCCACACGGCAAATGCCACTCGTGAAGTTCTCAAATCTTTTAAGTGGGAGTTGTTTCCTCATCCGACGTACAGTCCTGACATGGCACCGAGCTATGCAGCGTTTTGATGACGACGCACAGCTTCAAGAAGAGGTAACCACGTGGTTGAAGGCGCAGGCGGCCGAATTTTACAACGAAGGAATTTCCAAGCTCGTCCATCGCTACGATAAGTGCCTTAATTTAAATGGAAACTATGTAGAAAAGTAGTATTTAAGTGTGGCTTTCATCTGTATATAATAAAAAAATTTCCAATACTTTATTTATTTTTAATTCCAAAACGTAATGTACTTTGTGGATAGCCCTTGTATATGTGAGTTTCTTTTAATTGTGCCCATCTGCAAATTGATGTGAGGTCCGCAGCTCGTGGTCGTGTGGTAGCGTTCTAGCTTCCCGCGCCCGGGTTCCCGGGTTCGATCCCCGGAGGGGTCAGGGATTTTCTCTGCCTCGTGATGACTGGGTGTTGTGTGATGTCCTTAGGTTAGTTAGGTTTAAGTAGTTCTAAGTTCTAGGGGACTGATGACCATAGATGTTAAGTCCCATAGTGCTCAGAGCCATTTGAACCTCAACTTGATGTGTCTTCCTACATTGTTGATATTCCTACCTGTAGTTTCCTAGTTTCCATTGTTTAGGGTTACTAAACTTTTAAATTTCGGACAAAAAAGTCTTTCTTCAGTAGCAGAAAACGCACACACACACACACACACACACACACACACACACACACACACACACACACACAAAAGCACAACTCTCACACACACATGTGGCTGCTGTCTATGGCCACTTGGGCCCAATTGCAGGCTGTGCTTGCACCTGATGAGAGCAGCAATCCGGGGAAGTTAGGGGAAGACGTGCTGCTGTTGGAATGAGCAGAGATGTGGTAGAGACATGGATTCTGGGTGTTTAGGAAGGAGGCCTCTAAATGGGTGTCTTCACCCATGGCCATGCTGGGGGAAGGCTAAGGGAAGAGATGTAGAGAAGGGGAAACATTGAGTAGGTACATTGTTGGAATAGAAGGTATGGTAGTGCAGGAGTGGGAGCAGAGAAAAGGATGGAGGGCAGGGACTAGTGAAGTTTGAGGCCGTGGGGGTTATGAGAACGAAGGGAATGTTGTAGGGAGAGTTCCCACCTGTGCAAGTGAGGAAAAGTGGTATTGGTAGGAATGATCCAGACAGCTCGGACTGTGAAGCAGTCATTGAAGTGATGCACATTGTGTTGGGCAGCATGCTCAGCAACTGGGTGGTCCAGCTGCCTCTTGACCATAGTTTGGTGGTCGCCTTAATGCAGACACAGCTTGTTAGTTGCCATGCCCATGAAGAAAGCAGCACAGTGGTTGCAGCTTGGTTTGTAGATCACATGGCTGTTTTCAGAGGTAGCCCTGCCTTTGACAGGATAGGACTTGAATAGGTAGTAGTGGGAGGATGTCTGGGATAGGTCTTGCATGTAGGTGTATTGCAGGGATAGGAGCATTGGGGCAGGGGGTTGGGAGCAGGGGTGGAGTAGGGATGGACAAATATAACATCTAGTTTTGGTAGGTAGTGGAATACTGCTGTGGGAGGGTTGGAGAGAAATTGCTGACAGCTGTCAAAGTGGAAGTATTGTTGGTGGTTGGTAGGTTTGATGTGAAAGGAGGTACTGATGTAGCCATCTTTGATCATGAGGTCAACACTGAGGAAGGTGACTTGTTGGTTTGTGGAGGGCCAGACGGAGCAAATGGGGGAGAAGTTACTGAGGTTCTGGAGGTATGTGGATAGGCTATCCTCACCCTTGGTCCAGGTCATGAAGATGACATTAGTGAATCTGAACCAGGAGAGGGGGGCTTGGTATTCTGGGTGGTTAGGAAGGAGTCCTCTAGATGGGTGGATAGGGTGTCATCATCCAAGGTCCAGATTGCAAAGATGTCATCAGTGGATCTGGACAACATGAGGGGTTTGGGATTCTGGGTGGCCTAAGAATAGGTTGGTGCTGGGTGGCACCATGCATGTGGTCATTGCTGTACCATGAATTTGTTTGTAGATGGTGCCTTTGAAGGAGAAGCAATTGTAGGTGAGGATAAAATAAGTCCTGGTGACCAATAAAAAGGTTGTAGATTTGGAGTCAGTTGGGTGTTGGGAAAGATAGTGATCGATAGTGGCAAGGCCATGGGCATTGGGGATGTCAGTGCAGAGCGAGGTGTCATCTTCAGTGATGAGCACATTTCCAGGTTGCAAAGGAACAGGAAATGTGGAAAGTCAATTATTGGTGTCTTTTGTATAGAAGGGTAGGTTATGGGTAATAGGTGGAAGGTGTTGGTCCATGAGAGAAGAGCTTCTCTCAGTGGGCACACAGTAACTGGCTACAATGGGGCATCTGGGGTTGTTGGGTTTGTGGACTATAAATGGGAGTATGCATACAGTTGGATCAGAAATGCAACAACCACAACAGATTAATTCTAGGAAAGCCAGTTACCACACTGAGATCCATTGGAAGAATCCACAAAGGAGGTAGTTTACAAAACCCTTTCTCATGCTCGTCAGTCTGGGACTCTTACCAGACAGGATCAATACAGGAAGTAGAAGAGATTCACAGAAGAGCAGCATGTTTTGTCACAGGTTCATTCAGTACCTGCAAAAGCATCACAGAGATGCTCATCTAACTCCACTGATAGACATTACAAGAGAGCTGTTGTGCATCAAAGAGTGATTTTCTGTGAAAATACTGAGAGCCTGCATTCCTAGAGGAGTCAACCAGTGTATTGTTTCCTTCTAAATACATCTCACAAAAAGATCGTGAATGGAAGATTAGAAAGATTCATGCTCACATGGAGACTTACCAATAATCAATCTTTCTGTTCACTATTTGGAGTTGGGATGAGTAAGAGGAGAAGAGAAAGTGGTACACAAATTGCCTTCAAGCACGCGCATTGAGGTGAACTGCAGAATATGTACATGTAGACCAATTTCTGCAAGCAGTGGGTGGCAGGTCTGAGCAGTCATGGATCTGGATCTGTGTCTTGTGGAGTCTGTCTCATGGTCTGTTACCACTGACATCAGAGCTTGAAGATATGCTATGCACTACTAGATAGATGTGTCTTCTTCAGCAGTTTTCAGACCGTATTTGTTTTACCCCGTATCTAGTGGTTCTCCACCAGTTGTCTAAACATGTCACATATGTTTTCTTCATTGGCGACAACCACTTGCTTCTCCACAAACATTTGACAGTATCTTCCACTCCTGACTTGCACACTCATGCTTTTACGTTTCATCCTCTAGTGTTTAAGAGCTTTACAATATATATTTTGAAGAGAGATTCAAAATATTTGTATCAATCCCTTGTTAACTGCATATTTAAAACTAATTTATTATCTTTTGTGTAAAATTAAAGCTAAGTATATTTATGAGACTTAAGGACATATAATTATCTTTCTTTTATGTATGATCAGCAGTAATGTTTAATGCTCTTAATGTTTGTTGAATAAAACAATATGAATTAAATTACTTTAGATAATAATTCACAGTAAAGAAGCTGATTTGTATGGCAGATTTGCATTAAGGAATGTTCCTGGCTGTTGATTCACAGGTTATAACACGAATCTTCTACTGCGTTAATCGTTCCTGGAGTGGCAAGATCACTCTGCCAGAGTTGAGGCGTTCGGACCTCTTACGTATTATTCAGTTACTGGAGGAGGAGGAAGACATCAACCAAGTGACAGCATATTTCAGTTATGAACATTTTTATGTTATTTACTGCAAATTCTGGGAGCTGGACCGAGACCATGATCTGTACATAGATCGACAAGATTTGGCTCGGCATAGTGAACATGGTATGAAGACTATATCTAGATTCTGAATGAAATCTTGTCTTGGGTTGGGGAAAGGGGGACAATTGAATGAATTTTTTAGCAGAGTAGCATGCTAAATGGAAGCAGAATTCAAAATCTTTGGCCATAAAAGTTGCAGTCTGTCAGAAAAAATGGTATGCCTCTGGTTTCTTAGAAATGTAGTACATACAATAAAAATAATTATTTTCTAATCTTTATAGATATTTTTAAATAATTTTAAGAGCAATTGACGATTCTGTGTGCTGAAAACATTGTGTGTCACACAACAGCTGCATTTCTCAAATAATGTCGGTATTTGACAAAATGCCACTGGGATACAAAAAATTTCCACACAGAATAAACACCTCATATATGAAGTTGAAGATAATCTTTGTTACATGTATTTGTAGAAGAAAGGATAAAGTGTTTTGGAATGTGGTATACACAGTCTCAAATAAAATTAATTTAATTGTTATTTTTGTGATATTTTGAGTGCCACAAAACAGTTATTACATTGATTGTAATATTTTGCTGGTATAGCAGTAACTGGAAATGATCTCTTGAGGGTCTGAAACTCAATTTATTTAAAATAAAATATATGTGAAATTGCATACAGTGTACAGATCATTAGATCTGCTGTACAGGAGGCATGCCAAGTTTGAAAACAATATAATGATTTACAAAAGATTATTTTACATTGTTTTTTGAAAGTTATGCATTATAGATTAACAAGTATGCAAGTGTGTCTAATAAAAATACATATAAGACTACAGTATTTGTTGTAAATTAATAGTTTGAGATTAAAGTCTATGTATTTTTATTGTTCAAAGTGTAAATCTGTCTTCTATGAATTTTTCAGTGGTATAGTAATATTTTTGTACTAAAACATTATGGAATAATCTTTCAAAGAGACAAGGTCCATATTTAATGCATTGCTACTTTGTACTTTGTCATATGTATTTTAGCCCCTTGTAGAGTGGTGTCTCACCATAAAGCTTTGAGTGGTGTGAGGGAAGTTTGAAGTTCCACTTGTGATGAATACCTTAGCTATATTTAAAACGGTATTTTTCAAGTTTGTATTGGTTATCGTAAACAAAAATCAAAATTTCAAAAATGTACAATGAAGGAATAGTTAGTATTTTTCATTGCTTAAATATTGGGTGATATGACTCATTTTTATGGGCAGCACATGTTTTTCTAATGATTTTCTTCTGAAGAGTTAATAGCCTTGTGCTGTTTGTAGAATTTGTCCAGAAAATTATCCCATACCAAATAGTTGATTCAAATTAACTGTCCATATTTAACTTATTTGTCAAGGCTTAGGCCCAAGAATTTCACATGGCTTTCTTCTGCCATTGAGCAATTATTTTGAGCTATTTTTACAGGGCTGATGATTTGGAGACAAACTGCATTATCTGGATCTTTGTGATATTCAGTTTTAGTCCATTGTTGTGGAACAAGAATAAAAGTTTTCCTAGAACATTTGGTACACTATCTGGAACTTCTTAAGTAGTGTTGTTTTCTGTCATGACTGAGGTACCATGAACAAGACTGAATGAGCATCGATATGTCTTTGTGAATCATAAAGACACTGGACTTGCAGTCGAGGGGAGAAGGGTTCAAATTTCCATCCCACCATCCAAATTTGGATTTCCATGATTTCTCTAAATTGAATAAGGCAAATGCCTGGATGCTTAAACTGAAAATGACACAGTCAATTTCCTACCCCATCCTCAGCCTATCTGAGCTTGATGTTGACAGCACATTAAACCCCAGTCCTCTTTTTTGTGATTGAATACACTCACTACTAAAATATTTTGTCTTTTCCTCTACAAACATGTAGAAAATAAAAAAAAATGGATATGAAACTGTAGTTAAATAAAGGTAAAAAACTTTTTCTGGCTAAGTGATAATAGGCTTAGGCACAAATTAACAGAACATGTGTAAAATACTCAAGCCCGTCATTCGTCGTTTATTTTACCTTTCATTCTGCTCTGCCATTTGGTCAGTTTCAACATCTATCATAGAAGCTATTTTTACTTTGCAATCTTCATTTGTGACTACCTGCTTTGAAAAAAAGTATTACATTAGCGCCCTCTCTAGAATCCTGACTTCTTATTTGTAGTGTCAGTCACTTATACCTATAGTTACAGATTTGCATAATCTAAAATCAAGGAATATATTGGACATGAGAAGTAGCCTTTACAAAGTCCCCTAGCTTAAAAAAATTGCTGTCTATAATTTTTAAAAATGCTATAGATTGCTATGAAAAGTGTTCTCCAACATATTTACTTCATACTTTCACTTTCTGTGGTATCTTGTCTTTATTTTTGTTTTTTTATGGAAAAATTATTTTTAAATGCTCAAGAAACTTATTGATTTACTTATCTGTTGCTTCTGCTCTGGTTAGTCACCTTCAGCAAGTGATCACTTACTCCCCATTTCTGTCTCTCATAATGAACCATGCTCATGATTTGAGATATTTGATTCAGATTTATTTGGTGCTGTTTTACTGTGTTTGATGGTGTGTCTCTCTGCAAGTGTTAAGATTATGAAGAACAATGCTTTAACAATACAATTTAGGTACATGGAAAAGACCTTTGCAGGTGAAAGGAAAACTGTTTACCTACTTGGGAAAGATATATCTTGTCTATTTGTAATACTAGATGGAATGTTAGAGATTGATATCAAGTAGACACCAAAGTTGTTGGTCCTTAATTGGTGAAAAACAAGGGAATGAGATGGCAGTGTCCTTATTGAAGAATACATCTCAGTATTTGTCATAAGTGATTTTTTTTAAAAAAAAAAAAAAAAAAAAAAAAAAAAAACCACAGAAAACTAAATCAGAATGACCAGTCACAACAATTTGAACTTCACTTATTTTGAATACAAATTCAATGTTTTAATCAATGTACCAAGTAGCTTGATCCTGTACACTTCTCAAACACAAAATGTCTGGTTTTGGACATAGACATAATTTCTTGTTAATACAAACACTAAACAACCAAACTTCTTCACAGTATAGTGTAGGTATTCAGAAGTCAATAGATTTTTTAAAAAAATTAAGTGATTAGTCTACTTTTTTACTTTATTTTTGTAACTGTTTTATTATTTCGAGCAGTAAAATTACATTACATAGAGCATTCATATTCAACAGCATTATCGTCACGTATGATTGACCGAATATTCTCGGGAGCTGTCACTCGTGGACCAAGGCATGAAGACAAGATGAGCTACACAGATTTTGTTTGGTTTTTATTGTCTGAGGAAGATAAAACACACCCAACTGCAATTGAATATTGGTTCAGGTAAGTAATGAAATATGGAAAATCACAATTCTACACACCATGTACAACTGTTGAGTGCAATTGCCGCATTTTTCCCCCTGGAGTGTCTCTTTATACTTTCTGAGCTGTTTTCTTGAGTTTAATTATATGTGTGAATAGTTATATAAGATACCCACTTCCACAGTTCTTCATTCATCAAAGAATATTAAATATCATGCAGGACAGTTTTCTTAGGACACAATGAAATCATTTATTTAATCAACTAAGATTTTTAGCTCATACAACATAATGGATTGTTTTAGAAGTTAACAGAAAAGTTGTTTCTCACCTTAAACAGATGTTGCACACATCATTAGTAGCAGCAACTATCCAAGCTGCTAATGCACCATCAGTACTTTGCTTCTCACACTTGCTGAAGGGTGGTGGGATCAATTTTATGAGTGATGTTGCAGAAAGAGAGTTGTTTTATTGTATCAAGTCTGTGAGTACGGAGCAGTGTGAGTGTTACGAAAAATATTGTGCATTTGTTCAGAATGTGGAAAAAAAGTTTCAGTGAAATGATGACAAGTCACAAAGTGGCCAGGATTAGATTTGTCAAAAATGACATTGTGGTGACTAAGGGGATTGTACGTTACCTTGTGCACGCTTCTAGTGATAATGTGTGCTTATGCCAGATGACATGAAAATGTGAGAGTATTAAGTGAACATGGAGGAAGAACGTTTGATTGAAAGCCTAATCTTCACTGTTGAAGTCACATTCTACATATATTCACTGCAAACAACCATATGGTGTGTGATGGTGAGTGCTGTCACTTCTCTCAATTCCTGTCTCAGTTGTAAATGGTGCGTAGGATGAATGATGGTTAGCAAGCCTTTCAGTGAACTCAGATCTCTCTATTTTTACCTTTACATTCTTTCTGCAGGATATATGTAGCAGCAAGCAATATTTTGGTTCACTCTTCTAAGAATTTACATTCTTCAGATTTTAACAGTAAACTGTGTTGTGATGCACAACATTCCTCTTGTAGCATCTATCACTGTTGGCTGAGCATTTTTGTGATGCAATGGCACTTTGAACAAACCTGTGATGATACATGCTGCCTGTCTTCAGATTTTCTCTATTTCCTGTTTCAGTTCTACCTGGTAAGGACCCCAGACTGAGGAGAAATATTCAAGGATTTTGTAAGTTGGTGGACTGCACTTCCAGAGGGTTCTTCCATGAATCTGTCTACCATTTTCCAGTGCTATGATTGGTTTTATATGGTCACTCCTCTTTAAATTGCTCCATACATAAACTCCCAGACATTAAATGGACATGACTGTTGCCGGTGATTGTTCAGCAATTGTTTAATCAAACAGTAACAGGTCTTTCTGCTTGTTTATGCACAAGACACTGTGTTTACATACTGGGTCAGTTGCCAGTCACTGCTTCAAGCATTGCTTCTTTACAATTCTTCTGGCATTTTGCTACAAGTTTATAGTGTTCAACTTCTCTGCATACAATGGCATCACTTGTCATGTTATCCACTGTAGCCAGGCCACCAAAAGAATGCCCCTGACACTTCATTCACATGGACCACATTGTGTGGAAGAGACACATAAGTGCCAATCTGAGCTCTGGAATTCTTAAACCTCGCCATGGTGATGGTTCCGGGTTGCTACTGCCACTACTCAAGGTCATGTGTGCTGCCATGCTTCCTTAGTGACTGCAAAGGATTTGTCACGTGTTTATTATTTGTCACGGTTTGTGAGTTATCAATTCAATTAGTGTTAAAGGTGCAATGTAAAATATCATTAACTTCAGATGTAATGTCTGCACAAACTAAGTTGTTTGCACAAACTAAGTTGACACTTGGTGTGGTGGCTGATGGGAGCAACCATACGGACATTTCTCATTTACAGTTGCTCCCATCAGCCATCTTTGTGAGTGTCAACTTAGTTTATGTGAATAATATGTGATATAACCTCTTCCTCAAGCCGTAGGAAAGTAGGAAAGGGTGCAACCTTAAAGAACCTCTTGAATTCATATATAACATATGACTCTATTTTGAGAAAGAAAGATGTAGTGGCTGGCCTCTCACACCATTGTCAGAAATCATTGAATGAGTAATTACTGCTCTGAAAATCAGAGCAAGTTCTGTGAAAAGAATAGCAAGGAGGAAGGAGAACTGTGCTGTTCTTTTGACTCCAGAGAAAACCAGAGTGTTTATTGCTAAAATGACAGAACTGAATAATTTTCAAGAGGATGCAATTTGGTGACACAGTATATGACTATTGCAGGTGGGAAGAATATCCAACCTGGAAGAATCTGCTTCTCTCACTGTGCAATTGTGAGTTGTTTTTTGGAGGAACAACCAGTCTTTCAGTTTAATGAAGATAGGATTTTGATGAAAAACTTTTTTTCTGGAAGAAGAGTTCTGGTTGAATGTGAGGATATCATTGCCTGAAGACACTGCTTTTTGAGGGAAGTATCTAAATGTAAACCTTATGAAATTATTTGGTTGGACAAAATGTGAGTAAAAGCTGGTCATTCCAGACTGACTGCATAGACTGATGACACAGCATGAGGAGCAATGAAAGCTCCAGCTGGAAAAGGCACTCAGTTCACTCTTTTACATGCTGGAACAATCAGTTGGTTTGTACCAAATACTTTGTTGTAGTTTGCATAAAAGAAATTTGGGGACTACCATGAGGAAATGAATGCAGCAAAATTTGAAGAGTTGTTTGTATACTCTTTACTTCTGAACATAGAAGGGAACTCCGCTGTAATACTGGATAACACACCATATCACTCTGCTCAGTTAAACAAGGCCCCTACATGCAGCTCCGCTGTAATACTGGATAACACACCATATTACTCTGCTCAGTTAAACAAGGCCCCTACATGCAGCAGCAGGAAGAGTGACATATTGGACTGGCTAGAGAAGTACAGCATAGATTCATCTGATATAATAATGAAAAAGGCAGGAGTACTGGAATACTTGAAAAAGCATATATTGCTTAATATCATTTGTGTCATTGACAAAATTACAGAAGAAAATGCTCACAGAGTGCTGTACCTTCCACCATATCATTGCTATTTTAATGCAATAGAGATTGTCTGGCCTCGTGTGAAATTATACATTGCAGATAGAAATAAGTCTTAAATTAAAAGGCACTGAAGTTTTAGTACATGAGGCCCTGGGCAGTATTACTCTCACAAAATGGAACGGTACTGTCAAACATAAGTGGTACATATTGGATTATTAGTCTTTTTTCATGCTTCAGTAGTATGGCATTGCCACGGCTCTAAAATTTTTGGATGGGATATTTGCAGACAGGTGACCATCATAGCATCACATCAAACAGCCAAATAGTAGCAATGGCAACAAAGTCACTGGCTGTCAGGGACTTTCTTTCAGCAATTTGACTATAGGTCAGTAATGTACATTATGAGCTTACCTAACACTCCCCTGGAGCATGCCTAAAGCTACTTTTGCATCTGAGGATTTGTCACTGTTAAGAATAACATGCTGTGTACCAATTAATAGGAATTCTTTAATCTAATCCCAAAACTGGTCTCTTATTTGGTACACTTTTATTTTGTTCATTAGGTGACAGTGTGAAAGTGTGTTAGAAGTCAGGGAATGTGGTATCAACCTTGGCACCAGTATCTACTGCCTTCTGGGCCTCGTGAACATAGTGAGCTGAGTCTCATAAGATCATTGAATGTGGAATCTCTCTCCAGAAAGGTTGTTCTGTATGAATGTAAAATACGTCTGAAATTTTTACAATGGGGTGATCTCATCAATACTAACACTTTCCTATCATTCCACTTCATTGTAAGTAAAACAGGTTCATTATCTCTATCTACAACATAGTTGAACAAATTAAGCTTTCTGAAAATAGTAATTGTTAGTGTTCCATAAAAATTTTCAGTTAGAAGAAGACAGAATGACTCACCTTCAAGAGGTAAAATTTCAAGTAATGCACATAGAAATACTTTAAAATAGAAAAGAAAGCATTCCAATCTTTTGGAGCTTGTATGTTTCATCTTAAGGGAGTAAAGAGTCTGTTCATCACCAGCTGTTGCCTGTGACATATCTCCAGGGCAGCACATTATGTATATAGTTTTTCCTGTCTTTCCATCGTAGTATATATTGCTTAAATTTTGTGCGTGTTTTTGTATTTAAGAGGTTTAATCTTACATTTCATAACTGTAAATTCAGCCATTCTGTAGCTGAGTTGTCATTTCTTCTGAACAGCTAACTTCACAGTTCATTACAGCATCAGTGTCCACTGCTGACATGTCAGGATGGTAACAAGTTGCATATGTAGGTCTCTGTCAGCTTTTACAGTTTACTTCTTGCTAGGATGGGTGGGACGTGTGCATGCTGTATGTGGTTGCAGAAAGAGCTGGCCGCAGTTTGCAAACAGTTGAATGTGGTTTTGGCTACAGTCAGGCACCTTCAGGTTGCTGCTTTGGGATGAAGCAGTTTCAGAGAAACTGACACGTCACTTGCAGTGTCACATGACATGCCTCAGGGGTTGCTTGTTTTGCCCACGGGCTCTGCTGCCAAGGCACCTCCTAGTGTACCCAATGCAGTGGATCCCCAGCAGGGTGAGTGGTGGGATGTAGCACATTTGCATCTCTCAAAGCCAATGTGGAGGCTGGGTGTCTGGCCTTGCCCATTTGTCCTGTGAGTAAACAGGTGGCCGTTCCTTCAGCATGGTCCAAGGAAGCACATGTGGGCATGGACTTGCTAGTTATTTTTAGCTTTAGCATTGGGTGTGTTAAGGAGCCCCTTAGGCAGATAGCGTTCGGAGCTGGAAAGAGTGGCATTTTGCACTTGGTATGTCTGCTGAGAGGCCTCATCCGAGATGTGGAGGTGGACTTGCTGTGGCTACTGAGCATGCGGAATGCAGTTATCCAGAAATTGTGGCTCACACTGGCACTTACAACACCTGTCACATGGGTTCTGAGGCCATCTTTAGTTTGTACAGGTGGCTGACTGAGATGGTGAAGGCTGTTGGCCTTGCACATGAGATGCAAGCAGAGCTTTGCAATTTGCAACATTATTCCCAGAGGTGATTGGGGTCCATCGGTTTGGAGCCAAGTGAAGAGTCTCAACCAAAGGCTTTATTGACTCTGTGACAGTTTTTGCTGCAGATTTATAGACCTGCATTACCGGCTGGGGAATTGTAGGTCTCCCGTTGGTAGATTAGGGGTGCACTAAACAGAGGAAGCAGTTATTCGGGTAGCAGAGTACTTGTGGAGTGCGCATAGGGATTTTTTTAGGCTGTGTACTCTGATGAACACTCATTAGGTAATTTGCAGATAGGAACATCAGATTTCATTCATAGTAAAGGCACCTTGACTTCCAAAATTTTATCAGTTAACTGTCAAAGAATTCAGAACAGATTTCCTGAATTTACTGCCCTCCAGGAAAACTCTCATTCTTAGGTTATTCTTGGTAATAAGAGCTGGCTAAAACCCGAAGTAGAAATCTCTGAGATTCTTAGCAAGTCATAGAATGTTTACTAAAAGGACAGATTAGATGCAGTAGGAGGGGAGTGTCAATTGTAGTTGACAGAAACATTGTCCTCTATTGAGGTTGAAATCGAGTGTGACAGTGAAGTTATCTGGTCACTTATAACAGGTCTAGGTGAAACCAAATTAATTGGCATTTTTTTTTCGACTGGCCACCCAATTCTACTGTGACACTTCTAGAGTCATTCAAAGGAAGTCTACACCCAGTAGTGCATAGATATGCAGATCATGCAGTACTAGTTGGAGGCGGCTTTAACCTGTGAAATATAGATTGGGACATCTATGGATTAATTGCAGTGGGTGCAGGCAGTCAGTCTAGTGAAGTTCTTTCGAACATGTTTTCCAAAAACTGTCTTGAGCAGCCAGTTCAGCAGCCCACACATAATGTTAACGTCTTAGACCTTGTAGCTACAATTGGGCTGGACCTTATCAACAGTGTCAGTATAGACATGGGGGTTAGTGATTATGATGTCATCATAGTGACTGTAGTTACAAAAATTAGTAAATCAATCAAGAAGGCTAGGAGAGTGATTCTGATAGAAAGAGCAGATAAGCAGTTGTTAGCATCTCACTTAGACAATGAACTGCAGTCATTAGGTCCAGTACAATGGAGGAATTATGGGCAAAGCTTAAGCAGATTGTAAATCATGCTCTACTCAGGTATGAGCCTAGTAAGTGGATTAAGGATGGAAAGACCAACTGTGGTTTAGCAACGAAATTTAGAAATGGCTGTTGCACTCTTGGTTCAAAAGTGAACATGCAAATGATGACAGGCAAAGGTTACTAGAGATTTGTGCATCTGTGAAAAGATCTATGCATGAGGCATACAACTATTACCATCATCGTACTTAAGCAAAATTTCATAGGTGGGAGTATACAGAACAGGTTCTGAAAGATGTGAGTGGTTCAAAGACTTGTAAAGTAATATAATGCAGTATATTGTCCTTGACAACGAATGTTCATCAGAGACAGAGAATCATAAGGATTGCCCCAGGAAAGTGTGACAGGACTGCTGTTATTTTCTGTATACATAAATGATCTGGTGGACAGGGTGAGGAGCAATCTGTGATTGTTTGCTGATGATGCTGTGATGTACAGGAAGGTGTCAAAGGTGCTTGACTGTAGGATGATACAAGATGACTTTGACAAAATTTCTATTTGTACGATGAATGGCAGGTAGCTCTAAACATAGAAAAATGTAATTTAATGTGGCTGAGTAGGAAAAACAAACCCATAATGTTCGGATACAGCCTTAGTAATGTCCTGCTTCACACAGTCACATTGTTTAAACATCTGGGGATAATGTTGCAAAGTGATGTGAAATGAAACAAGCATGCGAGGAGGTAGGGAGGGTGAATGATTTACTTTGGTTTATTGAGAGAATTTTAGGAAACTGTGGTTCATCTGTAAAGGAGACAGCATATAGGACGTTAGTGTGACCTATTCTTGAGTACTGCTTGAGTGTTTGGGATCTGCACCAGGCAAAATTAAAGGAAGACATTGAAGCAATTCAGAGGTGGGCAGCTGGGTTTGTTACCAGTTGGTTCAAACAACATGCAGGTGGTACGGAGATGTTTTAGGAACCCAAATGGGAATTGTTGGAAGGATCACGACGTTCTTTTTGAGGAACGCCATTGAGAAAATTTAGAGAACAGCAACTTGAAGCTGACTGCAGAATGGTCCTACTACTGCCAACATACACTTCTCAAAAGGCCCATGAAGATAAGGTACAAGAAATTAGGGCTTACATGGAAGCATATAGATAGTCGGTTTCCCCCCTCTCTATTTGCAAGTGGATCAGGAAAGGAAATGATTAGTAGTGGTACAGGGCACCTTCTGCCACACGCTATATGGTGGCTTATGGAGTTGGTATGTGGATGTAGATTAGAGTGATTTTTTTGAGGAAGGTTGGAAATAGGGGTAAGTCTTTTGGCCCCAGGCAGACAAGGACTCACCTATTGTGAGAATGAGGAGAGAGAAAGATGAATGCTGCAGGGACAGATGTCACAGGAAGAAGGTCAAAAATAGAATACAGGTAAGCACTGTGCCAGCCTCAGTTCATGGATGACTGAAGGGCCAGAGTGAGTAAATGAAAGAGGAAGAGAAATTAAACATGGAATGAATAATACCATTAAAAATTAGAAGAAATTAAGCAAGTTAGTGTGCATGGGGGAAATGGAGTGATGTGGTGGATTGTTAACTGTGTTCAGTTTGATGGTGGGATGCATGCTAATACCTGGTGGTTAGTCAAGTTTTACACAAATTCCAAACACTTTTAATATATTTCATTTTAGACTAGAACAAATTTTGTTGGTAGACACTAATCTTTCTTTCTTTCTCTTCTTTTTTAATGGTGTGAGTGACACTGAATGTATTGCAACTGTCATCTTAATTATTATCTTTTGGAACTCAGACCATTTACTCAAAATACTCTCCCTGATGTTCTAGGCACCACTGCACTGTTTCAGAACACTAGGTTGTATGTTTCACATAGGTTTCTTTTGGGAGACCCTTTAGGTATGCATCAAAACAGAGGTGGGTGCTTCTGAAGACTCAAAATTGCCTGTGGATTGTTCCTTTCACCTTGGGGAACAGGAAGAACCACCTTGAGAACAAGAAGAAATTGCATGGAGCAAGTTGGAGCTGTAGGGAGGATGAAACAATGTCTGGACCCAAGTCCCTTCAAAGCAGAGACCTCGTTTTTGTTGTGTGATGAGCTGATGTATTGTCATACTGGAACAGAGTCCCAAACAAACATGATTTTAGACAGTTATGTGGTGCATTTGAAGAGTTGGCAAACTTCAGAGTACCAGCCAAAGTTACAGCCATGCCTTCATCCACAACAGTAGTTGCAGTGTGGCCATTTGTCATGAAGAATGTGTGCACCACTCTTTTCCTCTTCCTTCATGCTCTTTTCACTTTTGCTATGCAGGCCTCTTCTGTGATACAAAACTTATGACTGCCACTTCATTTTAAAATTGAATTAGTGCAACTATTTTTTATCGCCAGTGTGGTATTAAGTTCTGCTTTTGGCTATATAGAATCAAATGTTTGTGATATTTACTGGCAGAATGCAATGCACAGAGCTTTTCACTCAGAGTTTATAAGTTCCAGAATCTTTTTTATTTTCCTTTTTGAGTTGTTTTTCTGGTGGTGTCTGAACTCATAAAGACAGTAGCATATGGTTGCTTTGGAAGATGGAAAAGTGTTGTGTAGTGTCCTGCAAACATTCTAAACAATGAAACTTCATGACACATCAACAATTTTTGATCAGTCCTACCTTAAAATCACAGAGCAGAAATAATCCCATTGCAACTCGTTCCTGTATAAGTCTAACTGATGGACATAGCAAAAGAAGTGAGAGACTATCAGCCCACTGTGTACCCAAGAAAACTGAAACTTCCACAACCTATGAACAATGAGAATATTTCTTGGGATTGAAATAATCATAATTAACCCAGCACATCTCGGAACTTCTGGAGTGAATATTGAAATTTAGAAGCACAATTTTGTAAATGAGAACTTGTCAGTTATAGCACTTGCTAATTATTACATTATTTCATGACTGCTCTTGTAACTGACAAACACCTATCTCATTCCATAATTATATTGACTAGTTTGGTCTGTATTTTTCAGTGCTCCCATTATTGATAAAATTCATAAGTACATGTTAAAGTGTAAAAGGTATATATGTTTATTGAATTGAAATTATGTGGGTAAACTTCTTTCACAGGTGTATGGATCTTGATGGTGATGGTTTCCTGTCCATGTATGAACTTGAATATTTTTATGAGGAGCAGCTGCAAAGAATGGAAGCACTGGGCATGGAAACGTTGCCCTTTGAAGACTGTCTGTGCCAGGTAAATTCATGACTTTAAATTTTTTCTCACTGCATCAATTCATATGCAATCAAAAGGGCAATTGGAAAATTTTAGAGTTTGACACGCCAGATAGACAGGTCAGTACTGACTCCTGTGTTTCTTTGGACTCACTTGTGAATACTCTGTAGGTGAACAGCTCGAGTTTCTTCTATGATTTTTGCCCTAGGATTTGAGGGCAAAATATCCCTCATCTCTGGACACTGAGCAAGATAATCAAAGCCATGGCAAAGGACATCGCAGTGTTTTTCAAGGCTCAAGTAATAAGGAGAGTACCAGTGAAAGGATGGTTCATGGTGGTTGATTGGTTTGTTGAGGTCACAGGAAGATAGACACAGGAAAACAGTTTCTGGATCATCAGGGCAGGATATTCTCTCTGATCTGAAGGCTCTGTCAATGCTGTTATTGTAACCAGAATCAAGCAAGACCAGAAGACACTGGTCAGTTGTCTGAGGGCATCAGTGGTGAATCACTGAAAACTGCGGAAAGACGAGAACAGTAATGGACGAACAATGAAGACAACATGACAAGTCCAGAACCAAATTGAGAGCATAGATGTAGCAACATCAAGAACTGAACAACACTGAGTACAATGAACAGCCCGAGAGTGCAGTCGGAACATGACTGAGGTCCGGGCCCCTTTGCTGCTAGCTTTATAGCAGCAAGGCCACGGGCACCGATAGGGTGATGCATGTGGCATGGCCCATGCCTAGTGCTGAGGGGGTGACAGCAGTGCTCACAGATATTAGGAGCACCATCTGGTAGCTGTTGTCTGGGTCCCTGCATTCTGGCAGCCTTTTGGACTCATCAGTCTGGGATATCAGAGCATATTTGGCTACCTCCTGCTTTCCAACTGCAGTTTTGGTGCCCATGGGTGCCAGAGCTGTAGGGTAGGGACTTCTTTACATAGAACGAGTGTCAGCTGTCAAAATGGAGGTACTGTTGTGCTGTTTTCTTGCATGTTATATACGAACAGAGGTATTTGTGGAGGTATGAACACAACCTTCAGGGCACTATAGGAAATAACATACACCATAAAATATTTTCATTAAAAATATTCTAGTCATTACAATAAAATATCAACAAAGTTAATTAAAGAATGTTCTTTTAAGCTTAGTATCACATTAAGTTATTTGTGTAACCATGCATAAAATAAGGGCAATGCAGCCATACACCTGTAGTAGACTGATGTGTGGAACATAGAAACATGTAAAAGAAAACAGTATTCGCTTTCAAGCTCTTGCTCTTTTTGTCGACACCCAAACATACAGTCCTGTGGCCACAGCAAGACTGATTATTGATTATCAATTATTTTTAGCCACTTCCTGGGTTGACAGAGGTGGGGAGGGGTAGGGGAGAATGCATGAAGATGGGAGGGAGTAGCAGGATAGAGTGAGGCAGATCTTTTGACAGATGACTCTGTGGCTGCACAACAAGAAAAAAGAAGTTCAGAGGGTAGAGCATATAAAAGATATAGATTTATAGAATGAGGGTTAAAGGGAGGGAGGGGGGAAAAGTAGAAGAAGATAGAGACAGAGAGAGGGGGAAGACAGAGAGAGAGAGAGAGAGAGAGAGAGAGAATGGGTGCATGGAGATTGGGGGAAGAGTGATAGGAGAAGGCAGTATACGATCAGGACAGGGAAAAAGAGTGATGTGCACAGAAGAGAGAAGGAGAAAGGTAAAGGTCAATGAGGCTGGCCAGGAAAAACTGCCTTCATAGCTCTTGTCAGCCCCTATGTGTTCAGAGTTATGCCATCTGAGCTGCGTAATGCTCCAACCATCTTCGAATGTATGACAGACAACTTGGTTTGATACCTTAAACGGGTGATGTCTCTTTGCTATCTGGATGAAACCATCAGTTTTTAAAGACATTTGAAGAACATCTAAGTGGCCTGTTAACTGTGTTGAAATATGATGAGACTGCAGGACTCTACCTGAATTGAGAAAATGTCTCTTCACCTTACAAAAAATAAAAATCTTGGAGCACCTAGTAAATGGTGATGGAGTTCTACCCAGTCCAGAGAAAATAAGAGAAGTCACAGATTTTCCAGCTCCTTGGCACATTCATGATATGAGAAGGTTTCTCAGAATGTTCACATACTACCAGCAATTCATTAAGTACTTCTGTACCAAGGCACATCTCTTGTATGAAACACTGCAGGGAGATGATAATTTTTTTTGGAATTAGGCACAATAAAGATCTTTCCTTGCTCTTAAGGAGTTGCTAACGTCTTCTCCAGTTCTAGCATTGTATGAGGAGAATCCTGAGACAGAACTTCACATTGACACCAGTAATTATGTTTTAGTGCAGTTCCAGTGCAAATTAAGAAAGCTGCTGAAAAGATGATACTCTGCAAGCCTGAGATGAACTATTGTTACAACTGGGAAAGAGTGCCTTTTATTTGTTTGGGCTGTCAACAAGTTTTGGCCATATTTATTTGTCCAAACCACTCAACGTCGTGACAGACCACATAATGTCACACTGGTATACGAAAGTGGACGCAAACACAAGGAAGCTGTCTAACTTTCAAGTAATCGTTTGATGGGACACAGCAGTGTGTATGAAGTCTCAGTCATCACTGCACTGAATAACCTTGTGGCTGAGCAGGAGGAAGATCCAGAACTGCTGAAAACCATAGAAGCCTTGCAGGAGGAGGAACTAATTGAAGGAGAATTCCAATTAATAAACATAACATTGGATAAGGGGAACAATTAACTACACACATCAAAAAAAGTTTTGGATCACCTCAGTTCCAAGAGTTCGGGAACCTGTACAGAAAACTGGCATAGATTTCAACATAAACATCATTTTTGCCCTTTTTATTGCTCATGAAAACCACACATTGCATGTCGTACCACCACACAATGAGACCTTCAGAGGTAGTGGTCCAGACTGCTGTATATACCATTACCTTTAATACCCATAGAACATCCTCTTGCATTGATGCATGCCTGTATTCATTGTGGCATACTATCCACAAGTTCATCTAGGCACTGTTGGTCCAGAGCATCCCACTCCTCAACTGCGATTCGGCACAGATCTCTAAGAGTGGTTGGTGGGTCATGTCTTCTATAAACAGCCCTTTTCAATCTATCCCAGGCATGTTCAATAGGGTTTATGTATGGAGAGCATGCTGGACACTCTAGTCGAGTGATGTCATTATCCCGAAGATGTGCATGATGGGGGCATGAATTGTCATCCATGAAGATGAATGCCTCACCAATATGCTGCTGATATGGTTGCACTATCGGTCAAAGTATGGCATTCATGTATCGTACAGCCGTTATGGTGCCTCCCATGACCACCAGTAGCATACGTTGACCCCAAAACAGCAGGGCACCTCCACCTTGCTGCACTTGCTGGACAGTGTGTCTAAGGCGTTCAGCCTGACCAGGTTGCCTCCAAATATGTCTCTGATGATTGTCTAGTTGAAGGCATATGCGATACTCACCAGTGAAGAGAACATGATGACAATCCTGAGCGCAGCATGTTGTTGGGACCATCTGTACCACGCTGCATGGTGTTGTCGTTGCAAAGATGGACCCTGCCATGGAAGTCGGGAGTGAAGTTGCGCATCATGCAGCCTATTGTGCACAGTTTCAGTCATAACATGACATCCTGTGGCTACACAAAAAGCATTATTCAACATGGTGGTGGTGTTGTCAGGGTTCCTCCAAGCCATAACCTCTAGATAGCTGTCATCCACTGCAGTAGTAGCCCTTGGGCAGCCAGAGTGAGGCATGTCATCGACAGTTCCTGTCTCTCTGTATCTCCTCCATATCAGAACAACATCGCTTTGGTTCACTCCGAGACGCCTGGGCACTTCTCTTGTTGGGAGCCCTTCCTGGCACAAAGTAACAATGCGGACGCAATTGAACTGCAGTATTGACCATCTAGGCATGGCTGAACTACAGACAACACGAGCTGTGTACCTCATTCCTGGTGGAATGAATGGAACTGATCGGCTGTTGGACCCCGTCCATCTAATAGGCGCTGCTCATGCATGGGTGTTTACATCTTGGGGCAGGTTTAGTGACGTCTCTGAACAGTCAAAGGGATACAATATCCACAGTCAATGACTATCTTCAGGAGTTCTAGGAACTGGGCTGATGCAAAACTTTTTCTGATGTGTGTATTATCCAGTGGGGCAGAAACGGTAGCTCATCATCCCAGCCCATCTACGACCTGCTGAACTGAAGTTTTTCTACAATGCTTCCACATTTGGTCACCCAGGATTTGTGAATACTCCAGACAGAATCAGGTGTAATTATCACTGGCCAGGCCTCTACTGATTCATTAGACACCAAGTGAGCCACTGTAAGAAATGCCAGTGATGGAAGCATGTGGTGCTTTTACCTCTGGGGCATCTGGTACCAGAGCCCTTCCACTGAATTGGAAGCATCATCACCCATTACACAGTCACCAAAGTTGTGCTGACTGTCAAAGCTCTGAAAATTACAAAGTTTCTTGTAAACAATATAATTTTGAAACATTGACCACCCATTGTGATGATCTTTCGATTGTGGAAAAGTTTTCCATTTAAGACTGTCAGAAGTAATTTCATGCTGTGATATCATCCACAGGTTAACTGCATACCATTCTAAGACGAATGGCCTCACAGTATGCTTTAATGAGATGTCAATGGATGTGCTTTCAATGTGTGTTGACATCAAATAAGGAGATTTACATATAATACAGCCACATGTGATATTTTGTATACAACACCGTGAAGCAAATGACATTACAGGTTTCACACCATTCTTTCTGCTCCACAGTTGTAAGGTTGAATGACAATGGATGCACTGTTGCCATTCAGTTGGATGATACTCAAGATGACTATGTGAAACACCTCATCACCAGGACCAAAGAAGCAAGGCAGCTGGCTCACATAAGAATGCTGGACATCCAGGAGAAATGCTGAGAGCGCTATAACGCCAAACACTGGCAGGTGAGACACAGCCTGGGAGACTGCGTATGGAATTTACACCTGCACTGAAAGCGGGACTATCGAAAAAGCTACTAACGTACTACTTTGGGCCATTTCGTGTCCTTCCTGGATTGTCAGACATCACATACAAAGTGGAAGATTATGACCCTTCATAAACAACATAGAAGGGCAGAGGTGTCACCCATGTGCACCATATGAAGCCGTACTACCATCCTGAAGTGCAGATTGACAATGGGGTCTCCTTGTTCAAGGAAACTGAAGACCTGCTCAATGATCACAAAGCTTCAGTGAGAGGGGCTACCTCATAGTGAATAGGATGTGACAATACAACTGGAATGCGAGGTTCCATCAATGCTGCCATACAGAGGACCAATGACAAGATCTAGATCCAGTGTGGTGTAGCCAGCCGGAGTGAGACCTTACGAAACACCCAAACACCAGGCCTCTGTTTCTCCAGGAGAGGGACCAGTGCTGCAAACTTTGCTACATGCAGTGTGATGTAGCAGTTAGCATAGCTGGTTGGTGTGTTGTAGGTTGCCAGTTCAAGGTTGACCCTTCACAGTTATTTGTTATTTAGTACTTATCAGTTCTAGAAGGTCCTCAAAATTTCTTATGTTTTTAATGTTTGTGTATCATGGAATATTCTCTTTTGTGTAAATAGCTGCACTCTCCATCCAGGAGCTTAATTCTGTTCTGGCTGTACATAATAAACGTGCTTGCAGTGCTAAGCCTTGTACTTCATTGATGACCTTGCTTTCAGATTTGGACTTGATTATGGTTATGACATGATAGTATCGTACATTTGTATGTTTTGTGTGTATGTTTAAGATTTTTTTACTTATATTCCTGTCTATGTGGTCCATTTCACTTAGTCTGTGGAAGGGACTAATATTTTTTTAAAAATATGTATTCTTATTTTATGACATATGCTATTTCCTTGAGGAACTCTTGACTATGGCTCTGTTGAGCTGAAAGTATAATTAATTGAATCAGGTAAAACCTGTTCCCTTGTCATTTCCCACACTTTTTTTCTATCTTTACACTACACACACACACACACACACACACACACACATACAATTCAATGTATTTTAGGTCTGTTACCAGAATTCTTCTACATGTTGCCATTTTTGCCTCAGATTATTTGTGTGTGGTATCCCTACCCTAAAATTCCCCCTGCATTCCCAGCTACCCCAATCATTTCTCATCCTCCACCTACACCCTACCCCTATGGCAGATGACCTGCTCATGAACAGTGAGTGTCACCATGGAATACATGTGTTTAAGAGTCGATGCACATGTGACTGGAAGGATGGGGGAGAAAGAGAGTGTGCTAGAAATAGTATGATACTTAAACTATGAAGGTAAAATGGGCCACTCATTAATCATCTCCTAGTGAAAAATTGTCATTGTGTATATGAGCACAGTTCACACTCATAAGTTAAAGAGACATAAAACAGCAGACGCTCTTTGGTTCCACCTACTTTCCTTGAGGAGAAGTGAGAGAGATATTGGGGAAGGTTAAACGAGATGGTCAGGTCAGTGAAAGCCTGAGGTCTGTCTGTGTGTGTGTGTGTGTGTGTGTGTGTGTGTGTGTGTGTGTTTGCATCAGCAGTTCTAAACATTTCTCCTCCTGAAGACACATACTGCCCAGCAATTCATTAGTTTTCTCAATTGAATTCTTCTGTGATACAGCTATGTCTGTTAAGAAATCTGTTAAATATGTATTGCAGTTTTATGCTTTCCTTTTTTTGCAGATGCTGGATATGATTCATCCAGCAATACCAGGAAAAATTTCCCTGGCAGATCTAAAGCGCTGTAAGATGACACCTATATTTTTTGATACATTTTTTAATTTGGAAAAATATTTGGATCACGAGCAGAGGGATCCATTTGCTTCCCAACGAGATCATGATACTGATGGCCATGAAGTAAGATTTTCCTCCCTTGCCTACTTTTATATTATTTTACAAAAGTAAAGATAGATTTCATTAATATAGTGTACCAGAGATAATTTTTAAGAGATGTGCTCACTACAATGGTTGAGCTGCAATAACAAGTAAGTGATAAACTGGTTTTTATTAATGACTACATTTAAAAGATTTTATTCAGCTGGATTATTAAACTGTCATTTAATTTATTAATTTACCACTCTCATACTTAAATAACAACACTTTTTATTACTTTAATAGCTGTCTGACTGGGATCGGTACGCAGCTGAAGAGTATGAGCTTCTTGTAGCTGAAGAAGGGGGCAATGAGCAACAAGATGATCTGTGAGTAAATTTTTCTTGCTGTGTAACGTAATATTGTTTGTTTATTCATTTGTTATCAGAATCATTTTTGTACAGCACATGCACATTGTGATGTACAGAACACACATTTGATACTGGACAATTCATAGTGTGGGATGATGGTTTGATGATGTGAGCTAATTTGATGAAGATTTAAAAACATGGTTTTATATAGTTATTATTTATTACAGTTTTATTTTAGTTTCGTGTCCCTCTCACTCATATACAAAACAAATACCTGGCATAGTTACGGATTAAAACTTATTACAAGGATATTACAGTTTCTCATTTACGTCCCCACTAGTCCACTCTCCTCTCACTCTCTGACACACACACACACACACACACACACACACACACACACACACACACACTCTCAAAGTAAAAGACACAGTTTTCGTAGTTGGAGATGGTGTAAAAACAAAACTTTCTTGCACATCTTGCCATGGCCACAGGAGTGTGCATAAGGTGTCTGTGTGTTTTTCTGTGTGTATTATTGTTGGAAAAGCAGCTAGAGTGTGAAAGCTAGTGTGAATGCAGTTTTTTGTTATGTATTAGTATGCTCCACATATCGATCCGCTATAGGAGAGTGGTTGCCTTTTCCTTATTTTACATATTACATTAGTGTTTATTTCTTTTACAGAAATCATTCCTGCAGTTGATTTTATACTTCTTTCCACACATATGGACCAAAAATTTGGATACAGTGTAAAAGCAATGATCAAGCAAGAAGGTTTTTGTACTTTTATTAAACAATGTCAGAGACTTCCTGTTTTTATATCTGATGGCAAACTGTTGTAAAGTTGAATGCTTGGTTAAGTGGTGAATTTTTAAAGACAGAGGTACTCATTTTTTGAACACGGAATTTCGTCTTTTGTCTTGTACCATTCACATTTTGCTGAGTTTTGCAATATTATTTTTTACAAACCTATACATTTTTAATACATAGACATTCTTTTGGAAGAAAGATCTGCAACTGTCAGTTGGCTTTGCCCTGTTCATTACTCTCACAGCTCTCTTCTGAGTGAGGAGCATGTCTGAGCTGTGTTTAAAGTCTCTCCAGAATATGGTACCCTAATGCACTACACTATGGAATTGTACATAGTAAGCAGTGTGAATAACCTTCGGGCTTGTGCATTATGCGAGGATGCACAAGACATAGCACTCTTTGTTCAGCTTACTATTAGCTTTCCTGATGTGTCTTTACTATTGCAAGTTGTCCTGGATCCACGGGCCTAAAAATCTTTTTTCTGACATTTTCAGAGCCATTTAATTTCATATCAGGCATAAATTTCTAGTTTCTCACAGGAAAGTTGAGGAAGGTGATTTTCTTTGTGTTGACTGTCAGATTAGTTCTGTCAGACCAATCACCCAACTCACCTGCACTGTCAGTTATGGACTCTTTGAGCTCTTGGACATTTCTACTAGTAAGAAGGATACTAGCACCATCTGAAAAGTGTGTGCTGGTAGTGGCACTCATGTTCATATTCATATTTATTCACCGTTAAACATTTTACATGTAATCGGTGTCATATAATAAAAGTTACAGAGACATTGTGTACATTTAAGTATACATATATTTGACAAGACAAATTGCCTGCATAATCTTATATTTCTAATTTTGTAATATATATTCCTTTCAAAAAATGTACCGTCAAAATTTAATATCATTTATTGCACTCTCTTGAAATTCTTGAACTGTTTAAAATACTTTACTTTTTATCCATTTTGCTACTTTTACTTTTAATTTATCCATGGGCATATAATGTGCACTTTTGGGTAATTTGTTTAAAAATGTGGGTGCTGGATACTTATAACTGCAGTGAATCTTTGATAGTCTGGCAAACAGGATGTCAATTGTATGTCCATTTCTTGTGTTATGTGAATGCATTGCCATTCTAAGGTCAAAGTTATTTAAAGTAAGTTGTTTATGTAAAGAAGGAACAGAATTGTTCCAGGTATTGAGCCTTGTGGCACATCTTGTGCAATATCACCATAGTTGGATGATATGTTTTGATATGTTCTTGAACATTGCATTTTATTGTTTCCTGTTTGTGGAATATGAACTGACCCAGTCTGAAGCAGTATGTCTAGTAGAATTTTGTGGTGTATGACATCAGATGCTGTTCACAAATCTTGGAAGATCCCAACTGCTTTTTGTCTAGAGCATCTAGGATGTAATGTAGGTGCTCGTATATAGCAGTTGTTGTGGGTTTATTTCTCTTGAAGCCATGCTGAGCATCAGAGAGAAGCTGGTTTCTTCCAATAAAATTAATTAATCTTTGATGAATTAATCTCTCCAGAAGTTTACCAAACACAGGTAACAATTATATGGCTCTGTAATTTTGCCCATTAGTTTTTCACTTTTCTTTAAAATTGGGATAAATTTTGCCACTTTCATACAATCAGAAAATATTCTTGTCATTAACCATGAATTGTACACATTAGTGTGTGGGGTAGATATTTTTTTATGCTGTTTTTTATGATAATATCATGGATTCCATCAATTCCAACCAGTAGTGTATTTTAAGGTTCTTGTGGTTCATATAATTTCATCAGCAGTTGTTTCCCAGAAGATTGTAAATTCTACAGAAGCTTTTATTTTCTTTTGTCTGTTGGATTTGTATTAGTTGATACTTTGCAGTAATTTTTGTACTTTGTAGTAGTTTCTTTACAACACTTCGTAGTAATTGTGGAATATATTTGCAACTTCTCATGGGTTAGTGACTCTAGGATTGTGGATCAGAGTTTTGGTTACATGTTCGTGAGACAATTGGTTTTTCTTATGGTACTCCACACTGCCTTTGCTTTGTTTGAGGATGTTGCCACACACTGTTATTTGCCATTCGCTTGGCTTGTGATATAACTTTCTTAAGAATTTTGGAAACTCCAGGATGGACTAATAACAATATTATGAAAAGGATAGTTGCTACTCACCATATAGCAGAGATGCAGAGTCATAGGTAGGCACAACAAAAAGACTGTCAGCAGTAAGCTTTTGTCCAAAACGCTCTTCATCAGAAATAGACAATGTACACAACACACGTACTCACACAAACACAACTCAGAACGCACATGACCACAGTTGGTGGATGCTGAGGCTACAGTAGAGTCTGTGGTCAGGTGTGTGTGTGTGTGTGTGTGTTTGTGCGTGTGTGTGTGTGTTTTGGTGTTGGTGTTGTCTACTTTCAACAAAGGCCTTGCTGGCCGAAAGCTCATTTTGTGAGTCTTCTTGTTGTGCCTGTCTGTGACTTAGCATCTTCGCTATATGGTGAGTAGCAACTACCCATTTCATAATATTTTCTGTCTTAAGTATTTTGACTTATTGATTAACATAACTCTCCTGAGAGATGGTGGAATTATTATTTTTATTTTACATTTTTTATTTATTTATCATCAATTTCATCAAATCTTTGATCTAGGAGATCTAGGATATAGGCCCAAGCTTATTTTGCACAGTAATACACAGTTTTAAATACATACTACATTACAGTAAAATTGATTCAATATCATAAATAATTTTAAACACACAATAATCATTCCATTTTTCTGCTGCTACAAAATCATTGAAAGTTTTCATATTTTCACTCCTGTAACTTCTCACTTTATTTGTGTATTTTTTGTTGCAGCTTGAAGGGAGTACATTTGTAAAGTAGTAGAGGACTTAGGCATAGTGAACACTATAGCCTGTATTCAGAGGTTTTATGGTCTAGTAGGGACAGTACATAAATATCTGGCCTAGAGTTGTTTTGATATGATTTTTAAAGGTGGGGGAAAAGTTAGTGTAGCTTTCAGACTGAATGAGCTTGTGAGAGTCACTAGAGGTTCTCTCACATATTTAGGTATTATAAGAACTTTGAAGCGTAAGTGGTCTTAATTGAAGAGTTTGCCTAGAAATGTTACTTTTTATATGTGATAATCACATTGATTTTACAGACAAAGTCAACTGCAGTTATCCTTGAAGTACACTCCAGAACATACAGATTTAAGTAGGGGGGAGATATTGGCAGAAATGAAGTGGGGATGTGCAGGTTTTGTGCCATACCTGGATAGTTCACTTTATTAGGGCACTGCCAATGTAAGACAGTGTCCAGGTTTGGATACCAGTCTGCACACAGTTTATTGTGACAAGAAGTTTCACTAAAATATATATTAATGACTTGCCATTCTATATTCATGAAGATGCAAAGCTGGTACTTTTTGCCGATGATACAAATATAGCTATCACACCCAACAGACAAGAATTGACTGGTGAAATTGTAAACAATGTTTTTCAGAAAATCATTAAGTGGTTCTCTGCAAATGGGCTCTCATTAAACTTTGACAAAACACAGTATATACAGTTCCACACAGTAAATGGAATGACACCATTAATAAATATAGACTTCGATCAGAAATCGGTAGCTAAGGTAGAATATTCAAAATTTCTAGGTGTATGCATTTATGAGGGGTTGAACTGGAAAAAACACACTGAGGATCTGCTGAAACGTTTGAGTTCAGCTACTTATGCTATTAGGGTCATTGCAAATATTTGGCGATATACATCTGAGTAAATTAGCTTACCACGCCTGTTTTGATTCTCTGCTTTCATATGGCATCATATTCTGGGGTAACTCATCATTGAGTAAAAGAGTGTTCATTGCACAAAAGCGTGTAATCAGAATAATTGCTGGAGCTCATCCAAGATCCTGCAGACACTTATTTAAAGAGCTAGAAATCTTCACTGTAGCCTTACAATATATTTATTCACTTATGAAATTTGTTATTAACAATCCGAACGAATTCAAAAGTAATAGCAGTGTACATGGCTACAACACTAGGAGAAAGGATGATCTTCACTACTCAAGGTTAAATCTAAGTTTTGCTCAGAAGGGGGTGAATTATGCTGCCACAAAAGTCTTTGGTCACTTACCTAATAGCATCAAAAGTCTGACAGATAGCCATATGGCATTTAAAAGGAAATTAAAAGAATTTCTTAATGGCAACTCCTTCTACTCATTAGATGAATTTTTGGATATAGTAAGTGGGTAATTTTAATTTCCCAACCCCCACAAAAAACAAAAAAAATATTGAGTGTCATGTAATATTTTGTGTAATGTAATATCTTGTATAGGCACCTTTTATTAACCTGACACATTCCACATCGTTACGAAGTGTCGTATTCATGATCTGTGGAACAAGTACTAATCTAATCTAATCTAATCTAATTAAAACATCTGACAGTCAAAAATTCAAGAGAAGCTGGGGACCAGGGAATTAATAGAACTCTTGGCCGGGAGTACTTTGGGACTGTATGATTTACTAAGTAAAAGCTACCTACTCAGTTCAGAGCAGATACGGTCTGGGTAGAATCTATATTATTAAAGGAACAGTAAGTTAAAAGTATTTTTGAATGAAAATTGAATACTGTTACTGCAGTTGGCTGATAGTTAATTATATACCTTCAGAAAAAATCAAATAATGTCATATGTTTATAAAGGCAGTTGCAGCAGATGAATAAGAATTTTATCATTTCATTACATACATAAAAAAACATTGATTTAATGTAAAGGACACTCGTCAGTACAAGTCATAAATTTACCGTATAGGGGAGATGCTGAGTTGCAGATACGCACAAGAAAAAGACTGTCACAAAATAAGCTTTCTGCCAGTAGGGCCCTTGTCAAAAATGACAAAACACACACACACACACACACACACACACACACACACACACACACACAAAACCTTACGCAAATGCAACCCACACATACGTGACTGCAATTTCTGGCAGCTGAAGCCACACTGCGAGCAGCAGCAGTGTATGATGGGAGTGGCAACTAAGTGGGAGCAAGGAGGAGCTGAGGCAGGCATGTGGTGGGATAGCAGGATGGGGGGGGGGGGATGGTGAAGTGCTGCTGGAGAGTGTGCAAGGACGAGGTGGAGAGAGGGTAGAGCAGATAGGTGCAGTCGGGAGGTTGATGGAGCGCAGGGGAGAGGCGGGGGAAAGGGGGTAGCGGAAAATCAGAGAAGTAAAAAGACTGCGTGCATTGGTGGAATAATAGAGGGCTGTGTGGTGCTGGAATGGGAACAGGGAAGGTGCTGGATGGGAGAGGACAATGACTAACAAAGGTTGATGCCAGGAGGCTTACAAGAGCATAGGATAATTTGCAGAGAGAGTTCTCACCTGCACAATTCTGAAAATCTGGTGTTTGTGGGAAGGATTCATGTGGCACAGGCGGTGAAGCAGTCATTGAAATGAAGGATGTCATGTCAGGTGGTGTGCTCAGCAACACAGTAGTCCACTTGTTTCTTGGCCACAGTTTGTCGGTGGCCATTCATGTGGACAGAGAGCTTGTTGGTTTTCATGCCCACATAGAATGCAGCACTGTGGTTGCAGCTTAGCTTGTAAACCACATGACTAGTTTCACAGGTAGCCCTGCCTTTGATGGGATACATGATATTTGTGACTGGACTGGAGTAGGTGATAATGAGAGTATGTATGGGACAGGTCTTGCATCTGGGTCTGTTACAGGGATATGAGCCATGAGGTAAGGGGTTGGGAGCAGGGGTAGGGATGTACAAATATATTGTGTAGGTTTGGTAGATGGTGTAATGTCACTATGGGGGGGTGGGAAGGATAGTGGGCAAGATATTTCCTGTTTCATGGCACAACGAGAGGTAGTCGAAACCATAGTGGAGAATGTAATTCAGATGCTCCAGTTCTGGGTGGTACTGATTTATGATGGGAATGCTCCTCTGTGGCTGGACAATGAGACTTTGGGAGGTGGTGGGAGACTGGAAAGACAAGGCACTGGAGATTTGTTTTTGTACGAGGTTGGGAGGATAAGGCCTCAGTGAGACCCTCGGTATATTTTGAGAGGGACCGTTTGTCACTGCAGATGCGATGGCCATGGATGGCTAGCTGTATGGAAAGGACTTCTTGGTATGGAACGGGTGCAGCTGGCATTAATGGATTTAATATGGACAGAGATATTATGTAGCCATCTCTGAGGTGGAGGTCAACATCTACGAAGGTGACTTGTTGGATTGAGTAGGACCAGGTGAAGCAAATGGGAGAGAAGGTCCTTTGTGGCAGTCTTTTTGTTGTGCCTATGTGCATCTCAGCATGTCCGCTATGTGGTAGCAACTGTCTTCTTCATAATATTGTTACATTCCATCCTGGGATTTTCATTGTTTGATTTAAGTAGTATATTTGCCACACATACAAAGTGTCAGAACCTAAAGTAATCCTAATGTACAACTAATGGTACAAGCTTATCATATTACTCTCTAAAAGAATTCCACCCTTATTTAAAAGTTCTATAACTGAATAATATTTTTTGTGCAAGAGTGGCATGTAATTTTGTTTACAGCAAACCTAGTTTCATGCTGTGAATATTTCTCCTCCTCCCACTTTTTTCCCTTCTCTGATGGGCCAACTAAGGCAAATTTTAATTCCTTATTCATTGTTGTCTCCTTTTCTTCCAGTATTCAGTCTGTCTTCTGATCACATCACACCATTTTAATTTATTACAAATTATATGTAAATTGAAGGTGGAGGGGGCATAAAGGAAAGGAAAGGCAAGGCAAGGGAAGGGATAAGTGATTCAGCTGCATCGGTACATAACCCAGAATCAGTGGTGATGAGTGAAAATGTGTGCTAGACGGGAATTTGAATCTGGGATCTCTTGCTTACCAGGCAGTTGCATTAACCACTGTGCCACACAGGACACAGTGTTTATTGCAACTGTGTGGACCATCTGAGTATGCCTCATGGCTGGCCCGCACAACCAGCGAGCACCACCTGTCCACAGTCCGTGTCCATTTCCTCCGTGCCCACTACTATGAGATTCCCGCCAGAGGTAGGACATAGTGAAATGTGAAATGTGTTTTATTCATCTCATAATGTACAAAATTTCAGAACATATGTCTGATGTCCAGGTTACAATTAGCTTATTTGAGGTTTTGTCACACTTAATAATACTTTGTGGAGATTTTCCTTATTCAAAATTTGTCAGACTTACAGTATTTATGTCTACTATAACTATCATAAATTTTTATTCCATTTAAGGGATCCAGCTCAAAGTATCACTTCATCCTTCATGAAATCTTCCACAGAGTAGCAGCATCGTTCAATTATAAAATCATGTAGCCTTTTTTTTATCTTCATATTCATTATGTCACACTCTTTTATTGTGTTGTGAATTTTCATGGCTATATACTGAGGAGCCCGAGCATGCAGTTTTAAGCGATGTGAGGTGAGCATAAGGTTTTCTTTATGCCTTGTGTTGTATGAGAATTCAAAATTATTATTATTATTATTATTATTATTATTATTATTATTATTTTTAATAGTTCAGCTCTGCTGTGTAGGAAAAGAACCACCTCAAAGATGTATAAAGTGGGGGCAGTTAATATTTTTAGGTCTTTAAATAATGGTCGACATGATGTCCTCGACTGTGCAAAGCACATGTTGCGAATGATTGTTTTTTGCAACTTTAAAATTCATGTAATGTTACCCCAAAAAATTATGCCATATCGAATAATAGCTTCGAAGTAGCTATAGTATGCTATTTTACTGGTGGCCGTATCAATGGCACAGGCTAAAATTTCCATTGCAAATGCAAAGCTGTTTAATTTATTTGCTATATATTATATATGAGAATTACAGCGCAAAGTTCTAAGTTTATTCCCAGGTATCTGACTGAGTCAAGTTCTTCCATTTTTTTATTGTTGTGAGTAGTACAGATTTTTCAGTTTTTGACTGTTTGGTTTTAAAACTCATCATGTGGGTTCTTGAAATGTTTAGCCTTAAGCCATCCACACTGAAGGAGGTGGATCCATCGCCAATCTGGGCAAATCAGTTATATGAATGCGTGGTGTCTGTTCTTTCACATGTGTTCTGGATGGTGCAGTGGTTAATGCAACTGCCTGATAAGCAGAAGATCCTCAGTTCTAATCTTGGTCAGGAACACATTTTCACTAATTGCTGCTGATTTCACATTGTGCCCAATGCAGCTGACACCACTTACCCTTTTCCTTTCCTTTCTCCCCTCTCCACCTTCAATTTACATGTAATGTATCACAGCTGAGGATTTAAACATGTCTGAAAGAATAGACACCTTGCATTCATATAACTGATTCACATAGATGGGCTGTGGATCCACCTTCTTCATTGCAGATGCACGAGCACATCTGACCTCCAGTGGGAATCTCAGAGTAACGAGCATGGAGGAAATGGACAGGGGCTGCAAATAGGTGGCACTCAGTGGGAAAGTGGGGCGGCTGTGAGGCGTATTGAGATAGTCTGTGCGGTCTGTGATAAACACTATGACACTATGACCCGGGTTCATTGATAGTATAACCCTCCATTTCTGCTAAAATGTTGAACTTTACTGTGTGACAATCAACATTTCAGTGAAATGTCAGAGTCCAGTACCTCAATTTGAACTACATGGAGAATATATAATAACTAGTTACATGTTTGTGCATATTCTGAAGAAATATTTGCAGAGTATGTTCTACTTAATTGCCTCCATTGTATGGTATATACTTGGTAACTCTGCTTTCAGAGTCATAATGATGAAGAATCAGTTTGTGTGAAGACTGTGACTTTTCATAAGGTGTATACTCTCCTTCCATTTTCTGGCAAAACTGTCTCACAGTCCATCTCCTCATATAGACAACAGCAGCAGTTGACATTTAAAATCTTCATAATAGTTACTCCACAACAATTTAACTGTCACCCAGCCCCATGTTTATAAGATTGGCAACTTGAGTTTGCTGTCCTTCACTGCCCCTCAAAATGCATCATGTCACGTCACACCCATCCTATTGCTTCCGACACAGGTTGCCGAGGTGTACTGATGGCAAAAATCTTGTCATGATTGATGAAATTTTATTAAGATTATTTTGAATTCCTCCTTAATAATACTGTCATGGAAACCAATTGCTGACAGATAAATTATCTTCTTGAAATTGAAAGTGTGTCGCTCCAGTAAGCAGAGCTCGTCCAGGGCCAAGTAATGTTCCTGGCTGAGGCTTATATTGTGTATATATACAGTGTAACAATAAACAATGGGAAATCCAGGACAGAGTATAACAATATTATGAAGGCCTTGTTGGCTGAAAGCTTACTTCCTGGCAGTCTTTATGTTGAGCCTATCTGCGACTAAGCATCTCCACCATATGGTTAGTAGCAAATATTCTTTTTATAATATTGTTATGCAGTGTAACTTATGGTGATTCAACACTGTGTCTGTCCAATGTAAGACTTGCCACATTTGCAAAGAATGTGAGAGACCCCAGATATACAAAGCCCAAGGTCATGTTTTATACACCCAGAAGATTTTATTTTTCTAAGTGTTCAGAAGATGGGCTTGAACCCCTTCTTATTTAGAGCTCAGCCTCTTCTTGCAGAGGCTGTGGTAGCATGTGATAGGAAGGCAGTTCCCTGGTCTCTTCTTTTTTCACCATTGTCTCTAGATCTCAGTGCCCTCAGCACCCTCTGAATATGTTCCATCCTTTTCCAAACAGTTGAGCTCCACTGGTAAGTTATCTTTGTCACATGAAGCCCTTGCCTGTGCATTAGCATCTTTGGATACAGATCTCTCTCATCCTGGATAATGGCAGATTGTTGCTGGCTGTTAGAACTCTGTGAGAGTGGGTTTTCTGTATATCGCATGTCACAGAATGCAACTAGGTTTCTTCTGCACATGGACACCCAGAAACAGGAGGCACATTTTTTTTTTCAATCCCATGGTGAATTTGATTTTTAATTAATATTATTTTGGTGGTTGAAGAATTTGCTGAAGGAGCCCCTCCCGTATTGCCACACCAGATAAGAATCGTCTGTGTATCTGTAGAAATGCTACAGTGGGCATCACACTGTGTAGTGTGATTTCTTCCAGTTCCACCACAACAAGTGGTAGAGGAAAGGTCACTAGAATCCCATCAACTTACTCATAGTAATTCACATTATCAAGAAAGTATTTGGTGGAACTGTGCTGAATAGTGAAGTGACTTCAAAACTCACTAATATGCTGCCATGATGCAGGTACAATAATTAAAAAGTTTTTGCACAGCATGGAGGATAACTTTGACTTTTGTACAACTGGGATCTTTTGCATTCCTCGTGAATGTGGGAAGATGATGGATAGATGCAGTGCTGCACCTCAGTGTGTTGGCCTGAACAGGTGCACAACATAAGACTTGGCCAGGAAGCTAAAGGCAGCTTAAAGGCAGAGAACACATTTGATTTCAAGGATGTATCTATTATCTGTTCATTGAATGGTTTCTGGAACAGTTTTATTTAAGAACACAGTCGAAATACACATGACACCAAATGTTGTGAATTGTGGTATGTGTTTCACTGTCTGTGCAGCTTGGCAACATGCATTGGAAACAATAAGATGGGAGGAGCATTCTGTTTTTCATGGAGCATTTATGCACAGAGAGTGTGAACTGCCGGCCACATAAACACGAGCAACTGCTCCCAATAACTATATGAAGAGATGGGCTGTCTAAAAGAAGAGTATCAGCCTTCCAAAATGTCAAGGACTCTGTGTGTGCTGACCTGAAAGAAACAGAAAACCTTTATTTGCAGAGATGGGAGGCAGTGATAATTAAACTTACATGTTACATGTATTTTCACATGCCAGAAAATTAATAAAACATTGTGCAACACATATAATTACAGTGAGTTAACACCTTGCAGTTACAGAGAATTGAGGAATGATAAAATTAAATACTGTCTGAATCTTCCTGGCAGATTAATTGGTGCAAAGTCCACTACAGAGCAAAAATTCTTACTGGAAACAGTCCCCTTTGGTGTGAGAAAGCCATTTCTCCACAGTATCCTTTGTCCAGGGAGTGCTAGTCCCGCAAGGTATGCAGGAGAACTTCTGTGAAGTTTGGAAGGCAGGAGTGGGACACTGGAAGAAGTAAAGCTGTGAGCACATCTCATGAGTCATGCTTGGATAGCTCAGTTAGTGGAGCACATACTTGCAAAAGGCAAAGGTCTTATGTTTGAGTCTCATTCTGGCACACAATATTAATCTGCCACTACATTTCAGATCATTGCACACTTCATTGCAGAGTGAAAATTTGTTCTGTAAACACTGTCTATATACTTTTCCCAAGTATATGCCTTAGAGTGGGCATCCATTCCAGTCGTCTCATTCCATCAGGAACATTTCGAAAGTGGTTTCTACATTATTTCTGCCTTATCGTCTGACATCTGAAATGTTCCACTAAAATTTATAGGACAATACAATTTGGATTCACAGAAGAAAGGTGAATGATATCAAGCAAGGTGGCAGGATGACAGTTCAAATCTCTGTTTGCCCTTCCAGGTTTAGGTTTTCTATGATTTCGCAATATAGCTTTAAGCAAGTGCAAGGACATGGCAAATTTCTTTCCCAGTCATGCGTGTGTGTGGGGTCGCTATCTGTTGACTTCACTTTCAAGGGGAAGCCAAACCCTGTCTTCCTTCTTCCATGAATGACATGGAGATGTGTTTTACTGTCATTTAGCTTCATAGTAGTCTGCAAAATGTCTAAACTGTCTTAATTATTTTTGGCAGTGAATAAGCACACCTGCCAGTAAGTTACACACTTCTGGTTTTCATTTTCCCGCATTATGCATAAATTTGGACAGTCAGATTACATCATTGCTATTGATTTTGAAACTGTACATAGCTTGTGCTACTTAGACATGAATTAGTGACACAAGACTTAATTCCTCATAATCATGACTAAGTTTGTATGAAGCCATAATTACGTGGATGTGCTGAAAAGTAATGCCTCCAAATTTTTTGTGTGAAAACTCTTAAAGATTATTAAATAAAACAAATGTTATTAACATACTACATTGTATTCTTCAAGTTTACGTATTTCTGCTTCTACATCTATACTCTGTAAACCACTGTTAAGTGCATGGCAGAGGGTATGCCCCATTGTATCAGTTATGGTTTCTTCCTGTTTCATTCACGTATGGAGCATGGTAAGAATGATTGTTTGAATGCAGTTATGCATGCTGTAATTATTCTAATCTTATCTCACAATCCCTGTGTGAGTGATACAAAGGGGATTTTAGTATATTCCTAGAGTCATCATTTAAAGCTGGTTCTTAAAACTTTGTTAGCAGACTTTCTTGGTATAGTTTACATCTATCTTCAAGAGTCTTCCAGTTCAGTTTCTTCAGTATCTCTGTGACACTCTCCCATGGATCAAACAAACCTCTGACCATTCATACTGCCCTTCTCTGTACACGTTCAATATCACTTGTTAGTCCTATTTGATTTGGGTCCCACACACTTGAGCAATATTCTAGAGCCAGTCGCACGAGTGATTTATAAGCGATCTCTTTTCTAGACTGATTGCACTTCCCCAGTATTCTACCAATAAACCAAAGTCTTCCACCTGCTTTTTCCATGACTGAGCCTAGACTGATTGCACTTTCCCAGTATTCTACCAATAAACCAAAGTCTTCCACCTGCTTTTTCCATGACTGAGCCTGTGTGATCATTCCATTTCACATCCCTACATGCGTTACACCAAGGTATTTGTATGAGTTGGCTGATTCCAACATGACACACTGATATCACAGTCATCGGATACTATGTTTTTTTGTTATGTGAAATGTACATTTTTATATTCTTAAATATTTAAAGCAAAGTTGCCAATCTATACACCACTTTGAAATCTTATCAATATCTGACGGAATACAGTATTTATGCAGCTTCTTATAGACAACACTTCATTATACACAACTGAATTATCTGCAAAAAGCCTGAGGTTACTATTAAAATTGTCTGCAAGGTCATTAATATACAACAGGAGCAGCTAGGGTCTCAACACACTTTCCTGGGGCATACCCAAAGTTACTTCTACATCTGACAATGACTCTGCATCCTGAGATTATATGCTGCGTCCTCACTACTGAAAAGTCCTCAATCCAGTCACAAATTTCTGAACATAGTCACCTTGGTGATGAACACATTTCTCCTGAGAGACCAGTTTGATGATATCACCACTGTAGAGTATTTGACTTTGTTCATGGAGCCACAACCCGACCTATGCTTGCAAAGTGAAGTCTTCGAAGGTGTTCTGTAAATTTTGGAAACAGGTGAAAATCTAGTGGGGTCAAGGTTGGACTGTATGGAGGATGATCAATGACAGTGAACCTGAGGCACCAAATTGTTGTAGATTTCACAGCACTGGTGTTTGATCTGGCATGTCATACTTGAGGCAAGGGTGCTCCATGTGTGGATGAACTCTTGTATTTCAAGTCTGGAATACAGCATGCTGTTTCTGAAGCATTGACATAGTTACATTATAGACCACCATGTTATACGCAGCAGTTCAGAGCCTACTAGTGGCAGAGGGCTGTAAATGTGCGGACATGAAGAATAAAGATGTAGAATGTTATTATGGAAACGATAGTTTCTACTGACCACATAGTCAAAATGCTGTGTCACTAACAGGCACAACAAAAAGACTGTCACAAAATGAGCTTTTGGCCAATGAGGCCTTTGTTGAAAGTAGATGACAGATACACATATACAGCCATGCAAATGCAACTACACAGATGTGACCATGGTCTCTGGCAACTGAAGCCAAACTATGGTTTCAGCTTCCAGAGACTGTGGTCACATGTGTGTGAGCTGTGTTTCATGAGTGTGTGTATGTGTGTCAGTTGTCTACTTTCAACAAAGGCCTTGTTGGCCAAAAGCTCATTTTGTGTGAGTCTTTTTGTTGTACCTATCTGTGACTCAGCATCTCCGCTATATGGTGAGTAGCAACTATCCATTTCATACTATTGTTACATTCCATCCTGGATATACCATTGTTTGATGTAGATGTTAATAACATTTGTTATATTTAAAAGCTGTAAGAGTCTTCACATTAAAAACTCGGAGGCATTGCTGCTCAGCATGCCCTCGTATATTCTCATGTGGTTGGTATTGAGTTGTTTGTGATTTTACATAATATACACTGTAGTTGTATGCATCCACTAAATCTGTAAACAAGCAGCATTAATGAAACAGTGGAAACTCCAGGTTCGAATATCACCAGTGTAAGGAGAAGATAGATTGCTACTTACCATAAAGATGACATGTTAAGTTGCAGATAGGCACAATGAAAAGATACTTGCACATTAGCTTCCGGCCAAAGCCTTCATCAGAAAAGGAAATGCACACACAGTCATTCACACAAGCCAAGCACACTTCCTGCACATATGACCACCATCTCCAGCAGCTTGTACTAGAATATGACATTTAGACCAGAAGCAGCTATCTGGAGGGGGCGGGGAAGGGATAGAAGAAGTTGCTGGAGGTGGTGGTTGTGTGCATGAGGTGTGCTTGCATGTGAGAATGAATGTGTGTGTTTTTTGTTTTCTCATGAAGGCATTGGCCAAAAGCTAATGTGTAAGTGTCTTTTCATTGTGCCTGTCTGAAACATAATGTGGCACCTTTTCGTTAAGTAGCACTCTGTCTTTTCTCAATATTATTAACAAGCAGCATTAAGTTTATTTCCAGTTAAGGCTTCTTCCATGAAGTTTTTGAATTCTTCTTTAGCATTTTTGTGGCAAGCAGAAACACTTTTAACAAAGAGTTCATTTAGAATTAATTGTTCACTCTGCAGTGGAATGTATGCTTTTGAGTGGAATGTATACTTCTGTAAAATTTGCTGGTGGATTAAAGCCGTGCGTTGGACTAGAAGTCAGTCCTGGATGCTGCGAATGTAGGAGAGTGGTGTTGACAGAATGGAGCTGTTAGATTGTCCATTAGGTATTCCTGGGTATCAATCTCTATAAGAAAATTACCTCTGAAAGGTGAGGTGTCAGGTTGGAGCCCCAGTCTAGCCCATTGTCTGTAAGTTTTGAAAGTGCTTCCAGTTTCATCACTTTTTTTATTTAGTTTTTACCAATTTTGTCTGGGAAATTACTTTCAGTCCTCTAACATGGTGCCACACTGAAACAGTCACTTTAAAATTGTGTAACACCATACTGTTCTTGACTGGAGCTGTCCTTAGTGTGTCACATTCTGTGTAGAATGTGCCCTGTCTGAACTCTTTTCCATGCATCTTCCAGTGCCTTCTCTTCTAGCTATAGGCCATGTTCTCATCATCAGCTATTTGACACATACTGCTGGATAAAGGCCTTCTGTAGACTTTTTCATAAAGTACAGTCTTCAGCCATATTCATTCATGTTGCTCCTGCATGTTTTCTAATGTCACCACTCACCTTCCAGTTGATTGCTGTCTCGGTCTTTTCTTATCCCCTGGGATTTAGCAAAGTACTTCTTAGGTCCACCTACCAGCTGTTCTCATAGCTACATGTTCCACTCACCTCAATTTCATTTTTGTGGCAGTCATAATCACCTCTTTCAAACCAGTTTATTCTCTTCTAGCCTAGTAATTCCCAACATGCATATCTCAGTTACTCTCTGAGCAACCTGTAGTTTTTAAATGATTTTCCCCTTAAAAGTATGTCTCTTTAAGTCAGAACTAGTAATGCTCACTTATTGTAATACTTCAAAGTCATTGGAGACCTAGCACTGAAAACTCTTATTGGCTTAGTAAAAGAATTTTTCTCATCTGTTTGCTTCTTTTGTTCTCCAACTGGCCACTGCATTCAACTTCTATAAATACAGAAGTTCTACAACAGATTCTATGACTTCGTCTTCTTCCTTCCTCTAGCTCAGGATCCCATTTAAGCCACTGAGTTAGTTTTATATAGTTTCCCATACTTCTTCATTCATTTACTTTTTTCTTTCCTTTCTTCTGCTGTCTGTTTTCTTCCCTGCCTTCTCGGAATTGTTTTGCTGCAGAAATCTTCCCACTTCTTAATTTTGTTTTGTTTTCAATTTCTTGCTTATTTATACCAGTTTCTTCTAGATCTCTGTGTACTTTCTTAAACCAGTTGGGTTTGCTTTATAATTTTAAAAATGTTGTACAATTTTCCTTTCCAGTTTATGGGGATCCATTCTTTTTTGTACACATACAACATTAGTCTAATGTCACATGTAATTTTGTTGTACACAATTATATAGTTTTGCATTACTTATTAATTGAAATTTTTCTACTCTGGCTGACCTAATATCATCCTCACAATCTTTCTTTCCTTTTTTTGATGTCTTCAGTTTCTTTTATTGATCATAAAATCTGTGTTTCTGATGTATCTGTGCATTCTGATGTATCAGTACATTCTGGCTGTGTAACTGTATAGTAATGATAATTTTGTATTTCTAGACAGTGACTTCCTTATTATAAACATCTTTCTTGAATGGAATGCTAAATCTATCTTTTGTATAGGTTCTTTTTCCCACTCTGTTAAACTGGATGATTTCTCATAGTTACTTTGTCTCCTTACATTTCCATACAGCTTGCTTAATTTTGATGGTGATATTATTGTTTCCATAAGCCTCTGTTTTTTCAAACAGGGTTTGTACTCCCACTTTTTCTGCTGTTTAAGTTATATGTTTTTTTTTTTTTAAACTACCTCTGTACCACCTACCAGAACTGCTAAATCAACTGCAAATCCCAGACAATTAATTTTAAGATAACCCTATTCGGAATCAGTTTCTATTCCACATTTACATATTCATACATTATGAAAAGTTCTGCATTTCAGCAGTTAGACTGGGGTGAGGTGTTGTGTCAGATAGAATGGAGTGGGGAGAAAAGAGGTGGGGAGCAGGAGGGAAGGTTGGGCAAGGGTGGCTAAGGCTCAGAGGGAGGCAGAAGGTGCTCAAACACCTGTTGTTGCACAAATACTTTTATTCCGAACAACTGATGACACATCATCCACAAAGTAAATACTTTTGTTGAGAAAACAGTTTTACACTTTACCTAAGCATGTGCTGAGATTCTTCACCACAAGGCATATTGCAATCATCCTTCGAGATATAGATGAACAGGTGAAATTACACTGGATGATATGCCATTGTGTGCAGTAGTGATTCAATCATGCAAAGTGTCTGGCATTGTTGGGACTTGTGATACACTGCATCTGCATCTTTCAGTGTTTTCCATAGAAATAAATCAAGAGGATTCAAATCAGGGGACCTGGCCAGCCATTGTACTGGGACATTCTGTCCTAGTCAATGGTCAGGAAACCTTTCATTCAGTATTTGCATCATAACATAAGAAGACAGTGCTGGGTAGTCATCATGTTGCAACCACATACAGTGTTGCTTATAAAGTGGTGTAGAAGAACTGGTAGAATGTTCATAGGGAAGTGTGGATTTGTATTTCCATTTGACACCTCTGGATGAAGTAAGGTCCAACAATGGAATTTCCTGTGATGCTGCACCATATGTTTACACTACACGGTTGTTTTTGTTGTACCTGAGAAAGCCATCATAGATTTTCTGCTGGCCAGTAGTGCATGTTAATTTACATTATTGTGGTTCGTAAACATTGCTTCATTGATAAAGAGCACATGCTGGAAAAATGTAGCATCATCTACCATGCACTGCAGACAAAATTATGTATGACATTCAAAATCACGTCTTCCTAGTACCTGATGTAGGGACAAATAATAAGGCTGAAATTTATGTTGATGAAAGATGCAAACGATACTAATATGGCTGTCCCCACATTCTTCAGCAATATGCCTCATGCCACCATGTGGATTATTAATTGTCATAGCCAGATCAGCTTCCTAATGTGCTGTGTCGGTTGCAGTCTTCATCCTCGTCCTCTGTTTGACACTGAAGCTGGCTGTTTGCACTGATTCCTGCAAGTGCCTGGTATGATGGACAGCAACAATCAGGACAGGTGTCCCTATAACACTGTACTGGTCTGACAGCATTTCTTTGATATTTACCATATAAAAGTAGCATGTCTAACTTCTCCCCAATGGTGTACATGTGTGCATGCAAGGACTGTTGAAGCAGAAATGAACTGCTAATAGACCACACAGTTCCTGCTAGTTCTGCAGTACAGGCAAGTAAAGAGTCAAAAGGCTTGATACAACAGTGTATCCTGGATTGCTCTTATTTTCAATATGGTAGGCGATTCCAGGTGACTTTCTTTTCAATATTAGAAAATTTAAAATTAGTAAAAAACAGTCTCGATCACACAGATATTTATTAAAAATATGATCAGTTTTGGCCTCTAGTAGTAGGTCATCTTCAGATGATGCAGCATCCGGCTGACAATGATGATGCTTGGAACAGCTGTGCTGACCGCAGTCACAGAACTGCTAAAGCAGTTTTGCAACTGGGATCAGCACAGCTCTAGTGGTTTTGTGACTGCACAGCTGTTCCAAGCATCATCATTGTCAGCTGGATGCTGAAGATAACATCCTACTAGAGGTCAAAACTGGTCATATTTTTAATAACTGACTGTATGATCGAGACTGCTTTTTACTGATTTTACTAAACTGACAGATCGCTGTTTCCTAATGATGTTATCTAAAATTATATTTACATTATTTCTCAGATTTTTTTTTTTTTTTTTTTTTTTTTTTTTTTTTTTTTTTTTTTTTTTTTTTTTTTTTTTTTTTTTTTTTTTTTTTTTTTTTTTTTGCGAAGAGCTTCAACCTGAAAATTAATGGGCTTTATATCACTGTACTCATCTTTTTAAGTGCTTTCAGATGATGTTAAAAAACTATGTCATTCTATGTTATAAATTCATACTTGCTTCAATATTTTGGTCAGTATAAGAGTTCAGAGTCTTTATCATGTAACAAAAGTATGTTCCCCTCAGTGTACTATCATTTTCAGAAAATCTCGTTTTAATTTTTAGAACCATTCACAAAATAAAAGGGACGTTATATCCTACATGATTCATCCTAAATATCCACCACTCAAATTATTAGTTGTTATGTGTAAGAATGTAATTAGTTAACAATATAGGAAAAGACAGATTGCTGCTTACCGTAAAGAAGACATGTTAAGTTGCAGACAGGTACAATTAAAAGACACTTACATAACGCTTTCGGCCACAGTCTTCATCAGTAAAAAGGAGAGACACACAGAAGCAGGCACATCTCATGCACACACAACTGCCAACTCCAGCATCTCGGGCCGGAATGCAAGTGTCATGGAGGCTGCAACCAGCAATCTGGAGAAGGTGGGGAAGGAGAAGGGGAAGGGGAAGGGGAAGGGACAGCAGTGTGGAGGTGGGGGAGAGAGGCACACTGTCTGGTGGAATGTGGAGGGACTAGACTGTCAGCCGGCACAGCATCAGAAGGTTGTGGGGCAGGGAGGTGGAGAAAAAAGGAGCTATAAAGGAGAGGAACGGGGAGACATGGGCAGATGTGTTGGCAGAGGTCAGCAAATACACGGAGTGGGAGATGATAGTGGGGGGAGATGATAGGACAAAGAGGGTGGAAACTGTTGGGTGAAGGGTGTGAGGACACTATGTTACTGTAGGGTGACCTTGGGATAATTACAGGAGTGGAGAATGTGTTGTAGGATAACTCCCGTCTGTGCAGTTAAGATAAGCTGGTGGTCGAGAAAAGGATCTAGATGGCTTGGGTAAAGCAGCCATTGAAAGCAAGTGTGTTATGTTCAGCTGCATGTTGTGCCACAGGATGGTCTGCTTTGTTCTTGGCCACAGTTTGGCGGTGGCCGTTCATCCTGATGGACAGCTGATTGGTAGTCATTGAATAAAAAGCTGTGCAATGATTGCAGCAGAGCTCGTAAATGACATGGCTGTTTTCATATGTGGCCCAGACCCTGATGGAGTAGGATAAACCTGTGACAGGATTGGGGTAGGAAGTTCTGTGTATGTGAATTGGGCAGATTTTGCTCCTGGGTCTTCCAGAGGGATATGATCCTCATGTCAAGGTGTTGGTATTGGGATTGGCATAGGGATGGACTAGGATGCTGTGGAGGTTGAGTGGTTGGGTGGGCGATGGAACACCACTTTAGGAGAGTTGGGAAGTATATCGGGGAGGATGACCCTAATTTTAGGGCATGGTGATAGGTATTCAGAGCCATGGCAAAAGATGTAGTTCAGTTGTTCCAGTCTTGATTGGTCCTTGGTGATGAAGGGGACACTCCTTTGTGGCTGGATCTTGGGGATTGTGAGAGGACTGGGTGTGTGAGAAGAAATGGGATGGGAGATCTTTTTGTGGACTAGGTCCAGGGGGTAGTGCCTGCCTATGAAGGCCTTGGTGACACCCTCAGGATACTGAGAAAGGGAGTTTTTGTCAGTGCAGATACACCATCCTACGGTGGCCAGGCTGCTTGGGAGGGAGTTTTTAGTGTGAAAGGGATGACAGCTGTCAAAATGCAAGTACTGTTAGGGGTTGGTGGGTTTAATGTGGACAGAGGTGCAGATGGAGCCATCAGAGAGTAGGTCAACATCTAGGAAGGTGACATAATGGACTGAGGAGGACCATCTGAAGTGGATGGGAGAGGTGTCGAGGTTGTAAGGGAATGAAGATAGGGTGTCTTGGCCCTGAATTCAGATCATGAAAATATCATCAATGAACCTGAACCAGATTAGGGGTTTGGTGCTTTGGGAGGCTAGGAAGGTCTCTTCTAGTGGTAATAAGACCGTGGGCATGTGGGTGTTAGTGTATAGGGAGGTGGTGTCAGAAGTGACGAGTAGGGATACAGGAGGTAAAGGAGTGGAGATGGTGGAGAGTGGATGGAGGAAATGGTTGGTGTCTTTGATGTGGGAAGTTTGACTAAGGGCAGATGGTTGGAGGTGTTGGTCAATGAGGTCCAAAATTCTATCATTGGAGGCACAATAGCCATCCACAGTGGGGTGTCCAGGATTGCTGGATTTGTGGATTTTGGGGAGAAGGTGGGTACGCGGGGTGTCATAACGGTGAGGAGGAAAATGGATTCAGGGGAGTTATTCTGGGAAGGGCCTAAGGCTTTAAGCAGGGACTGAAGGTTGTGTTGGACTTCTGGGATGGAATCACTCTGTCAGAGTTTATAGGTGGAGTAGTCAGATAATTGGCGAAGGCCTTTTGCCAGGTAGTCACTGTAATTAGTTAAATATATAAGGAATGAACTGGTGGTTTTGGAGTCAGAAGCATGTTCAGAGTGTGTGTGTGTGTGTGTGTGTGTGTGTGTGTGTGTGTGTGTGTGTGTGTGTGTCACCCACAAAGCTAGCAAAGTGATCATTCTTTTTATTCATGTATGTGTCAATGACTCAACGACTCTAATATGTGCAGAATTGTTACATTTACTCCTCACTTATTTACAACGATACATATTTTCTCTTCATTCTTCCCATTCAAGGAAATGAAAACTCTCTTTAGGTCTACTGAGAATAGCTTTAATAATGTGGAATCTTCTTGCCTAACTCCTTTTTCTGTTGGAATATACCGTAAGTAATGGAAGGAGTAATTTAACAGCTTATTGTAGTTAAATCGTTGAGTGTGGTGCACACATAAACAAGAGTGAAAAGGAATATTTTAGTTGCAGTGCAGTTTACAGCCAAAACAGATTTCCTAGATGACAACACTGTAGCAGTGGTTGTCATTGATTGTATTAGAATAATTTTTCATTTTGGATTCTCCACTATTGCACAGTTTCACCTCCGTAGCCAATTTGAAGTGAATTTAGAATAATTTGCCCAACTGACATATTTGTGCTACAGTCAACACCTACATCTAGACACATATAGTTAAAATGTTGTGGTTAAGTTTAATAATTTATGGCTAGATGTATACATTGATTGTAACACAAGTATATCAGTTTCACAGATTATTCTACACTGAGGTGACAAAAGTTATGGGGTGCCTCCTAACATCATGTCAGACTTCCTTTTGCCCTGCATAGTGCAGCACTTTGATATGGCATGGACTCAACAGGTTTTTGGAAATCCCCAGCAGAAATATTGAGCCATGCTGCCTCTGTAGCTGTCCTAATTGTGAAAATGTTGCTGGTGCAGGATTTTGTGTGTGAAGTGTCCTCTCGATTATGTCCCATAAATGTTTGTTGGGATTCATGTTGGGCTATCTGGGTGTTAAAATCATTTGCTAAGATTTTCCAGGATGTTCTTCAAACCAATTGCAAACAGTTATGGCCCAGTGACAATTCCATCATTGTTTTGGAACATGAAGTACATGAATGGCTCCAAGTAGCCAAACATAACCATTTCCAGCCAACGATTCCTTCAGCTGGACCAAAGGATCCAGTATATTCCATGTAAACACAGCCCACACCTTTATGGAGCTACCACCAGCTTCCACAGTGCCTTGTTAACAACTTGGGTTCATATGCTTTGTGGGCTCTGCATCACACTTGAACCCTACAATCAGCTCTTACTAACTGAAATCAGGACTCACCTGACCAGGCCATGGTTTTCCTTTCGTCTAGGGTCCAACCAATATGGTCACGAGCCCAGGAGAGGCACTGAATGTGATGTTGTGCTGTTAGCGAAGGCACTTGCATTAGTTGCCTGCTGCCATAGCCCATTAATGCCAAATTTTGCCACACTGTCAAAACGGATACATTCATCTTATGTCCTGTGTTGATTTTTGCAGTTATTTCATGCAGAGTAACTTGTCTGTTAGCACTGACAACTCTACACAAATGCGCTGCTCTTGGTCTTTAAGTGAAAACCATGGACCACTGCATTGTCCGTGGTGTGAGATAGTGCCTGAAATTTTGTATTCTCTGCATACTCTTGACACAGTCAGTATCAGAAAATTGAATTCCCTAATGATTTCCAAAATGGAATGTCCCATGCATCTAGCTCCAACTACTGTTCTGTGTTCAAAGTATGTTAACTCCCATCATACGGCCATAATCATGTCAGAAACCATTTCACATGGATCACTTGAGTACAAATGACTGCTACGCCATTGAACTGCCCTTTTATACCTTGTATAGGTGATAATACCACCAACTGTATATGTGCATGTCGCTATACCATGAGTTCTGTCAACTCATGTATATTTACTTGAAAATGGCTGCTTAGCTGAAACTGTGCAATAGCACAGACTCTGTGCACAGCAAATTGTCTGTTATATTTTATGTAGTGTGCAAATTATTTTATTATTGTTGTTACCTTTGTACTTCCAACAAATTAATGATGTATAGAAATTCTTGACAGGTGATTGTGACATAGTGTCTGTAAAGAACAGTTGACTGCTGTCTGATTTCAAATCAGATGCAGTCACAACCAATTTCCTGGAGTGTTTCCCTCATCACAGATAGGTCGACATTGCCAGGATGCAGCTCCAGATTTTCTGCAATAACCAGCAGATATTCTCCCTCATGGAAAAATGCTCATTTTTGCTGTAAGAGCCATATTTGTGAGGCTGCAACTCCCTTAAGTAGTCCAGCTACTCACAATTGTAGCATTTCCAGAAGACTCATGATATAACATTCCATGACATTTTGTGAACCCGAGTTATGAATCATGCACCAGAATGAACACATTGCGTTCCAGAAAAGTTGATTCATGCTCTTGAACAATAAAACACTTCTTATGTAAGTTTTTGTTGTTGTCTATGTTGTGCCACATAATCATCTTCTGCTATGAGAAGCATACATCATTCTGCAAGCACCGATCTACCAATGACAAACGTGATCCTTAGTCCAATTGTGACGGAACACCTACCCTTCTGGTTGAACAGTCCAGTACTGTGGTTCATGTAACTTGGGAGCCAATATATGGCAGCCCACATCACTTCAGACAAAACTAAACGTAGTTAGATGGTAAATGCACCTAACGAACAAATGGTTACAGAAGTAAAAGACGTCTCAGCTTCATTGCTGAGCATTGGAAAAGAATACTTCCTTGAGCACACACTTGTAACGCACTTGCCACAGTCAGAAGCTGAATGACTCAAAGCACACTGAAGAACTCTACTACTGCATTGTCTATCACTCTTACTAACAGTGCAATGAATGATGATATTCTGTAGAATATATGGCTGTTATGCTTGTCTGAAAGTGCACAGAAAGTACTCAGAATTTACTATGGTGACATCAATAGTTTCACTTAAACAGCTGACAGGAAAGTTGGGTTGTAATCGCTCCTAGCAAGAGTCTCTGTCAGGACAGTGAGTCTTCTGGAAATGCTACAATTGCGAGTAACTGAACTATGTAAGCAAGTTGCAGCCTTGCAAATATGGCATTCCACTCGTGAGTTGCAATGACAATGCTCTTACAGGAAAAATGAGCATTTTCCCATGAGGGAGAATATCTGCTGCTTATTGCAGAAAATTTGGAGCTGCAGCCCGTCAGTGTTGATCTATCTCTGATGAGGAAAACACTCCAGGAAATTGGTTGTGACTGCATCTGATTTCAAATCAGACAGCAGCCAACTGTTTTTACAGAGCAGTCTGTACTGCGCGTGAACTGTAACAGACAGTTTAATGTCCACAAGTCCAAAATAAAAGGATACATTAATTCAATTGACAGCATCCAGTGCAGCAGATTGTTGTCATGCAGAAGACCGAGGATGTTGCTATGCTTATGGATGGCGTCTTTCTCCAGGGCTAATAGTAGCTGTGCATGAGTGGTGTTCTGTACTCTGGAGAAGGACATCATTCCATAACTTGGTTGTCTTTTCAGCCTTGTTTATGTGTCTGTCGACCACTCAGGACCTCAGTTATACAGTGAGTTGGTATTGTTATTCTTTCTTTTATTTATGTCCCTTTTTCTGTTGTAAATTTCTTGCTATCCTGATTAATGAAAACTGTAGCTGTGATGCATATATCCCTCAGTGTACTGACATATGAGGAATTGGTGCTTTGTATCTTGACAGATGTTATTGAAATTGAGTCAGAAGTGTTCTCAAAGTTGTTTGAGTCCCAGACAGAGTGATACTTTATACTCATTGCTCCATTTTGTAATTTCAGTCACAGTTTGGAAGTGGCTCATTGGGCTATATCCAGTTCTAATGATGTAGCAGAATGGACCATTTGCATATCATGGTTAAAATTATATAATTAACAATGGATACGGATCACCACTATATTCAGGACACACACACTTTGAAAAGGCTTTTGACTCAGGTTCAACAAGATCTGTACTAATTTCCCGTGAAATACAAGGCACTGATACAACCTATTAGTAAAGCTACAGCTTCTATTAAAAGTTCACCCTGCCAGTAAGAGATTCAGAACAGAAAAAGGAATCAGATTAGACAATCGTTTGTCACCAAAACTATTCTCAGCAGTACTAGAGGAAGTTTTCAGCTTCATGAACTGGGAAATATGGTGAAGGTATGTGCATTAATGGTACCATCTCATTAGGCCATGTATAAATGTTTAGACCCTTTAACAATTTTGAACTCCTTACACTTTTTTTTCTTATCTCGGTACATTATTTACACCCACCCACAAATAGCATTCCATTCATTGTGGTCAACATAGTTACTATTAAGAAGAAACCGGTCAGTGGAATATCCTGCAGTTTAGGTACTTTTGAGCTTTCTGTATACTCACAATTATCTTTAAAAACCCCACAGTTGACACTGAAACCACGAGAAAAATTTTAGGGGTCCTGTAGTAGCTATATGGTTGTTTGTCCCTGAAAACAAACACCTTTGTGTCCTTACATCTCTGAAATCCATACCTTTTTATGTGTGCAATATTTTGCTCCATCGTCTACATGCTTCCTGATATTCCTTTAGCCTTAGGCCTTATATAAATTTCACTTTCTTTCTTCCTTTTTTACTCTGTCTTTATATCCAGTGTCTGCATTGTAAGTATGTCCCTTCTGTACTCACATAAGAATGGTACTTTTTCCTGATTTCAGTTTTCCCTTTGCATTCTCACATATTTTTCTGTTCTCCCTTTGTCTGCATTTTTTTATTTCACTAACCATCTCCCTCCTCCCCCATCCCCCATTCCCAATTATTCATTTCATATTTTATTCAGAGTATTCTGTGTTGTGTTACTGTGTGTGACTTGTCCTCTTGTTTACCATAAACCTAGCCTTTTTAATTTCTTCCTTCTTATCTTTACTGCCCGTAGAAAATCCTTACTGTACAAACTGAGAACTTAATTCGTTGTCTGTAAGTGTCTGTAGTCTAAATTTAACCTGCATTTAGGATGAATGCAGACTTTCCATCTATTTCCTTAATGCCCGATACTTCATTTCACTTGTGACAAGCATCATATTTTTCTGTCAGGGTGTAAATTTATTGTTATTACAATTTCTGTGCTGCATATTACTGTACCATTTTATATATGAACTACATTTCTTGATTGCTGTTTCCAGGCTTATGGATGATGAAATGTAGAAATCATCCGAGCCCAGTAAGTAGCAAATTTATCTGAAATGCATGTCCTGCTCTTTGCATTATCCTCCATGCTGAGTAGATTAGCTATGTAGAGTGCAGTGAGTTGGAGCCATAGAACCCATTTCTGCTGTTCACTTTTGGTAGTTAATTATGTGATTGCCTGTTGTTGTGCACAGAGAACTATTACATTCGAGTAGCATGAGTATCCACAGATGTATCTGCAAGTCTGCATGTATGTGGTGTTGAACTAACTGACATAGTTCTCTGTGTCTTTAACAAAGAATAACTCTCAATAATATTCTCAGTGATGGCAAAATTAAGAAACTTGCAAATATATTACCCGTCCTACTTTCACATTGTAGTATCATGATCCAGATTCCTTCTGAATAATTTCACTGCACAGCAATTAGTGCATTCAGATGATTGTATTATAAGCATATATGCAGGTGCTGAACCCCTTGCACGCTTGAGAGCAAAGGTTAATTATTGAAAAGTTGAAAACTATGGAGTCTATGCTGTCATCAGTGTTTGTGTTGTGGAGAGAATAATGCAAGAAGAGTTTTGAGTTTCCTCATAATTATCAAGTAAAATTATAATTATTTTATTTAGTTACATGTTTTAAAGTTGTGTCTGGCTGACTTTAGATGTATGCAGTCAGTTTGACTATACATTAAAAATATTATTAAAAAAGCAGCAGCACATTGATGAAAATATTCTTGCTTCTAACTCCAGAGGAGATTTTTTACTGGAAATGGGAAATAGTACAGGCTATTATCAGAGAACTGAGAGTCCTATAAATCCAGAAAGATAGATGTATTCCTGGCTGAAAGCCAGTTGACATTAGGGATGGAAGCACTCTTAATGAGGCAGAGTTTAGAAGTGAGACTCTCGTGACATGCCCGCTGGTCTTCTATGGATTCATCACTACCAAATGAAAATATGTATTTGTTCTTCAGGCAAAAATTACTAGTGACTAAAAAAAAGAAAAAAAGTCAACAGTACTCTATGTATGGCACTTCACCATCTTCTCTCTCTCTCTCTCTCTCTCTCTCTCTCTCTGTGTGTGTGTGTGTGTGTGTGTGTGTGTGTGTGTGTGTGTGTCTGTCCACCTGTCTGTCTGTCGGTCCATCTGCCTTTCCCCTTTCGCAGTTTACTAATTACTGCTTTCTTGTGGCATGATGATTTATTTGGCTATGTGTGATTTCTCACTCCAACACTTAATTAATAATCATGTCAGGTAAACATTCAATTATTTGTTATTTTGAAAGTAAAGGGAAAAAGATGAGTGAACTAAAGTAACCAAATTAAATGGCTTACTGATGTGTTTTGTTTCTGTAACTTCAAATCATACAACTTGAGAAGAGAAACTGGTGATACGATATGATAGATTGCTTACTATTCTGTGATATCCACTCATTATGGATAGTATTACTAGGTAGAATGGTTTTCCATATGCTTGGATTTGTGTTTGACAGTTGATCTATATATTATCCATGATGAAATATGAAAATTATATACTAGAGAAAGCCTAAAGTAATAGTAGTATGCGAACTAGTTGATGTCTGCAAAATAAAGCTTATTAAAGTGCTATGCAGAGTACATAAACAGCCAAAATAGTGGCTGATTTCAAAACACAAGTTCTTACTTGATGGAAAGAAAAGTTAAGCCTGTGTTGTTTAAGTCTTCAGTCCGGAGATTGGTTTGATGCAGCTCTCCATGCTACTCAATCTTGCGCCAGCCTCTTCATCTCTGAATAACTAATGCAACCTACATCCTTCTGGATCTGCTTACTCTATTCATCTCTTGGTCTTCCTTCCCTCCAATACTAAATTGGTGATCCCATAGTGTCTCAGAATGTGTCCTATCAACCAATCCTTTCTTTTAGTCAACTTGTGCCATAAATTTCTTTTCTCCTCAATTATATTCAGTACCTCCTCATTAATTAGGAAATCTACCCATCTAATCTTCAGTATTTTTCTGTAGCACCACATTTCAAAAGCCTCTATTCTCTTCATGTCTAAACTGTTTACCATCCATGTCTCACTTCCACACAAGGCTTAACTCCAGACAAACACCTTCAGAAAAGACTTCCTAACAGTTAAATCTATAGTCGCTACTAACAAATTTATCTTTGTTGGAAACACTCTCCCTCTGCTGTTGCAAGTCTACGTTTTGTATCCTCTCTACTTCAGCCAACATCAGTTATTTTGCTGTCCAAATAGCAAAACTCATGTCCTACTTTAAGTGTCTCATTTCCTAATATAATGAACTTAGCATCACTTGGTTTAATTCAATTACGTTCCATTATCCTTGTTTTGCTTGTGTTGATTTTCATCTTATATCCTCCTATCAAGACACTGACCATTCTGTTCAACTGCTCTTCCAAATCCTTTGCTGTCTCTGGTGGTAGTACAATGTCTTTCGCCAACCTCAGTTTTTATTTCTATTCCCTGAACTTTAATTCCCACTCTGGATATTTCTTTGGTTTCCATAACTGTTTTGTCAGTGTACAGGTTGAACAACATTGGGGATAGGCTACAACCTTGCCTCATTCCCGTTTCAACCACTGCTTCCCTTTTATGCCCCTTGACTCTTATAACTCCCATCTGCTTTTTTTACAAGTTGTAAATAGTCTTTTTCTTCCTGTGTATTACCTCTGCTACCTTCAGAATGTCAAAGAGAGTATCCTAGTCAACATATCCAAAAGCTTTCTCGTAAGTCTATAAATGCTACATACATATGTTTTCTCTTGTTAACCTACTATCTTCTAAGATAAGTTGTGTGACTCTCCCAAAGCTGTCAGTAGTTCTGACAAAATATCATCTACCCCTGGTGCCTTGTTTCAACTTAGATCTTTCAGAGCTCTGTCAAATTCTTCTCACAGTACCATACCTCTCACCTCATCTTCATCTATGTCCACTTCCCTTTCTATAATATTGTCTTTAAGTTCATCTCCCTTGTATAGACTGTGTACATACTCCTTCCACCTTTCAGCTGTCCCTTCTTTGCTTAGGACTGGTTTTCCATCTGAGATTTTGATATTCTCTTTTCCCCAGAGGCCTCTTTAACTTTCCTGTAGGTAGTATTGATCTTTCCCGTAGTGAAATATGCTTCTAAACCCTTACATTTGTCCTCCTGCTTAGCCATTTTGCACTTCCTGTCAGTCTTATTTTTTTAACATTTGTATTCCCTTTCGTCTGCTTCATCTGCTGCATTTTAAAAGTTTCTTCTTTCATCAGCTATATTCAATATCTCCCGTGTTATACAAGGATATCTACTTGGACTCGTCTCTTTACCAATTTGATCCTCTGTTACCTTCACTATTTCATCTCTTAAAGCTACCCATTCATCTTCTATTCTATTCATTTTCCCTGTTCTAGTCAACAGTTGCCTAATGCCTCCTCTGAAACTCTTAAGAACCTCTGGTTCTTCCAACTTATCCAGGTCCCATCTGCTTAATTTCCTACTTTTTTCCAATTTGACCAGTTTCAGTCTGCAGTTCGTAACCAATAAATTGTGATCAGAATCAACATTTATTTCTGGATATGAGTTTAAAGTTAAAATCTGGTTCCTAAATCTCTTTCGAACTATTATATAATTTTCATCTCCCTTAACTAAACTATCTGAATATTTTCTTTAATCTCATCATACATTTATTCAATCTCTTTATCATCTGTGAAGCTAGTTGGCAAATACACTCCTGGAAATGGAAAAAAGAACACATTGACACCGGTGTGTCAGACCCACCATACTTGCTCCGGGCACTGCGAGAGGGCTGTACAAGCAATGATCACACGCACGGCACAGCGGACACACCAGGAACCGCGGTGTTGGCCGTCGAATGGCGCTAGCTGCGCAGCATTTGTGCACCGCCGCCGTCAGTGTCAGCCAGTTTGCCGTGGCATACGGAGCTCCATCGCAGTCTTTAACACTGGTAGCATGCCGCGACAGCGTGGACGTGAACCGTATGTGCAGTTGACGGACTTTGAGCGAGGGCGTATAGTGGGCATGCGGGAGGCCGAATTGCTCAACACGTGGGGCGTGAGGTCTCCACAGTACATCGATGTTGTCGCCAGTGGTCGGCGGAAGGTGCACGTGCCCGTCGACCTGGGACCGGACCGCAGCGACGCACGGATGCACGCCAAGACCGTAGGATCCTACGCAGTGCCGTAGGGGACCGCACCGCCACTTCCCAGCAAATTAGGGACACTGTTGCTCCTGGGGTATCGGCGAGGACCATTCGCAACCGTCTCCATGAAGCTGCGCTACGGTCCCGCACACCGTTAGGCCGTCTTCCGCTCACGCCCCAACATCGTGCAGCCCACCTCCAGTGGTGTCGCGACAGGCGTGAATGGAGGGACGAATGGAGACGTGTCGTCTTCAGCGATGAGAGTCACTTCTGCCTTGGTGCCAATGATGGTCGTATGCGTGTTTGGCGCCGTGCAGGTGAGCGCCACAATCAGGACTGCATACGACCGAGGCACACAGGGCCAACACCCGGCATCATGGTGCGGGGAGCGATCTCCTACACTGGCCGTACACCACTGGTGATCGTCGAGGGGACACTGAATAGTGCGCGGTACATCCAAACCGTCATCGAACCCATCGTTCTACCATTCCTAGACCGGCAAGGGAACTTGCTGTTCCAACAGGACAATGCACGTCCACATGTATCCCGTGCCACCCAACGTGCTCTAGAAGGTGTAAGTCAACTACCCTGGCCAGCAAGATCTCCGGATCTGTCCCCCATTGAGCATGTTTGGGACTGGATGAAGCGTCGTCTCACGCGGTCTGCACATCCAGCACGAACGCTGGTCCAACTGAGGCGCCAGGTGGAAATGGCATGGCAAGCCGTTCCACAGCACTACATCCAGCATCTCTACGATCGTCTCCATGGGAGAATAGCAGCCTGCATTGCTGCGAAAGGTGGATATACACTGTACTAGTGCCGACATTGTGCATGCTCTGTTGCCTGTGTCTATGTGCCTGTGGTTCTGTCAGTGTGATCATGTGATGTATCTGACCCCATGAATGTGTCAATAAAGTTTCCCCTTCCTGGGACAATGAATTCACGGTGTTCTTATTTCAATTTCCAGGAGTGTAGTTGTGTGTGGGCTTAGTGTCTATCTCGGCAATGATAATGCCTTCACTATGCTGTTCATAGTGGCTTACCCACATTCCAATTTTTTTTATTCATTGTTAAAACTACTCCTACATTACCTGTATTTAATATTATAACACTGTATTTGCCTGACCAGAAGTCCTGTTTCATCTGCTGCCAAACTTCACTAATTTCCTCCATATCTGACTTCAAACCTATCCATTTTCCTTTTTAAATTTTCTAACCTACTGGCCAGATTAAGTGACCTTACATTTCAAGCACTGGCCTGCAGTATGCCAGTTTTATTTCTCCAGAGTTGTCCCCAATTGTAACAGAGAAAACAAGGTATTTGATATTAGTTGAATTTACCAAGGAGAAATGAAAAGCACGGAGAAACTGAAGTCTATGGTATGTACAGAACCGTATTTGAAAATAGTATTATTGCCAATGGAAAGTAAGCATTGGAGTGAGTTCTGAGGATCTGCATAGCTCCAAACAACATAAGTTATAACACATTATGGAAATTAGCTAACTGAAATATTTGTTTTTAACACATACAACAAGAAAGTGGCTGTAAGGAAGGACAGGGATACAGCAATCAGTCGCAATATGAGTTTTTATTATTATTACATATCCAAATTTCAGTATTATGAAAAGGAAAGTTGCTACTCACCATATAGCAGAGATGCTGAGTCACAGATAGGCACAACAAAAAGACTTTCGTAGTTAAAGATTTCGGTAATTAAGGCCTTCATCAACAATCGACAACACACACACACACACACACACACACACACACACACACACACACACACACATATAAATGCAACTCGCACACATGACTGCAGTCTCAGGCAACTGAAACTGGTTTGGTTTCAGTTGCCTGAGACTTCAGTCGTGTGTGTGTGTGTGTGTGTGTGTGTGTGTGTGTGTGTGTGTGTGTGTGTTGTTGACGAAGGCCTTAATGGCAGCAAGTTTTAATTGTGAGAGTCTTTTTGTTGTGCCTATCTGTGACTCAGTATTTCCACTATATGGTGAATAACAACTTCCCTTTTCATAATATTGTTACATTTCATCCTGGATTTTCCATTGTTTGATATCCAAATTTCAGCTATAAATAGCCGTCTTCAGTACATTTTAGTGAGTTATAATCCAACAAACTCCCAGCAGTAGGTCATCATACAATTTTATTGGTGTACAGGCAGGAGGCAACTGAGGTTGTTGAATGACATTCCCCTTAAAATTTTGTGTCATTAGAGGAGACACTTCTAACTTGAATCACTTTTTAAAAAACTCATCACGAAGTATCTACCCATCTCATTTTTGTCACTCCAATCCACAACATCCCATGCCATGTGTATTTATCTTTATCTATAATGCAAATAATCATATGAAGAATGCAAAGTGAAAAGGTTCCCAGTGCCAAATCTCACATTTGTGAGGATAATCAAAAAAACAATGTCTCTCTCTCTCTCTCTCTCTCTCTTTGTACATATCTGATTTGTATCTGAAAAATTAAGAAGGTATTTTAATATAATAGAATTATGCTGCTTACTGCTTCACCACAAAAATAATGTCACAAATTAGAAAATAAATATTTTATTAACAATGTTATAATTGCTGTACCAGGAAGCTCATTGGTTCTAGGTGCCAACAAGAAAGCTTTTATGAGTTGATTTGTCCAAGAAGAAAACAATAACCAGTAACCAGTAATAATGCCATTTACTGTTACCAGTTTTCAACCATCAGGTTCATCTTCAGACAGCTGTCCAGGTTTATATTAAATTTGTTGTTGCTTGCATTACTTGTTGGCTATTTTTGTTGAACAATTAATGTAAACAACAATAAATCTTGTTGAATGTAAGTAGCCATCTGGCGATGAACCTGTTGGATCAAAACTGGTAACAATGCTATTTTTGTAAATAAACAGCATTATTAACAGTGGCTGGTTGCTGTTTTCTTCTTTGCAAGAATCAGCTTGTATTTTGTACACATCCATGATCTCAAAAATGTCAGTTTTTGACAAAATAGTAGGAAGAAAGCTTTTGTTCCAAGTGTCATTAATACTGATGCACTATACTTCATTTGTGGTAACACAAGTACAGAAATAAAGCATTAGTTTTTTAAGTAATAGAACTACAGTTAACAAAAACCACTTCCCACATCTTTTAAATTTTGGAACTCCAGAAGGAAGCACAGCTTGGTGCAAAGACAATGCACCATCTAGTAACATATGTTTGGGAAGCTTTCTCCATAGTTTTTGCACATGGATCAAGTCTAGGTACATGCAGCAGAGTGCTGAGAACACAGTAGCACTGAAAATGCAATTTTTAGAAAGAAGGCACTTAGAATGTTTTCCATTTCTGCTCATTACATTTCTTAAATATTTTGAAATATTATTATTTCTTTATCGTAATTGTACACTAGTGGTGAGTGGTGCATGACGGTGAATCAAACAGCCATTACGTGTTATCATTAACATGGATGAAACTTTACTACGTGCATGGTGTTTTTTTCATCACAGATTTAATCTACTACTTCACATTTAAAGTAGAAAAATCTGCAGGAAAACACAATTGTCAAACATGATTTTAGTCATTTAACAGGGATGTATTCTTTACATATTTAGTAAGTTTTACTTTGCTCAACTTGTCTGTGAATTTACTGGAATTTCTGATGCAACTGTAAAATTGGATCTTACTCACTTTTTTTTTCATCTTGTCAAAAATATAATCTCCCGTGTCCTGAGCATCAAATATTTCTTCATATTCCATATTCTTGAGCTAATCCTAAGTTCCACTACTTTTCTTCATCTTCTTGTTTCTCTTTTTCGGTGATGTCTTCATGGGTAAAACCTTATCTGCTGTATAGGAATTTGCTGGTGTAACCTTTATTTTTATTTGTTTTCCTTTTCTGATTTCTTAAAGTTTTTGTTTCGAATTTCTCCCTATTCTGGTGTGACAGTAACAATTTTACATTTTCGCTTTTTCATTCCATTTCTCCTTGGGCATGGTTGTCAGAAAGACTAAATCTTTTTAGGGGATGCTATAAAGCTTTATGTGTTTCAAACAGTATAGAAAAGGGTGCTCAGGAGATGTTTTCTGTAGTAAAATCATTCGTGGAGCATTTGCTGGCAGAGTGAAAAGATTATTTTCTAACTGACATTGTTTAAGAGAAGGAACATTGGCATCTGCATGTATTTCCTTTGTTGTGGGATTTTCATCTGATTTAGGACAATCTGGTACACAGGACCCTAATCAATCATCATCAGAAGAATATTTTGTCAAAAGGATGGACTCCACCTTTTTTTAAACCCATGAGTTATGTGGCTTGTGCTGTATGCATGTGGATAGGTTTGATGTGGTAATTCAGAAATATTTTATATCTCTCAAGTTTTGCCTGGGTCATTCAGTAGCCAGTTGTCAACATATACTCTGTAGTAGCTGTGTAGAGGCATGCAGATTGAAAGCTCTCCATAGAGGCTGAAGCATGCTCAACAGCACCTAAAGAGAGTCATATCTCGTGATTACCCAAAAGAAGCAACATTTTCTCTTCTTTTGTTGGTTTTACCCGTTGTTGGGGAAAACGTTCTCATTACACCATCACAATAGACTTGTTTTGCCAGGTGTCCTAGCCCATGCTCCTCTCAACATAAATTCCTTGAAATTAACACTTGGGAATAGCAACATTGGAGGTATATGGTTTCCTTTTTCATTACCACATGCAATTGAAGTCATGGGCTGGCCACATTCTGTCAAAGTTGCCTTGCCAATCTGCTTCACATGTTTTGAGATTTTGAACTGTTAATAGGCCACTTTGATCAGTATTCTATAGACTTGACAGGTGGGAAGGAGCCTAAATGTACACAACTTGAAGATAGTCAAAACAGCATTGTACATTAAATGTATCAAAACTTGAGACCCTAAGAAAGCTTGTTCTTGGTATTCTCAAAGATGAAGAATCTAATGACTCTTTGAAAAAACTGTTTATCTATTTCTCCCCTGGCAACATTTCATCATCCCGGTTGCTTGTAAAAAGTTTCTTATTTATTACAAATATCTGTAGGCAATCTTATTGACTCACTCCAAGATACAAGAGGATGTTACCTTTATGTTGTGAGTTAGCTATCTAAGTAATATCTCCTTTTATTCACTAATTAAAAGGTTTGAGATTACACCTCTTCAAATTGCTTTACTAAACAAAGTCTTAATAAAATGTTCACTCATCAAACATTATGCACCGACAAAGCAAGTTGGTGGAGGCTGCCATGTAATGTTTATTGCTTGAAATAGTTTGAATGTTGACGACTAAATGGCAGTAACAGCTGAAGAAAGAAGTGTGATTCGAGGTATGCTGTCATTAAGGTACAACAGATTTCTCTACTAAGAGAGGTTATCTCATGGGGTACGTGCAAATGGCATGACTGAGAGATTGGAGACAGAGAAGGATATAAACAGTACGAAATGAATTAAATGCACTGGAGTGGTTGGATGATGGCATTGAAATCAGTGCAGTGATATGAAACGAGGATGGCATTTGTCACTACGAATATATTACGTTGTGTGTTCAACATTTGGGAAAAGTTTTTGCTAATGTCTAGCAATAGGAAAATTTTGTGTAAATGATAAGCAAAAAATAACATGAAATCTACCGTTTTTAGCAACATAATGTGAAACCAGTGTTGTTTATGAAATGTCCCATGTAAAAACTGATAGTTGTTGAATGCTGGAACTGGATTTGACTTTTTTTTTACCGTCATTTAGAATTGTGTATATTCTTAGAATGAAAGCTGATTTCCTGCATAAAGAACTTTGGTACTAGATGTGATGTCAAACAAAAATACTGTACTTTCAATGAGCTCTTGTCCAATAAGAGTTTTAATCAATGATGTTACCTATCCCGAGACTTCTGCACAATGTATCATACAAAAAATGGAATGTTTTTGAGAGATCTTTAATCCGACGTGTCAGTTCTAAACTACATATTTTTGTAATGTGTGTGTGTGTGTGTGTGTGTGTGTGTGTGTGTGTGTGTGTATTCAGTGTTCTGTTTTGCCACCAGAAACGTATTTGGATGGATGGCATCACTTGTCTTGTGCTCTGATCATGTTGATTTATGTGTTTGTTAAGCTAAAGTGCCGTATTTGGTAATTTTCATTTTTTATCTTGCATATTACAAAAATAAGCAGTTGAACTCATCCACCACATTAAAGATCTCTCCTAACTGCATTGTTTATCATATGATTTGCTGTGCAAAAATATTGCAAGATCTTATGTTGCCAGATAAAACTGTTCCCAGCATTCCAAGTTAAAAGTTAAGTTTCATTCATTATGGTGATTAAAACAGCAAGCTTTTGAGAAATATGAAGGGACCAATAATTTAGGTGGGGTGAAGAAAACACTGAAATGCACTAGTTTGCACCTTCAAATTAGGATAACAACTGTTATGGGCACATATCTGTGTAGTCTGTGTTCGCAGCTCTAGGTTCTTGTTTCAGCCATGGGTTGGTAATGGTCTCTATTCATGATAATGAATTCTACTAATGATGACATGTCATAGTGCCTGTTATTTGTACTTAGAATAGCAAGTCTTTGCTGTGCAATATATTCCGAAGGGATACAAATCCCTTCATAATTTAGTGGAAAAGCAACTTTTCATGCCAGCGGTATTTTTCGGCATCATCAAATGTCTGGTGTTGTGCTGAAGGCAGTTTTTCTCCTGTGATCAAATTAAGACTCCAGCAGGCTGTTTTCACACTGCAGTGAAGTGTTAATGGATCAGTGACATAATGCCTCAGAACAGAATGTTGAAGTTACAACAGTTCTTTCTTTTGAAAAGTTTTACAGTGTTTCGTTGCAAAGTTACTTTTGCTTTAACTGATTAGATTTAGTGGATTAAATATAAATTGTTTATTTATTTCAATAACATAAATAAATGTGACATGTGAAGTCAATAAATATACAATTAATGGATATATTTTCATTTTCAGCATAAAACTAAAAAGCAAAAAAATGAGACAAAAGTAAGGAGCATAGGGCACTTTAAAAATAAGCCATAAGAAACTAATACCAACATAACAGAAATTAACACCACAACAGTCAGAAAATACCACAGGAATTAATCATAAAACAAAATGTATTTTTTCCTGTTTCTACTGACATTCTTTAATTTAACTGCATCTTCATTGATTACATCATCATCATCATCCACTCATTCCATTATCAGTGAATGTAATTCATCTGTGGCAGAGAAGGGAAATTGAAATAAAAAGAAACATTTGAAGAAAGTGTATTTTGAAGAGAAAAATATAAAACTGGGTAGTAAAATGTCAGTTAAATTGAGCACATTGCTTTTAGGGTTGTATGAGACTAACGTAATCATTATTACCTTGGTCTCTGAAGTTACTACTGTTGCAGGAGTAGGCATGAGCTATAGCTACATATTAGGTGCAGCCTCTAAAGCGTTCACAATGTTAAAAATATATGATACAAAAGGAAAGAACTTGTGTTTCATATGGGGTAAATGGAACAAATGAGGCAGGAGGTATTAATCTTTTATTTGGTTTATAAACTTGATATTAAAAGTTTAAGAAACACAAAAGTTTAAAAACAACATATTTGCTCTCTTGTGTATCTGCCAGTCATGTCCCAGCTGTACTAGTTTCAGCAGCTGATAAGTAGAAACTTTTATCCACACTTCTCGTATTTTGATGTTTCATTTATTTTGTTTAGTTTCCTATTACAGCTACCTCATTTGCTTGGAAGCCCTTTGTGTTCATGGTGCATGTTCAACATATCTTTATTATTGTTATTATTATTTCTTTCTTGTCTCAGACGTTATGTCTGGTTAAAAATGGAAGGTGACGCGGACCTTGATCAAGCGTGACTTCCTTTTAACGGTACGGTATATGTTACATTGCATTTAGGAACTTTCGGGTAATTGAACAAGTGTCAATAATTACAGATTTCTGTAGTTGTATATATAAGTTTGGATGTAGCTGTATTGCATTGATGTACTGGTGGATATTGTGTGGTATGACTCCTATAGTTGATAGTATAATTGGTATAATGTCAACTTTATCCTGATGCCACATGTCCTTGACTTCCTCAGCCAGTTGGATGTATTTTTCAATTTTTTCACCTGTTTTCTTTTGTATATTTGTTGTATTGGGTATGGATATTTCGATTAGTTGTGTTAATTTCTTCATTTTATTGGTGAGTATGATGTCAGGTTTGTTATGTGGTGTTGTTTTATCTGTTATAATGGTTCTGTTCCACTATAATTTGTATTCATCGTTCTCCAGAACATTTTGTGGTGCATACTTGTATGTGGGAACATGTTGTTTTATAAGTTTATGTTGTAAGGCAAGCTGTTGATGTATTATTTTTGCTACATTGTCATGTCTTCTGGGGTATTCTGTATTTGCTAGTATTGTACATCCGCTTGTGATGTGATCTACTGTTTCTATTTGTTGTTTGCAAAGTCTGCATTTATCTGTTGTGGCATTGGGATCTTTAATAATATGCTTGCTGTAATTTCTGGTGTTTATTGTTTGATCCTGTATTGCAATTATGAATCCTTCTGTCTCACTGTATATATTGCCTTTTCTTAACCATGTGTTGGATGCATCTTGATCGATGTGTGGCTGTGTTAGATGATACGGGTGCTTGCCATGTAGTGTTTTCTTTTTCCAATTTACTTTCTTCGTATCTGTTGATGTTATGTGATCTAAAGGGTTGTAGAAGTGGTTATGAAATTGCAGTGGTGTAGCCGATGTATTTATATGAGTGATTGCTTTGTGTATTTTGCTAGTTTCTGCTTGTTCTATAAAGAATTTTCTTAAATTGTCTACCTGTCCATAATGTAGGTTTTTTTATGTCGATAAATCCCCTTCCTCCTTCCTTTCTGCTTAATGTGAATCTTTCAGTTGCTGAATGTATGTGATGTATTCTATATTTGTGGCATTGTGATCGTGTAAGTGTATTGAGTGCTTCTAGGTCTGTGTTACTCCATTTCACTACTCCAAATGAGTAGGTCAATATTGGTATAGCATAAGTATTTATAGCTTTTGTCTTGTTTCTTGCTGTCAATTCTGTTTTCAGTATTTTTGTTAGTCTTTGTCTATATTTTTCTTTTAGTTCTTCTTTAATATTTGTATTATCTATTCCTATTTTTTTGTCTGTATCCTAGATATTTATAGGCATCTGTTTTTTCCATCGCTTCTATGCAGCCGCTGTGGTTATCCAATATGTAATCTTCTTGTTTAGTGTGTTTTCCCTTGACTATGCTATTTTTCTTACATTTGTCTGTTCCAAAAGCCATATTTATATCATTGCTGAATACTTCTGTTATCTTTAGTAATTGGTTGAGTTGTTGATTTGTTGCTGCCAGTAGTTTTAGATCATCCATGTATAGCAGATGTGTGAGTTTGTGTGGGTATGTTCCAGTAATATTGTATCCATAATTTGTATTATTTAGCATGTTGGATAGTGGTTTCAGAGCAAGGCAGAACCAGAAAGGACTTAATGAGTCTCCGTGGTATATTCCACGCTTAATCTGTATTGGCTATGATGTGATATTATTTGAATTTGTTTGGATATTAAGTGTGGTTTTCCAATTTTTCATTACTATCACTATCAAAAGCTTTTTGGTAATCAATGTATGCATAGTGTAGCGACCTTTGCTTAGTTTTAGCTTGATATGTCACCTCTGCATCTATTATCAGTTGCTCTCTACATCCTCGTGCTCCTTTGCAACAGCCTTTTTGTTCTTCATTTATAATTTTGTTCTGTGTTGTATGTGTCATTAATTTCTGTGTAATGACTGAAGTTAATATTTTGTATATTGTTGGTAGGCATGTTATGGGGCGATATTTGGCTGGGTTTGCTGTGCCTGCTTGATCTTTAGGTTTCAGATAAGTTATTCCATGTGTAAGTGTATCAGGGAATGTGTATGGGTCTGCAATGTAACTGTTAAATAATTTAGTTAGATGTGAATGTGTTGAGGTGAATTTCTTGAGCCAGAAATTTGCTATTTTATCTTTTCCAGGGGCTTTCCAATTGTGAGTAGAATTAATTGCTTGGGTGACTTCATGTTGCAAAATTATCACTTCAGGCATTTGTGGTATCATCTTGTACGTATCTGTTTCTGCTTGTATCCACTGTGCATGCCTGTTATGTTGTACCGGGTTTGACCATATGTTGCTCCAGAAGTGTTCCATGTCTGTTATGTTTGGTGGATTGTCTATTTTAATGTGTGTGTTATCTATTGTCTGGTAAAATTTCTTTTGGTTTGTGTTGAATGTTTGGTTTTGTTTCCTTCTATTTTCACTTTTTTTGTATCTTCTAAGTCGTTTGGCCAATGCTTGTAATTTCTGCTTCTTTTCATCTCATTGCTCTATCACTTCTTGTTGTGAGATTTTACCTAACCTTTTTCGTTTTTTTTCTGACATTTCATTTCTTATAAATTGTGTTAGCTGTCCGATGTCTTTTCTCAGTTTTTCTATTCTGATCTGTAGCCTGCGTTGCCATGCTGGTTTTGTGGGTTTCTTCTGTGTGTTGGTTGGTTCTGATCTCTGCCTAGTGTGTATATTTAGTGTAGTGAGTGCTCCTATATAAACCAGTTGTTTTAACTCTTCCATAGTTGTGTTTTCATTTATTTTGTTGTGTATGATTGTGTTGATAGTTTTTATTGTTGTTTCGACTTGTGGGTTATTTGGCGGTCTATGCAAGAATGGTCTAATGTCTGTAATTGTGTCTTTGTATTCTATATATGTCAGCTGAAATTTTTCTTCTATATCTAACATGTGTGTCACTTCGTGTTCTATTTGTGCTTGTTCTGGTGGCTGTCTTAAGATTTCGTTTTCCTCTGACTGTTTAATTGATGCGTGTTGTTCTTTGTTTGTTTGCTCTGGGATGTTTGAGTCCATTACTGTATTTTCTTCTTCTTCTGATTGCACATTATTTTGTTCCAGTATTTGTTGTACTTGTTGTATGATGTTTTCTAATTCTGACTGGGGTATCCTGTTATTTTTGATTATTACACGGATCTGATCAGCTAGTCGTTGTTCTATTAAAAATTTTAATTCTGGGTATCTGGTAATAAATGTTGTGTATACTTGTGATCTGTATCCAGTTGTGTTGGTTCCTAGGTTTGTTGCTTGGTAATAACAGAACATGAGGTGTCGATTAACTTCATCTGACCATCTCATCCTCTGTCTTTGTTTTCCTTCTAGGGTGGTTGCAGGAAGCATATCCTTCAAAACACCTCTATTTGGATTTGAATCATTTTCCAGTTGGCTAGCAGTGTCGTTACCATTGTGGTCGGGCGTAGGGTTCAAGCGTCGTCCCCGACCATGACGGCGCTTGTCCGAGGCTTCTTTAGTTCTGTCCTGAACCAACTAATCACACTAAAAGGGGGGTTAGCCCTATTAGTGGTTTGTTCTTTTCATCGCCTTTTACGACTGGCAGAACATACCGGAGGCCTATTCTTTTCCCGGGCCTCCAAGGGGAATTATTATTATTATTATTATTATTATTATCATTATCATCATCAAAATATGTAAAATAAGAAAAGGAAATCACTTACCTTTAGAACATTGGTGCATGGCGCACAGAAACATATGATAGAAAACATTTAACACTAGCTTTCGTGCTCTTGATTTTTTTCCTAGTAAGAGCACAGTGTGTAGCAAGAGTACACTCTTACTAGAAAATGAGCAAGAGGTCAAAAGCTAGTGTCAATTGATTTCTATTATGTGTTTCTGTGTGTCACACACCAATTCTCTATAGTTAAATGGTTGTCTTTTGCTTATTTTATGTATTTTCCCAGCCAGGTATTTCTGTTATTGTTATTATTGTTGTTATGTCTAAAAATGACTATTTATTCCTGTGGTGATGTGTCGAATAGCTTGCATGAGTCTTGAAACAAATGATAACCTAAGGTGTATCCAATTGCATTGCATATTTCCTCACTCGAAATTATGGTGTTTGCCTTAAAATGTGAAAAACATCGCCTGTTACTATGATTTGAAAAATAGATTTGTTGTTTATGTGATTGACTATTAGGCAGCTTCATGTAGTATACAAGTGCTCTTTACCTACCACGACATATAATCTTATCTCATTACCATAAAGAATTATCTTCCATTTGCATCATGAAACTGAAATATAAAGTGCAGATGACAAGGATGCTTTGTTTTCAATAATTAATAGATGCCAGATGTGTACTTCCAAGATATAATAATAATTATTAGCCATTGATCATATAAAATGAGATAAAATAAAAATTAATAAGACATTGGATGTGTAGTTAGTAAATACAGTTAATGCGTAAATGGTTGTTAGATAAGATAAATATTAGTAAATGCAGTACTTACATAGTAACTGATTCAAAAACAGTTAAGAAATTGATATAAATTGACACACAGGAAAATTATTAAGACAGTGAATATAATTATCATCTTACAAGCTAATAACCAGTATGTATAGGAAGAACTACTCGAGACACTGTTGAGCCTCAAAGTGGTTGTGAACATAAAGGAGTGAGCTTTTTCCACTAGATGTCAGTGGAGTTGTCTTTCTCCCATGCATAGGACAAGAGAGGAAATGGGAGACTGCAGTGAGGAAAGTGAGAGAGTATATTAACGGGGTGAAAAGGTCACAGCTTGAAATGTTCAGTATGGGGATGTAAAGTACTTTTTATTTTCATTCGAGCTTTGCCTCAGTATTGTCTTGACTTCCTCCATACATATATTACATCCATGAATATGAGTCTCTCCTTATTTTGAGACTGTTCACCCTCTAACTGTTGGTGATTTTCCTATTTTTTTGGTACAAAATCATGGGGCATTTTTATTCAATAATTAGAATACTTGCAGCAATATAATTAAAGGAATGTAACAAGAAAACCAATTTAGATTTGATTTTTAATTGATATTTAATGTAAATAATCGCTTTCAACTTTATAAAATCAGAATAAACTTATTGATAGTTTTTCTAGTGTTGTGTATCTTGAAGCAAGGTTCCATACACAGAAATATGATTACAAAATAGCTGATCTGAGAAGTTGTGTGCGTAAGTATGTGAGTGAGACTGGAGAATCCGTAAAACATAAATCCAAATATTTCAGACCAAAAGAAAGAGATATGATAGGAACATAACAATCTCCAATATTCCACTACACCAGAAAAAGATGTGACTGGAGAATGGCAGCCTACAAAGTTTCAGAGAATGTTCCAGAGGAACGGAAAAGTATTTGGTGGGAAAAATCATGACTTCTGACATGCAAACAGCACAGAAATTATATCTGACATGATAATAGCGGGCCTGTGAAATTGTCCGAAAGAGTGGAATGCACACATTTGTGGCAGCTGCAGCTGGAGGATTAAATGCACATATTTTGAGATGAGGTCACGAAGCTAATCTAGGTTCTCATATCTTTATTTTTTTATGATAACTGTTGACAATGGACTTTGGTCTGAAAAGTTCAGTGTGAGAAATAAAAAGGATTATTTATTTTTGTTATAGGGAGGCCTGAATTCCTTTGTTTAGCCTGCAAACATGGCTGCTGTTAGAACTATAGAACCATACGTATGTGTATGAAACAAACCCCAATGAAATTATAAGTAAAATTAAATCATTAAGCAATAATATGTCAAGTGGTCTTGATGAAGTACCTGATTTCATATTAAAAGCATGTGCTCACCACATAGCAAACCCTTTGGCAAAAATTTTCAACCTCTCTTTTAAAACCGGTGTATTCCCAGATATTTTAAAAATAGCAAAAGTTTCACCACTGCTAAGAAAAGGTTCTTCTGAAAAAATATCAAACTACCGACCCATGTCACAGTTAAGTTCCTTCTCAAAAATTCTAGAAAAACTCTTCTATGACAGGCTTTTAAGTTTCATAAATAAATATGCACCTCTTGCAGTACAACAACATGGTTTTAGAAAGTCTAAATCTACACAGACAGCAATTTTCGAATTCTTAGACTGCATTTTAAAATCCCTTGATCAACATAAATTAGCTGCAGGTATTTTTCTAGATCTATCAAAAGCCTTCGACGTCCTGGACCATAACATTCTGCTCGAAAAATTAGAAAGATGAGGAGTAAGAGGTGTAGCACATAGCTGGTTGTGTTCATATCTAAAAAACTGCAGGCAGAAGGTATCGCTTCAATATGAATTCAACAAAATGAATAAAACAAGAAACAACTTCTTTCATTCTAGGGAATTACCAATAAAATATGGTGTACCACAGGGCTCAATCTTAGGTCCACTACTCTTCTTGAATTATGTGGACGACTTAGTTGAATATATGAGTCCTACAAAAACTATCCTGTTTGCCGATGACACCAGCATATTGCTCATTGGATCCAGTCCAGAAACTTTGCGGTCCACAGCAGAAAGTTCTATGAAAAGACTTTCTGAGTGGTTCACAAAAAACAAACTCATAATAAATACTGAAAAAACTGTCTGTGTCGATTTTCATTTAATTCCTCCAACTAATCAAATGTCTATTCTAGCCCAATTAAAAAATGATCCCCTAGAAAATTTAAATGCCACAATATTCTTGGGTCTTTGGGTTCAGCAAGACTTAAAGTGGGACACACATATAAATAACTTGTGTAGAAAACTATCATCTGTGTGCTATGGCCTAAGAATTTTAAAGGCTACAACAAGTAAAACAAAGTACTGCTGGCATACTATGCACATTTCCACTCACTAATCCAATATGGGATCATTTTCTGGGGATACTCAGCTCACAGTGTAAAGGTTATTAGAATGCAAAAAAGAGCTTTAAGAATAATTTGTGGCCTTAAAAAGATGGAGTCCTGTAAATCCCATTTTACTGAGCTTGGTGTTCTAAATGTTCCAAATTTATTCATTTTTGAAACTATCTTGTTCACTAGGGACTTCCTCCTGAAAACAGGCAAACTGCTACAGAACAAAAGTGTACACAATTATAGTACCAGAAGGGAATCAAATATACATCAAAAATATCACAGAACAACCACCTATCAGAGGAGCATAATTAACATTGGTGTAATACTACACAATAAGATACCAGAGGAAATAAAAAATACTACTCACCCAATATTTAAAGCTAAACTAAAGGCGTTTCTAATAAAGCACTGTTTCTATTCTGTCAGAGAATTTCTGAATAAGTAACAAAATTAATTGTAGTAGGTACGTAATTTTAATTGCTAATACTATGTATTATTGTAACTTATCTTTGACCTGTCCAATATCAATTGTACAATTTGTGCTATATGATAAAACTGGACCAATAAAAAATCAAATGAAACAGTTACGATGAGAAATATATCTCAAGATGTGGTCATTTAAAAAATTTATGCTCGAAGGTGTCGATCCTACAAAAAGTTTGAATTACTTGAGAGATGGAACTCAGACGGTGCCAAATTTAGTGTTCTCCAACAATTCATACTTAAAAAAATTAGTCCATTTTCCCATTGCCAGTGCACCTTCATGTTCTGTCTCGAAGAAAGACTTTTTTTTTTCTTGTGTAGCACAATACTCTTCTCTTTCATGTCCAGTTGAGTACCCTTTACTAGGTAATTAACGCTAAGAATACTTATGCACCCCAGAACACAAAGGTTGTAGCCATTCTGTCAGATGAAACCCACTTCACTTTTTCTGGCGCAGAGACATTATTCATTCCTACAATTGTTCTGTGAATACTACCATGAAATAAAAACTTAAAGGATATGAAGCAAGTCAAGCATGAACAAAGTTGAGCAGCTGTTAAAAATTACATTACCAGTAAAGTGCTGAAAACTATTTGTGCTTACTCAAGCTAAACTAGCTTCCATCCACAACTCTGACTATTGTTTCACTCCTGTCACAAAGTGGTTATCCCATGTGTTGTCCGCAGTAAAAGATCAATGAACAAAACTGTTGGATTCTTTTAAAACAGTCCAAACTTTCTTGAGGAATTCATTTTTTGTATTTGCTTTTGGTCAGTGCTCAACAATGTGGCACCTAGCTTGCACAAAAATTTCACATTGTTGATTCTTCATTCAAAATGTATTGTGTCCTGGCTTCTGATGAGTGCTGTATCCTGTTATCCTGTTTTCTGATGTACCTCTGATGTCAGCTGTTTCATTCACCATTTTATCAACACTTATCCAACACCATATTTACACTGTCGTGATGTTTGCAGTTTGAGGATACTTCCATAAGGATCATTTCAAGACACATTTGGCCAAGTTGAATCTGTCACCCATTCCTTAACTTTTAAATGTGAAGCAGCATCCTTTTTATAAGCCCTCACCAACAATGGATGAAATTGAGTTGGCAACTTGCTGACCAGTATGGAAACTTTAATGATGGCAAAGTAAAGTATTCCAGATAATCTGTGTAATGAACTATGTACAACACAACTGCTTTAAGAAAGTATGTACACAGATATATTCTACTAATCATTTTGACTCATTATTACGCAACATATACTAACACACCAAAAGGGAAATTCTTTGATACACATCTTCATAATGAAAATTTTCCAATTTTCTCCACATAATCTACCTTCAGCTAATTGTCATTTATAAATAATATATTTTTGACATTGTGTTCTGTTGTTATGTATAAATGTAACTCTCGTTTTTAACTCAAGCTATGCTGCAGAGTGATTCCTGACCAAAACCAGTCACACATTAAAGAATAATTTAAACAGCAGCTTACAATGTTATATAACACCCCTTCTAAAATTTTATCAGCAAATTTGTGTTTTAGTGTTCACAGTGACCATTTTTCTGTTGTGCAAAATAACATTGCTCTGATGGACATGAGCTGCTCTTTTGTTTGTGTTCTTGTAAGTCCATCTCTGTTATATCTTTCTGTTTGTTATCATTAATTGCAAGTATTCCCTTTCCATTTACATTACTGTTGTGATTGAAAATTATGGATGGAACAAAAACTACATTATTTTTACTGTTAAAATTTCCTTGCATTTCCTTCTTATCCTTTATTGCTAATGAAGGAACCAGTTTTAAATTTCTCAAAAATTGACATTTGTCATCGGTTTTTGCTGTCTGCACATTTTCAGCACTCCTCTTGTGGCGCATATATTGTTGGTCTATATCATATGTTTTGTACAACAGATTAAATCATTTACATAAGTAAAACCTGAAATTTCTACATATTTTAGGAAATTTGAAGATGATGCTGAAGAGGATGCATTATCACCCAATCTGGACAATATTATGATGAACATGTGTGGTGAGAATAAACCGTTGAGCACAAATGGTGAACATCCTAATCCTATCCTCAAGGTAACAGACTTTGACCTGGAAGATGGTGATGATTCAGCAGATTATGCAGCTGATAGTGATTGTTCCATGTAAGATTACAGAAATATTGTTTTTGGAACTGTTTTTTACATGTTCATAATTTGTTATAATGGCCAAAGATTAATTATATACATAAAGACCTGCCAAGAAAGTGAGACGTGCAATATCCAAAGATATAAAGTGCATTTTAGTATACATTGTAATTTTAGGAAGAGACTGTTCATTGATAATTATGATATTGATGTGAGAAGTGTACAACATAGATGAGTGCGTACTGTAAAAAGTTTGTAAGTATCAGTGCCTGTGCTGTTTGAATATGACCTTCAAATACAACATTGTGTAACTGAATACTTTAGCTGTTCTATTGTTTTCTGGGTAATTTAATGCTCAAATAGTTTATACATTGTTAACAAAAAAAGTTAGTTTTGCTTCATAAAACTTCAGCAACTTATGAAGCAGTTTTATTAATTCTTTAACAGAGAGAAAGAGAATGACTGTGTTTGTATTCTGGCATTGCATGTAGCAAGAAATACCTTATTTGCATGTTCCAAGTTTTGTGGTTTATTTAGAAATAAATGATGCATTTATAATTCCCATTTTAATGAAGACAGCTGTTGCTGTATTATAACAGAATATTTCAAAATTATATTGTTATTAACAGTTTGTTTACAACTCAGTATCAAACATATGATAATTTTGTCAAGTATTATAAACAATTGTAATTTTGCTAAGCTGCCATTGATAATATAGCTATAAAATCTTATTAAATATGTAATATCACTCTGTTACATCATTAAATACATTTGTAGATAATTATTTGGGCAAAGGAAATGACAGCATAGCAATTTTTAATGTCTTCATACATACATATATATATATATATATTTATGAATTTGTTACTCTTTTTCTTTGGTGTGTGTGCAAATGTGTGTGTGTGTGTGTGTGTGTGTGTGTGTGTGTGTGTGTGTGTGTGTGTGTGTGTGTGTGTGTGTGTGTGTTTGAGAGAGAGAGAGAGAGAGAGAGAGAGAGAGGGGGGGGGGGGGGGAGAAGAAGAAGTCAAAGTGCTTACTCCTTAATAATTACACAGTGAGACAAGAGAGTGCAGTAACAGTGCCTAGTGGGAGAACTGTTACACAGAGTTTCTGTAAGAGTTCTTTTCCGTAATCCTGTAGAAATATTTATTGCTTACAACAGTAATACAGTTCCCATACCATGTGTTAATGTTAAAAAAATATGTCCATATTTTATGATACAATAAATGTATGTGTTCCTATAAGTCTTAGTGTCTCCTTCATTGAATAACAATCATTTAAGTATATTTTCAGGATGTTCTTCAGTCACTTGAAGATCTAGGAATGTAATGCAAGGTGTTGTAGATTTCAATTCAGTGAGCATAGTTGCCTGACTTGTTGCCTATTTATGTGACAGAAGTGGCAAAATGGTACCTGTGACAACACAGACCAAAAAGGATTTGGAAATAGTTACCTATGTAATGTGAAACGAGATTTCTGTGCTACACTCAACTGAGTTGGTTGCATCCATATGCTTCATTAGTTAAACATACATCATGTTGTGTAGACAGATCAGTGGGACATGACAGACAGACTTCATATATGGGGAATTACTCTAAATGTACAATGGTTTCTAAACGTGATGTCTGTGCGATAACTGAGAGCATATTTTCTGAAGAGGATGATGGAAGTGTTGTAGGACAAGGTAAAACTGTATCATCTGCATAAGGGATGTCCAGATGTGTAATTGGAAAAGTTCTAAAACTATAGATAACAGAATTTTTTTTAAAAAGGTGAAGAACTGAAAAATCTGTTACACACTAATGAAATAATTAATAGATGATACAGAAACTACTAGCTGTATCAGGGAGAAATGTGACACATTCTCTATGAAGTTGTTCAAGAGCTTTATTGACAGTTGAACTCATTGCAGAGAAAGAATTGGCTGGATGGCAGCTGATTAGACTCTGATTAATCTCCTTGATATTCCCCAGACATGCTCTTTATAGCTCAAATTTGTAGACCTCACTGACCAGACCATGCGCCTTATACATTCACCTATGAGAAATTTGTCCACCAGAACAGCCATAAGCTGTGCAATCTGTGAGAAAATCTCGCCCAGACTGCACCTTTGATGAACTGTGCATGTGATGCAAGGCTCTCAACTCTGGTAAGTGTAGGCTTGCACAGTTGTTCTCATTGTCAATAAGATTTTTCAGGTTCCTCAACAACATTAACAGTATATAAAATTCTCTGATGTTTTGGCCAGTGTTACAAATGGCCTTCCCTGTGGTATTTTGCTTACAGTAATCAAAATACCCAGAGGAATGCCATTTGCAACTTTGGCCAAAACGTTACAGAATTTTATATATTGACAATGCAGTCACATGCACTGAAAAATTTTATTGACAGTGTATGTGGCTTGAAAATCGTTAATGTTCAAGATGGAATTGAGAGTGCCTTCCTTTTAAATCTAACAGGGTTAACTACTAAGAGATAATGAATTCATGAGGCACAGAACTCTACCAAACATCTCACACTCTGTATGGTACCCTTCATTTGCAAGATTGTCGCATTAAAACTTAACAATGAACAATAGAAATGAGCATGTACACTTTCCTCTGCGAAAAATCTAAAAGTGATATACCCTATTCAGTTTCCTAACCCCATGTACGTCAATTGCAATCGATACACTCCAATTTTAGTACTGGAAGATGGGCAAAATGTAGCAAAGACACCTCATTATGATCTGTATACATACTACCTTGTATGCCATCATGAAGTTGCAAAATACAAGTTGTTTATAAATGAATATCAGGGTTTTAACACTTTAGAATATTTATTATATTAAACTTACAGTTACAAATGATATGTCAAATGAAAGAGCAACTCAAACAGTTTTACCAAGAACCTTATAAATGTTCAATGTGAGCACCATTTGTCACATGGCACACGTCAAGTCTATAGCCGAGTTCTTCCCAAATGTTGATAAGTGTGTCTTCAGTGATTGTAGCAACAGCTGCTTCAATCCAGTTTCTTAATTCAGGGAGGTCTGCTGGTAGCAGAGGCATATACACACAATGCTTGATGAAGCACCAAAGGAAAAAATCACATGGCGTTAGGTCGGCTGAACATGGAGGCCATGCAAAGCAAGCCCCATCATTGGGCCCCTTGCGGTCTGTCCAGCACTTGGGTACAGTGAAGTTCAACCAATTCTGCGGACTGCAGCAGAAACATTGTGACCTGCGCTTGAGCATTGGTGCCAAACACAACTGTTTGAGTTGCTCTTTCATTTGACATATCATTTATAACTGTAAGTTTAATGTAATAAATATTATAAAACATTAAAACCCTGATATTCATTTATAAACACCCTGTACTATGGGTGTACAGGGAAACTTACTGTATAGTTAGCTTCAGCTAGGTCAAGTTATTAGTGGTGGAATGATAGCTCATGAAATCACATTGAAAGTGACTTAAGTAGTTGTTGGATTTACCATCAGTTCCATATTGAATATTTTTTATTGGCCCTGTTGTCTACAAAAGCAGGTTATTCATAAGATGTTGGATAAGTCAGTTTATAAGTATACAAGTGAAAGGGATTTGTATGTAAACTTATTTAAGATTACAGTAACACACTTCATACATCAATATTATGAAAAGGATAGTTGCCACACACCATATAGTGGGGATATTGAGTCACAGGTAGACACAACAAAATGACTGTCCGAAAGCGAGCTTTCAGACAACAAGGCTTTCATCAAAAATAGACAAAAAAAAAACACGCACGCACGCACACGCACACACACACACACACACACACACACACACACACACATATTTTTGGGCAAATGCAGTGAGTCTGGCCCCAGCAGCCAAACTGTGGGCATGTGTGTGTGAGTTGCATTTGTGTGAAGAGAGAGAGAGAGAGTGTGTGTGTGTGTGTGTGTGATGATCACAAAAGGTGTAAAGTATCTTATGAAAGTGTTGGGATATATTAATTTATAGTGACAGCTTTCTGTTTACCCTTTGTTCTTACTGTTACTCTACTCAACAAAAGGTTACGGGCAGAGGACCAAGTGTGAAAGCAATGCTTTATAAATATTAGAAGTAAAAGCCAATTGCAAAAATCTGGAGTTGGTTCATAGGTGACGTGCGCCCTGATTGCATTTTTGTTTTCATCAGTTGATCATCTGCGCATGCAGACTGCCAATTATGTTATACATTCAGGCCTAAAGACTGATGACCATAGATGTTAAGTCCCATAGTGCTCAGAGCCAACCATTCAGGCCTAAAAATGAGTGATACAGCCTTATCTGGACTCCCAGTGCCTGACAAGTTGATCGGATGAGAAAATCATTTGCCATGGAAATTTTCCATGAAGGCGTATTTAGTCCATGACAAACTGTGGGATGTTATAGTGAACACTCCTTTGGGCCTGACAAACTGGGTGATTCTTGGAAGTGTTGTGGTGACTTCTGCCACCGAATGTATCAGGATGACCAAATGTAGCGGGAAGATACCAAATGTAGTGGGTGGGTGCCAGGTGGTGCCGTATTAAAACTCGGCGAGAACTTTCCAAATGATTTACTTGCTTCCACTACAGTGCTCCGTTCACCTCGGTCTGTGTCACAGGGCCCACAATGGTCAGGAAGCACCTCAGCAGCTTGTGCAATGCAGCGCTGTGTCATACTGGCCTTGGCCGGCCCGCTGAGTTCCAATGATGTCAGGATGGCTGCACCAGCAGCCGACTTAGCGGTCACCATCCCAATTGACTCCGATGGAATTGAAAGTGACTTAAGTAGTTGTTGGATTTACCATCAGTTCCATATTGAATATTTTTTATTGGCCCTGTTGTCTACAAAAGCAGGTTATTCATAAGATGTTGGATAAGTCAGTTTATAAGTATGCAAGTGAAAGGGATTTGTATGTAAACTTATTTAAGATTACAGTAACACACTTCATACATCAATATTATGAAAAGGATAGTTGCCACACACCATATAGTGGGGATATTGAGTCACAGATAGACACAACAAAATGACTGTCCGAAAGCGAGCTTTCAGACAACAAGGCTTTCATCAAAAATAGACAAAAAAAAAACACGCACGCACGCACACACACACACACACACACACACACACACACACACACACATATTTTTGGGCAAATGCAGTGAGTCTGGCCCCAGCAGCCAAACTGTGGGCATGTGTGTGTGAGTTGCATTTGTGTGAAGAGAGAGAGAGAGTGTGTGTGTGTGTGTGTGTGTGATGATCACAAAAGGTGTAAAGTATCTTATGAAAGTGTTGGGATATATTAATTTATAGTGACAGCTTTCTGTTTACCCTTTGTTCTTACTGTTACTCTACTCAACAAAAGGTTACGGGCAGAGGACCAAGTGTGAAAGCAATGCTTTATAAATATTAGAAGTAAAAGCCAATTGCAAAAATCTGGAGTTGGTTCATAGGTGACGTGCGCCCTGATTGCATTTTTGTTTTCATCAGTTGATCATCTGCGCATGCAGACTGCCAATTATGTTATACATTCAGGCCTAAAGACTGATGACCATAGATGTTAAGTCCCATAGTGCTCAGAGCCAACCATTCAGGCCTAAAAATGAGTGATACAGCCTTATCTGGACTCCCAGTGCCTGACAAGTTGATCGGATGAGAAAATCATTTGCCATGGAAATTTTCCATGAAGGCGTATTTAGTCCATGACAAACTGTGGGATGTTATAGTGAACACTCCTTTGGGCCTGACAAACTGGGTAATTCTTGGAAGTGTTGTGGTGACTTCTGCCACCGAATGTATCAGGATGACCAAATGTAGCGGGAAGATACCAAATGTAGTGGGTGGGTGCCAGGTGGTGCCGTATTAAAACTCGGCGAGAACTTTCCAAATGATTTACTTGCTTCCACTACAGTGCTCCGTTCACCTCGGTCTGTGTCACAGGGCCCACAATGGTCAGGAAGCACCTCAGCAGCTTGTGCAATGCAGCGCTGTGTCATACTGGCCTTGGCCGGCCCGCTGAGTTCCAATGATGTCAGGATGGCTGCACCAGCAGCCGACTTAGCGGTCACCATCCCAATTGACTCCGATGGAATTGAAAGTGACTTAAGTAGTTGTTGGATTTACCATCAGTTCCATATTGAATATTTTTTATTGGCCCTGTTGTCTACAAAAGCAGGTTATTCATAAGATGTTGGATAAGTCAGTTTATAAGTATACAAGTGAAAGGGATTTGTATGTAAACTTATTTAAGATTACAGTAACACACTTCATACATCAATATTATGAAAAGGATAGTTGCCACACACCATATAGTGGGGATATTGAGTCACAGGTAGACACAACAAAATGACTGTCCGAAAGCGAGCTTTCAGACAACAAGGCTTTCATCAAAAATAGACAAAAAAAAAACACGCACGCACGCACACACACACACACACACACACACACACACACACACACACACACATATTTTTGGGCAAATGCAGTGAGTCTGGCCCCAGCAGCCAAACTGTGGGCATGTGTGTGTGAGTTGCATTTGTGTGAAGAGAGAGAGAGAGTGTGTGTGTGTGTGTGTGTGATGATCACAAAAGGTGTAAAGTATCTTATGAAAGTGTTGGGATATATTAATTTATAGTGACAGCTTTCTGTTTACCCTTTGTTCTTACTGTTACTCTACTCAACAAAAGGTTACGGGCAGAGGACCAAGTGTGAAAGCAATGCTTTATAAATATTAGAAGTAAAAGTCATTTGCAAAAATCTGGAGTTGGTTCATAGGTGACGTGCGCCCTGATTGCATTTTTGTTTTCATCAGTTGATCATCTGCGCATGCAGACTGCCAATTATGTTATACATTCAGGCCTAAAGACTGATGACCATAGATGTTAAGTCCCATAGTGCTCAGAGCCAACCATTCAGGCCTAAAAATGAGTGATACAGCCTTATCTGGACTCCCAGTGCCTGACAAGTTGATCGGATGAGAAAATCATTTGCCATGGAAATTTTCCATGAAGGCGTATTTAGTCCATGACAAACTGTGGGATGTTATAGTGAACACTCCTTTGGGCCTGACAAACTGGGTGATTCTTGGAAGTGTTGTGGTGACTTCTGCCACCGAATGTATCAGGATGACCAAATGTAGCGGGAAGATACCAAATGTAGTGGGTGGGTGCCAGGTGGTGCCGTATTAAAACTCGGCGAGAACTTTCCAAATGATTTACTTGCTTCCACTACAGTGCTCCGTTCACCTCGGTCTGTGTCACAGGGCCCACAATGGTCAGGAAGCACCTCAGCAGCTTGTGCAATGCAGCGCTGTGTCATACTGGCCTTGGCCGGCCCGCTGAGTTCCAATGATGTCAGGATGGCTGCACCAGCAGCCGACTTAGCGGTCACCATCCCAATTGACTCCGCACTGCTCTGCCGGAAGCCGTAGGCTGGCCCCGCTGCTGCTTCTTCCTTGCTGGCGTAGCTGAGAATGTGGCGGCAACGACCACCCGCAATCTGGCGTCAGAATCTGCGGCCCTCACCTCGGAAATCTCCGGCGTGTGTCGGGAGCCAAGACGACTGCCTGCGGTAATGAGCCAAAGAGTGGTCCACCCTGGCTGGCTGCAGACCCCGTGTCAGCCTCAGAGAGTCGAACCAACAACACACCGTGGACTGGGACGCTGTCGCCCCATCTGTTGCTGTGTGTAGCCCAGTGGTGTGACACGCCCCACCGTCCAGGAGAGCTGCCACACTTGAATGAATCTCGTGATTAAGGAAATGTAAACAGAACACAAGAATGCCATTCTTTCAGCAGATACTAAATAGTTTCATGAAAAGGAGATGTGATATCTCAGGGTGTATATGACCCGGGACAACCGGGAGATCCGGGAAAAACCCGGGATTTTTTTCATCCGGGAGAAAAACAGGAAAAACCTGAGAATTGTTGAGAATTCCAGGAATTTTTCATTGTTTTAGCTTTCAGTTTTTGTGATTTTGACTGGTGAGAACCAATACTCTAACAAAGGATATTACTGTATCCTGCTACTGCAGAATAATACTGCAGCAACAAAACATGAACAAGAGAAAAAAGAAAACGAAAATAAAACTTAAGTTGCAAAGGAAATGCACCATATACAACAACAAAACAGTGCTCATACAAGCGTCTGCCAACAGCAAAGTGTGTCAAAGGCTTTAGGAAGACTCCGCAATGCTTTATAACAACAAACTGCCTCCGATGAGCGTGACGTGACAACTGTTTAAATTAGATTCGTTTGAGCTGTTGCGGGCGGGCTCTTGAGCATGCGCAGTAGAGTCGCGTATGAGTAATACCTTCTCCCGCTTCTGGTTACAGAAGTGTGGCTGGGCGCCACTGCTTAATATTGCCTTGGTTCGGAAATACAGTAAATCTGGGGCTGATGCACAGAGCAGGCTGAGTTGAGGTGGGGAGCGTCCACGTGACCTGTGTTTACGTTCAGTGATTTTGTTGTTTCCTCTTCGTTTATTGCTCTCACGTTAAATGATAACAAAACGGATTTTTGTGGCTGGTACCAGTCAAATGAATTAAAATACGTTTGCATAATTACGGAAGGCTAAAATATGTTATTAGTTTCAGATTTTATTTCCACCTTTCTGACAGAACAATGAAGTTATTTTTGCCGGTTTGGTAAAGAGATTTGACTTAAAGTTAATCTTTTCTGCTGAGGCAGTCAACTTATTTGAAACAAAGTGTTTAATTTCACACTATTGGCTAGTTTCAACTGTTCGCTGCATTTAAAGTGCATGTATGGCATTATGCCATAATAAAGAACCAAACATGAGATAATACAGTACTGGTACTCCAAGAAAATTCACATACGAATGTGCATTTTAAGCCTAATTATGCGTTTTAGTATGGTTCATGAAATTCCAACGCTCTTGAAGTAACACCTGATGCCTTGTTTCTTTTATGCCATATGTAAGATCTTGTAATGTTTTACACGTACGAACATATGGGCTTCCTGCGTCATCGTAGTTGCGTAAGCGCCGTGACGCCTGTTATCTGGTGCTCTCTTGCAACTGCTGAAACGAAATTATTTCTAACAGTTTGCGAGAAAATATTGCGAATGGTGGTTTGAAAAGCGTTACATTCAAAGCAGATTTCCTTTTACGCGAGATGAACTATGTGCGAGAATGTACGATGAATTTCTTAAATCACAAAGCATTTGACTCTCATTTAAAATGGTTCAAATGGCTCTGAGCACTATGGGACTTAACTTCTGAGGTCATCAGTCCCCTAGAACTTAGAACTACTTGAACCTAACTAACCTAAGGACATCACACACATTCATGCCCAAGGCAGGATTCAAACCTGTGATCGGAGTCTCATTTAAAAATCAACTCTTTGAGGAAACCATTTAGAAGAATTTCGAGCCCAAAAGATCAGACATTTACATCATTTTACTAGCACATTTGTGTGATGTATCTTAAAGTGTAACACACGCAGAAAAGATCAGCATTATATGTGGTAGCTTAGCTTCACTTCCAGCTTATTAATCTTAGAGACCAATATTATATGTGAATGCTGTGTATATTAATTTAAACCATTAACTTTTCCTATTTGTGTGTTCGCACTACTTAAGAGTGATCTTACTATTGGCTCACTACATCATGTGTCTTATGCTGCCATCAGCTGGCGAGATCACATGACAGGAGCCATGACTGTCTTACAAAAGCGCATCGCAATCTCAATTTCAATGTTTCGGAAAGTAACATGTGGTGTTTGGTGGAATTCAAATTTACACTTTCGTAATACAAAAATATGCAGTGTAAATGTTGTTGCACATCAAAGGTCTTTCAAAACGTGTTTTCCCCCCTCTGAGTTTCGTTTTCTAAAGTGCCGAGAAATTCTACTCCCACATATAAAACCATAGGACTGATGAGTTTTACAGTGCCGAGGAAGAGTATACTGTCACTTAACATGGAAAAAGTGTATTTTCATCCAGGAGAAAGTGTATTTTTAACCGGGAAATCCGGGAAAAACCCAAGAATTTTTTTCCTTGTCCACTTATACACCCTGTATCTAGATTTTTGTGCCTCATCTCACATCACTAACGATGGACCAAGCCATGTAATAGTTCAGTGATCAGTGTGGGAGGTGATGGCATAGTGGCAAAGACTTCTGGAAGTGTTGACCTTCTACACTGGTGGTAACACAGTGTAAGGAGAAGTGTCTGACATCATTCACATCTCAAACTCAGCTGTGAATCTGCTCTCAGTTAGTAAAATAGTAAAGGACAAAAAGTCAAACAATGGAAACTCCAGGTAGGAATATCAGTAATATAGGAAAAGGCAGATTGCTACTTACCATAAAGAAGACACATAAGTTGCAGACAGGCACAATTAAAAGACACTCACATATAGCTTTTGGCCACAGCCTTTGCCAGTAAAACACACACACACACACACACACACACACACACACACACACACACACCATTCGCACACTCACACAAGCAAGCACACCTCACACATACACGACCGTCAACTCCAGCATCTTGGGCCAGAATGCAACATCACATGGGATGCAAACAGAAATCTGTAGGGGGTGGGGAAGGGGAAGGGGTAGTAGTGTACGGGTGGGGAGAGAGATGAATGCTGTCTGGTGGAGTGTGCAGGGACTAGATTGCCAACAGGCATCAGGAGGTTGTGGGGCAGGGAGGTGGGGAAAAAAGGAGAGGAGCAGGGAAAGACGAGCAGATGTATTGGCAGAGGGCTGCAAATAAACACTGTTAGAGATGAGAATGGGGTGGAGTTGATAGGATAATGGGGGTGGTTAACTGTTGGGTGGAGGGTGTGGAGACAGTACATTACTGTAGGTTGCGGCCAGAACAATACAGCAGTACCTGCACAGTTCAGCAAATCTGGTGGTGGAGGTAAGGATCCAGGTGGCTCAGGAAGTGAAGCAGTCATTGAAAAGAAGTGTGTTATGTTCAGCTGCAAGTTCTGCCACAGGGTTGTCTATTTTGATCTTAGCTACAATTTGGCAGTGGCCGTTCATCCCGATGGACAGCTGGTTGGTAGTCATCAAATATAAAAAGCTGTGCAATGATTGCAGCAGAGCTGGTAAATGTCATGGCTGCTTTCACAGGTGGTCCGGCCCCTGGTGGGGTAGGAAAAACCTGTGACAGGACTGGAATAGAAAGAGCTGGGTGGTTGGATTGGTCAGGTTTTGCACCTGGGCATTCCACAGGGATATGATCCTTGTGGCAAAGGGTTGGGATTGAGAGTGACATTTGGGGTAACATACTGTACTGTCCCCACACCCTCCACCCATCAGTTTCTATTCCCTCCGTCCTCTCATCTCCTACCCATTCTCATCTCCCACTCTGTTTATTTGCAGCCCTCTGTCTTTCCCTGCTTCTCTCTTTTTTTCCCCACCTCCCTGCCCTACAACCTCCTGAAACTGTGCCTGTTGGCAGTCTAGTCCCTGCACACTCCACCAGACAGCGTTTGTCTCTCTCCCCACCTGAACTCTACTGCCCCTGCCCCTTCCCCTTCCCTACCCCCTTCACATTGCTGCTTGCATCCCAAATGACATTGCATGTGGCCAAAAGCCATATGTGAGTGTCTTTTAGTTGTGCCTATCTGCAACTTCACATGTCTTCTTTACAGTAAGCAGCAATCTGTCTTTTCCTACATTGCTGAAAGAGCATAAAGTGACATTAAAAAAAAGTGGATTAATCTACAATGCAGAAGGTGGATTAAGAATGATGTCTACTGTCTGAATAAAAGTGAACTGGAACAATGCTACCACACAATGGGTAGTGGATTCCTATGGCATCACATACTTAGCGATATGAATCTCAGATGTCTGCTAAAATTGGCAAAGGTTTCAACAGGATTAAATGAGGATATTGTGATCAAAGATCTCTATGTGTTGTATATCATAGGGAAACAGCCACATCATCCATTCAAAACTAGTAGAAACATCTTTGACTTAGAGCATCCTGATTCGTGTGCATCAATAGAGACAGCATCTATTAGTGGAAATCTTTATTTTCTCATATTTACTGATGATTTTTCAAGATACAAGTTTGTCTATTTATTGAAGACAAATATCTGAGGTCAGTCGGATATTTAAAAACTTCAAAGTCATCGTGGAGAAACAGACGGGCAGAAGTATCAAGAAGTTGCAGTATGACTATGGAAAGCAATACGCCAGCAATAAACTGGAAAGATTTCTGAATTCTGAAGGTATCATTCACCAGTTTACTGCAAAATGATATTGCTGATAGGGCTAGTTGAACATTGATTGAAAAAGCCCATATCACAATGTTCCATGCCATCTCAATCAAAGGAATTCTGGGCTGAAGCTGTGCCTACAGCTGCCTACCCATCATTTCATTCTCTTTCCACCACGCTTGGGGATAAAACACCGTATGAATTTTGGTATAGGAGGAAGCCTTCTTTATCACATTGGAGAATTTTTGACTGCAATGCAATGATCCACATTCTGAAACCACATCGCATGAGGTGGAATAAGAAGTCACAAGAGTGGACATTACCAGAACAGTACCAGGAAACAAAAGGCTATCAGTTCATTGATAGGGAAGCTTACCAGATAACTGTCAGCAGGGATGTTAATTTCCTGGAGGATGAGAATTTTCTGACTTCAAAGACAAAAGAACCTAAGATCATCAGTTACTTCATACACTGAAGAAGAAATTAAATCAGCAGACACTGATAGTGAACCATTTTATGGTTATGACAATGATCTATGGGAAACTGAAGCTCAAGACAAGGAACATGAAACTCAAAACACAGATTCTGTAGTTGTAAAAGAGATTACACCTCAGAGGTCAAGCAGTGAACAAAAACCCAAGAAATGGCCTGATAATTTTACTTTTAACTCACAGGAAGGACTTCCAAATGGAGACAGTGATGTCAAAGAGGCCTTGGAAGGGATAAGTAAGAAAGAATGGAAAAAAGCAATGAAGAAATAATTGTAATCTCTAATTCATAATGATACATGCAGAGAGGTACAGCTATGCAGGGGATGCAGACGTCTCATTTGAGGCAAGCCTAGTGGTAAAAGGGTGCTATTGAGTGCAAGCCATTAATTGTCAGAAACCCTCACACCAGTCATCAAGCATGCATCCATTAGAAATCTCTTGTCTATGGCAGCTCGAGACAACCTAGAGGTTGATCATGTGGATGTCATAACCAATTATCTCTACAGTGACCTAAATGAAGAAACCTTTAGAAAGGTCCACTGGAACCATTGGCTGTAACTAAGCTAGAATTTTCTAGAGATGGTGCTAAATAAATAAAGGCCTTCAATGAAGTAGATTTGGTAAATAAAATCAAAGGTAGATACTCTGTAACTAGTTCATATATAAAAATGCAAAACTCTTTAATTTAGTGGTCTAGTCTAAAACAAAAAACTACTGCAATTTCTACTTGGGAAGGAGAAATTATGGCTTCAGCATCATCTGTTCAAGATTTACTGTGGTTAAGACAAATGATGCCTGAGGTAGATCCACCCAGTGACACAAATCACCTAAAGTATATTGTGATAATAAAGGAGCCATTCAGTTTGCCAAAAATCTAGTGAGAAATTCTAGATCCAACCATGTAGATAAAAACTGTCACCTTATAAGGAGGCAAGTTGAGTCATATGTAATTAATGTTGAACATCTGTCTTATGAAGATACGTTAGCCGATGCTTTTACACAACCTCTAAGTAATGCAAGACATGAAACATGTAAGAAAATGTGGGCTTGTGAAATAAGTGAAGGAGTGCTTGTACACTTGAACTTCATATCATGTGTCAGTGTCAATTTAAGGGCATGTGTTGGGATGTTTAAATTGATATCAACAGCTTTCTTTTTACCCCTTGTTGTTACTTTTAATCTGTAGTTGTTATGTGCTAATGTATACATAGTCATGGTTGTGCATGTAATGATTTTCATTAAAAATGTTCTTTCGCAAAAGGAACAAAAAGGAATTAAAAATTCAGGGAACTTGCAAATTACATGTCAGAAATCAGTAATTCTGCAAACTGGTTTAAGGCTATAAGGAATGTAAACAAGAGACAGGAAAACCATCTAAAGAACTGGACAACACGATTGTTGAATTAAATTGAAGGGCTATAAACGATGAGTCACCAGTAGCGAATCTGTTTAATAATCCTTCTTTAAAGTCAGTACCGCCATTTGAATGTTTTTATTTGCAGTGTTACATTTACATGATCATGATTTTGGCTTTACAATGCCATTATCAAGTGTTTTAATGTTATACAGTGCCTAAGATGGCATACGGTCGTATTTAAAATACACACACAGATACAATACTATTTTAAATATGACAGTATGCCATCTTAGGTACTGTATAACATTAGAACACTTGATAATGGCATTGTAAAGCAGAAATCATTATCGTGTAAATGTAACACTACAAATAAAAAACAGTCAAATGGCAGTACTGACTTTAAAGAAATATATTATGACTGTGGCCCCACATTATGAAAAAAAAGGTTTAATAATCATTTCTTAAATATAATAAAAAACACAGGGACAAATAGTTCAAGAGAAAAATCACAGCAATGTCTTGAAAAAGCAAATGTCATAAAACCAATATATGAATATATCACCAACTTCTCCCTCTGAAATAAAAAAATTATATATTCTTTCGAAAATAAAAGCTCCTGTGGATTTTATGGCACTTCCAACAGAGTATTAAATTTTTGTCCCCATATAATAATACTCATCTTATTTGAAATATGTAATGCATCACCAACTCAAGGCATTTTCCCTTAGAGATTGAAATATGCCATGTGTTGTGTTGCTTACTATGGGAGTCAGCACCAGCACAAACAAGGAAGCAGAGAAGTTGTGATGTCCAGTGGCAGGAATCCAAAATCGTCTGTACAAAACACTTTCCAATTAATAGAAGACTTTATTTCTAGAAAGAAGAGATCTGTAACTTGATTCCTGTGCTTCCTGTGCCTCCTACATACAAGTACTTTACTCTCTATTACTACTCGCAGAACCCGGGCTAAGTAATATCTTCGTATTACTTAGTACTGATGCTCTCAAATCCTGCGACCGACCTGGGGCAACCAGCAGTGGGCAGCTGGCTAAATCAGCGTTGACGGGGGTACAGAACTCTGTCTTCCTGGAGATGTGGCACTGCCAGCTCTTCTCATTGGCATGTGAGTCAGCACCTTCTTGATACTGTTTGCAGCACTGTGCTGGTCAGTGTGCAGTCAATGCTTTAGAACTGCACATTCCTCCCCTCCAAAATGCCACACCATTGTCATGTAGGAAGCCATCTTATGACAAAGGTGTGGGGGGGGGGAAGGAAGAAAACTGGATGGTACGAGGAGCCAGGAGCCACAACTGGGACCGACGACAAGCCCCCAGCTACCCCCCCGACATCCATCCAGCACTCCAAGGGTAATGTCAGTCAGAAAGCCCCTGAAAAGCCGCCCACCATCTTCCTGAACCAGTCCGATGAAAAACGGAGCGGGCGGCAATGACAGTGGCAGCAGCAATCATGACGATGACAGTGGCGCTGGGTACACAGCAGGCACTGGGAAGTTGAGCTGCTGGGTGGCAAAGACGATGGGTCCAGCTCTGTCAGTTCTGCAGGCAGTACTGAAGAGCCCACCAGGGTGGCTGCACCAGCCGCAAGACTCTGGTAGCATGCCAACCTGGGGACAGAAAATATGCGGAAGAATCTCGCAATCAACAAGTATGAATCTGGTTCTGATGGCAGTGCAGCAACCCAGCAGGATCTTGAATTAATACATGCAAGCACTCAAATTCCGAAGAATCATACCTCTCTCCCAGTGCCTGGTGTGACCAAAAACTCTGAAAAGAACAGAATCACTAGGGGATACTAGCAGAGTGTGGGATGCGCTGTTCACTGTGGTGGATGCAGCAGATGGAGCAGTGTGTGGTGACACTGGCCATGTAGAAGCTCTGTGGGCAACAGACCATTGTGGTACTGGAAGCAGTATGTTGCAATGAAGAGCAGCAGTGCTTGCTCCCGTGTATGGGAAGCATGTAGTTTGTACATCTGTTGCTCAAATGTACACACAAATCATTCAGTTTCTCTGTTCGACTGAGGATGAAACGGATCACTAGTAAGGTGAGTAATACCATTGGCTGTACAAAACTGTTCAAAGTCCTGAGTCATAAACTGTGGTACATTGTCTGTAACCAACTTCTCAGGCAAACCTTCCAAGCAAAAAATAGGTGACAAATACTGAATGGTACTATGCGATGTAGTCATAGTCGAGTCCATGGGCACTGCAAGCAGAAATTCGCTAAAAGATTTCACAACAATAAGCCAACAAATGTACCAAAAGGGACCAGCAAAGTCAATACGCATGTGTTGCCACAGTGACTGAGACTTTGCCCAAGATGAAAACGTTTGCGGCAGGGCCAACAGATTCTCAGCACAAGTGTGACACTGTGATGCCATCTGTTCAATGTGGGCACCCATGCCTAGCCAAGTACAGTGCCGACACGCTACTGTTTTATGCGTGCAATTCCCCAATGTCCTTGATGGAACAATCACAACACTCTTTGTGCAATATGTGAGGAAAAAGCACAGACGATTGTCTAGAGTCATTTTGCAATACTATCACACCATACTGGACAGAGAGGCTATGCCAATGAGTTAAATATTGGCGCACAAAAGAATTTTTTCACTGAATGAGGCCAAGTAGTATGGGTGTAGTGCAACAAAAGGTTCAAGTCAGGGTCTCTTTCTGTGGCGTGTGCAATTTTCCTACAGTGCAGTGAAAAAGTCTGTAAAAGTTCAGTATCCCGCACATTGATCTGACAACAAGCTGTGGCAGTAGCATTTAATTCAGAATCAGGACCAACAGGAAGGTGAGAATGGGTGTCGGCATATGCATGCTTTGACATGGGCCAGTACAATATTTTGTGCTGATACTGGGACAATAACAAAGCCCGATGTTGGAACTTCTGAGTTGTGCATGGCAAAACAGGTTTGGATGGATGAAACAAAGACTGAATTAGCTTGTAGTCCGTCACAAGATAAAACTTCCGACCAAGCAGATAATGGTGAACTTTGTCACACCATAGATAATAGTCAACGCTTCCTTCTAAATTTGAGAATAGTTACATTGAGTCCTGGTCAATAACTTGGAAACAAAAGCAAACAGCCTGTTCTGTAAACCATTTTTATGCAAGAGTGCATCTCCAATTCCGTACGAAGAAGCATCCACTACCAAAACCACAGTCTTAGCAGGGTCAAAATGAACAAGGCGTCTGTCACTTAAAGAGACCTTTTTTTAGATACTGAAATGTTTCCTGACACTCTTTGGGCCAAACAAAAAGCATATTTTTCTGCCACAAATGATGCAATGGAGCTGTGACCTAGACTGCTTTGTGTATAAACTGGATACAATATGTCAACTTTCCAAGAACTGACTGCAATTCCATCATGTTCCATGGGGCAGAAAGGTCCCAGATGGCCAGCAAATGTGAGTGAAGGGGATGAACACCATGGCTATTAAGAACATGACCTACGTACTGAATTTCAGTCTGAAAAAATGCACATTTACCCAGGCGACACTTCAAATCTGCAGCTGAAAGCACTTGAAAAAGCATACAAGGATTACTGATATGTTTCTTGAGTGTACGTCCTGACACCACAATATCATTCAAATAATTTTAACAGAATGCAACTTTTGCTGTAAGCTGTTCTAAATAGCATTGGAATATGGCAGGTGCAGAAGTGCTGCCAAAGGGTAAGTACAAAAATTTGAATCACTCTAAATGTGTGTAGACCACAAACACTTTCTGACACTCCTCAAGTAGTGGAATTTGCAAATATGCATCAAGTAAGTCAATTTCTGAAAAATAGCAGTCTCCACCAAGCATGTCAATTAATTCCCCAGGGCAAGGCAAACAGATAAGTGTCAATTATTGTTTGTGGATTCGCAGCAAATTTAAAGTCATCACAAAGATGAAGTCTTCCAGAAGTCTTTGGTAAGATTACAAAGGGAGAAGCACATTGACTAGCCTGGATAGGAGCAATAACACCACTGTCTTTCCTCTAAGTGCATGAGGTATGGGATGCACCAGAAAGAACTTAGATTCCGCATTGTCCTTCACTGTAACATGTACCACAAAATTATTTACTCTTCCAAGTCCTTCAGAAAATAAGTTAGGAAACTCTGCAATCAATTGAGTAACACTGTCTTGTGGGCTGAAAGCAGAAACAGAAAGTACATTGTCCTAAATAGGAAGACCAAACAAATCAAATGTATCTAACCCAAAAATATTTTCACAGTCTCGTGAACAAAGAATTGCAAACGTCTCTGTTCTAGTGTGAGACTGGAATGTGGCAGCCAAACTTGAGGTACCAAGCACAAGAATGTTCTGACTATCATATGCAGTAAGTTGTGTATAAGATTTTGTCAACTGTGGTGAGCCCAATTGTTCACAAGTGGCATGATTATGCAATGTAACAGAAATGCCAGTGTCTAACTGAAGTACCTGTTTGTCACTTTGCATTACACTGCAAATGGGAGCTACCTTAAAGTTTTCCATGGCACTATCACACGAATCCTGGTGTTCAATAATTTGTATCACATGTTTCAAAATAGAATCAGAACGTTTGAGAATTTGTTCACAAATCCAACTGTCTGGCACATTGTACATAACTGCATCACAAATTGTTGCATCACTGTCCATAGCGACGTTGAAAATGATGCTGTCATGTCAAACCCAGAAGTTCAGTGACCCACAGACAGTTCGTCTGTTGTGGCTTTTTCTGCAATTGAAAGAACTTGTATTGAGCTGCAGCAACCTGTACCTGATCCTTGTAATACTTAGTGAGGGCAGAAATTAAATCTTCAAAAAGTAGCAACTCTGGCCTACTAGTTGGGAATAATGTCTGAATGGGGCAGTAAACTCCTGTGCTGACCATCGACAAGAAATCAGGAAGTTCCACAGTACCTTGCACTTCATGTGTAGCACAATGAGTATTAAACTGAGTGTTGTTGTTCATTGAACGCTCGGGATAGTGGAATGCATGGAGGCAGTGCTTTAGCTGTGGCTGGCTGTTGTGATGGAGTTGATGCAGCAGCAGCTTGTGCATCAATGAGCTGCTGGACTGCCATCATCAACTGCAGCATTTAGTGGTTCTGAAACTGAATAAACTAAATTAGATCAAAGACAGCAGTAACCGGTGGCATATGTGTAGGTGGTGTAGGAGGCAGGTTAGTGGCCATTTTAGTGAAAGGAACACTGCACCAAAGTTATATAAACAACTGAAATACACAATTAGTAGCAAAGCACCTCTGAAAGAAAAGAGAGAAATATTAGTGATGCACAGTGATGGAGCAGCGTAGAGCAAGGGCAGCATTGGTTCTGGAATCCTTGTCGCTAGATGTTGTTAGGTACTGTGCAAGTCGGCACCAACACAAACAAGGAAGGCGCTGGTCAGTGTGCAGTTGGTGCTTTAGGACTGCACACCATGCCATTATTAGACCTCCCTAGACCCTGCTACGAGAAAGGTGATAGGACAGATACCAATAACTGACAACCTGTTGCATTACTGACATCAATTTCCAAAGTTTTTAACAAGCTGACATATTCCAGAATAATATCCAGCCTGAGCAACAATTGTATCCTTAGTAAATCACAGTTAGGATTTCTGAAGAGTTGCTCTACTGAGAATGCCATTAACACATTCACTCACAAAATTTTACAAGCATTAAATAACAAAATAGCATAGTTAGTATTTTCTGTGACCTATCTAAGGCAGTTGACTGTGTGAACCACAATACCCTCCTAGATAAACTGAGGTTTCATGGAATTGATGGTATAACCAACCAATTGATAGTGTCATACCTAACCAAAAGAATGCAGAAATTCAACCGATATAATCAGGGCAGATTTCTCGGACTGAAGAAATCACGTATAGCTTTCCCCAAGGCTCTATCTTTGTCTGCTATTGTTCCTCATGTATGTAAACAATCCTCTGTGTAGTATACATCAAGCAGAATTAGTTATGTTTGCAAATAAAATTAGTATTGTAATCAATCCAAGCATACATACAGCAAAAGAAGAAATGGTAAACAATGCTCTTAACAAAGTCATTAATTGGTTTTCTGTGAATGCTCTCATTCTCAATTTTAAAAATACATTACAGTTCTGCACATCTAGAGGTACTACACCAATGATAAGCATGACACATGGCGAGACAATTATAAATATGGCTGAAACTTCAAAATTTTTTGGTGTCCATATTGATGAGATATTAAACTGGAAAAAGAACATCAGTAAGCTGATATATTTTCATTCAGTAATATTGTATGAGATAATGTTTTGGGGTAACTTGTCTTTGACAAAGAAAGTCTTAATTATTCAAAAATACGCTCTAAGGGTAATATGTGGTGCTCACCCATGATCATCTTGTAGACATCCAGTTAAGGAATTGGGCATTCTGACTATCATTTCACAGTTTGTTATAAATAGTCCACTGCAATTCAAAAGGAAAATTAATGTACAAAATTACAATATCAGAAGGAAAAATGATATTCATTATTCCGCATTAATGTTGTCCTTAGCACAAAAAGGGATGCACAATGCTGCCTCCAACATTTTCGATCGCTTAGCCATTGATATAAAATATCTGACAGGCATCAAAGTAAAATATGAAAACAAACTGAAAACGTTTCTTCTTGACAACACCTTCTAGTCCATAGAAGAATTTCCGTTAAGGAAATGTGTAAAAGGTGGTACGTAGGAATTACTAACTCACATTTGTGTTTTTAAAAATGTTCAGCTTGTAGCCATATTTGCAAATATGTGAACATAAAATGATTTGTTCCACATTACAATTTATTGTGCAAGTGATCCATGGATCATAAAACTAATTGGTGTATCCCAGGAGAGTGAAACAGGACTATTGCTGCTCATGTTACACCAATGATTCAGGACGTAATATTAGTCGCAATGACAGGTCTTCACAGATGGTATATGAGAATGAGAATCAGCTCAGATATCATATTGCAAACAATTTACTAAAATGATTTACTGGACCAAATAAATGTAAATACAACACTCTGTGATTTATTCAAACAACAATGTTTTAATGAATTAAGAATCAGGAGGTTCTACATGACCAATACACAACTTATTTACAAGGTGGCTAGCAACAGAAAGAGCAAGACAGTGAAGGGCATGTTCAACAGCCACAAACACTGCTGGAAAAACACACATTGTTGGTACTAAAGCTAGACTTTAACTTATTGTGCCAGTTTGTAGATAATAACATGGTCATGTGGGCATGTGACACTCAAGTTTCTCAAAGTTCTTAAAACTGCCTTTCAGATTGTCTAATGAATTATTTAACATACAGACAAATTATATAGTTCTTTTCCCAATCCCCTTTAATCTGCAGAACTAGTTCTTTTGAGGGCCCACTGTAGTCATTGCCTAAGTAAAGCAATGCTGTCCACAACCAAAGACCACAGTGTTTTATTAGAAATGGTCTTGATGGAGGCAGCATGCCATTGCTTCCTTCGACCTTTGAAAAGGCTTACCATCCATGAGTAGGACTGATCATTTAATGTGGACTCCAAACCATGGAGCAACTTGGCATTTTTCACAATAACAAATATTGCCAGCAGTTAAAGAAGTAATAAGTGACAGGTAAAAATTCAAGGATGTCAGGGGACTGAACACATGAATTTTGAATCTGTAGTCTGGCATCCAACAACTGAGCCACTGAAGATGTTAAACCTACAACATGCATCTGCTCCAAACGGAAGTGACTCAATGAGGCATATGTCATATTTATTTTGGCATATTTATCTGTTTTGTATTATAACTTGCAGTATGCTGTCTCAAAGTAATGATGCATTGAAGATTTATCAAAAACACATCAACCCTTATCATTAAATGTCAGTTAATGATGCATCGACAACATTAGCCTTCAAGAGAGAGTATGATACCCAATACAAAAGATGGAAATCATACAACTGTGGCATAGCGTAATGGATAATGTGATGGATTACACCTCCAAAGAAAGTAAGTAAGTAAGTAAGTAAGTTCAAAGTCTGCTATGTGCTAATAAATTTTCTCATTTTTCATCTTAGTATTCTTAACACATTGTGAGATTTTCTTATGTACATAATGCAAGGGTTCTCATGGGGAAGCTGTAACTGTATAAGTCCATTTTGTAAAATGATGAAACTGCATAACAGTTATTTAATCCACAATCTTTTATTGTGTACATGACTGGTTTTGGAACACTTAAAGTTCCATCATTTGGCGTAAAATAAATTCCATATAAACCATTCCCCCATGATGCATGGTGGTGAACGCAAACAGGAAAACTGCACAGTTTTTGTGGAATTTATGATGGAACTTTTAAGTGTTCCAAAACCAGCCATATACACAATAAAAGATTGTGGTGTTAGCAACTGGTGCACAGTTTCTTGATTTTACAAAATAATACAATTATGTTCTGCAGTATTCAATGTTATTTACATTTCCATGGGATTAGAAAATGAAGAATGAAACAAATATTTGGCTGTTTATTTCCAAATATGTGGCAATTTCCAAGTGTGTGGTTTGGCAGAAATCTAAGAGGATAGCTTAAATTGCTGTGAGTGAAACAAGAAGCAATGACGTTTATAATTCCTTGCTTGTCCCAAATGTTGGGCTGTTCATTTCCGAATATGCCACTGTATGTGAGCATGTGGTTAGGCAGGAACCTAAGAGAACAGCTTAAATTGCTGCAAGTGAAATATTCTTTGTTGTCACAAATATTTAGCTGTTTGAGAAAGGCTGGGGGGTTGGGGGGGGGGGGGGGGGGGGGAGTAGGCATTGCACCTGCAGAAGATAAGGTGCTATGTATGTCATGACTATTTGGGGCAGATGCATGTTGTATGTTTAACATCTTATCTGAGCCACTGAGTCCCTCTCATTGTCTGCAACACCTAAATCAATAGCTTTCCAAAATGACAGGGTCTTCAAAGCATATCGAGAACACACTAATCGATTCTTTTTTTGCTGCTTTGTAAAATAAATTCATATTTGTGCTTTTCATTTATAAAAAGAAAATACACCCATTTTTTTTTACAAGCATCTTTTGTATATTTTCAGAACGTGATACCCTACAACTCTCATGCATTGAAAATTGTTATATTACTGCCTTGAGCTGCTGGTAAAATTCTTTAGCTGCATGACCAGCTTCTATCAGCTGATTATCACCAGGTTCATAGCACCATGTCAGGCAAAATATCAAATCATTATTGTCAGATGATAAAACGTAAATTATACACTATTATTATACCATAATATAAATTACATTGTGAGTCTATAAAAACTGTGCTAGGTAGGGTACTCATTCATGTTATAAGTGTTATCAGAATTAACGTTGTTCACAGATTCATGCACATGCTTCCATACCTCAGCCTTTCCATCCTTTTTTCTCACAATATTGCACATTTTTTATGTATTTGTTTCTGTGTCTCTCTACATATTTTCATGTGTGCATAATTTTACATATTTGTGCATATTTTTGCATGTCTGTACATATTTTTATGAAGAAAGTCCACAGGAGCCAAATCTGGAGAGTACGGGGGATGAGGCACCATATTGATTTCACTTTTTGTGCAATAGTCATGCACCAACAGGGATGAATGTGCAGGTGCTTTACCATGATGCAAGGACCATGAATTGTCTTGCCACATTTCAGACCATTTCGTTCTCACATTTTCTTGCAGGCATCGCAATACGTCCCAATAGTACCATAGATTAACAGTTTGTTCCTGTGGCATGAATTCATGATGAACTAATCCTTCAAAATCAAAGAAAACTATCAGCATAGCTTTGATATTTGACCTGACTTGACGAGCTTTTTTGGTCTTGGAGAACCTTTCGCAACCCATTGTGAAGATTGAACTTCGGTGTCAACATCATAACCATAGACCCACTTCTCATCACCAATTATGATTCTCTTAAGAAGCATCTCACTCTCATTTACACAGTCTAAAAGCTCTTCATGGACTGTGAGGCAAAGGTCTTTCTTGTCTTGACTCATGAGCCATGGGACGAACTTGGTGGTAACACAATGCATTCTAAGATGCTGTGTCGGGATTTCATAACATGATCCAATTGAAACATTACATTCTTCTGCAATCTCTCGGACAGTCAGTCTTTGATTGGCATGCACAATTTTGTTGATGTTCCTGACATGAGCATCATTGGTAGATCTCGAAGGGTGACCTGAACGAGGGTCATTGTTAACTGCTGTGCGGCCATTTTTAAACCTTGTGAACCATTTGTAATATGAATTATGGCTTAAGCACTCATTATCACAGGCTTTCTGTGTCATTTGGTGTATCTCTGTATTGGTTTTCTTGTGTTTCATGCAAAAGTTAATGCAGACACATTGCTCCTCTAACTCTGCCATCTCAAAATTTGCCAACTGTGCAACACAATGTTCTACTCAATACAGCACTGAACAATAACAAACAGACATACAAAACTGAAACTTCCAGCAGTTACACTTTAAACACAGGTGTATGCAGGGATGCCAACTGCATTTTGCTCCAACACACCATTGGCAAGAAATTACAAATCTTCTGGAATTTTTTGAACAGACCTTATACATCACATCTCTGAAATTGAATCCCTTGCTGTAAGAGCGTTCCAGACACCAACTGCATAAGTTATCCAACCTGCTGACACCCCACTGCTGTATTGGGCATCATATCCTACTCACAGTGTTCCTCCTCATCAACCCCTAAGAACCCTCACCCTGCCTAGATGACCTTTTCAACTTGCCACATCCCCCCAAAACACCCTGCCAACACTGCACTAAATCTGAGAAGAAACAATGCTGGTACATGGTTGTTAACCTTTCCACCAAAAATCATCAGCCCCACAATTGTTTCAGTTCTATCTAGAGGCCTCACCTTCAGCTCTGCACCCAAATTTAACAATATTTGACTTTTAAAGACCTACTCTCCTCCTCTTGATCTCTAAAATGGAAAAAAACTTCTTTGCCATCAATCCCTGCAACCAAAGCAAACCTAATCCCCACACTGCACCCTGTCTCTCCCAGTTCATATCACCATCCCACCTAGAAAACCCTTTATCATGTTTCAGGAATTCCTTACCTCCAACTTGGATCACCATCCTTCTCCAAGTCCCGTCCTAAGAACACCAAATTTTCCAGAAAGAAACAGCCATACACAGTCTCAAAACAAATCCTGAAATAATCAACCTACCACCAGACAAAAGATCCACCACTGTTGTTACGTACTGCAGTGACTACCTGGCATAAGGCCTCTACAAATTATCTGAATCCTCCATTTATAAACTCTGGCAGAGTGACCCTATACCAAAAGTCAAACATAATTTCCAGTCCCCATGTAAAGCCATAGACCCTTCCCAGAACCACTCCCTTGAATCCATTTCCCTCCTCACATCTAAACCCCCCCCCCCCCCCACACCCCACACACACACCTTCTACACATGCTCCCCTTCAAATCCACAATCCCATCAGTCCTGGTCACCCCATTGTAGCTGGTTATTGTACCTCCACTGAAAGAATTTCAGCCCTCATTAACCAATGCCTCCAATCAGATGCTCCGATGTCTAAGATGTCAAACACTTCCTTCACTGACTCTCCACTATCCTCATCCCTTTACCTCCTGGTTCCCTATTTGTTACTGTTAACACCACTTAGCTACCCACAAACATCCCTCACTCCAGTGGCCTTGCCACTAAGGAATAGCCGGCCGGTGTAGCCGAGCAGTTCTAGGCACTTCAGTCTGGCACCACGCAACTGCTACGGTCACAGGTTTGAATCCTGCCTCGGACATGGATGTGTGTGATGTCCTTAGGCTAGTTAGGTTTAAGTAGTTCCACATTCTAGGGGACTGATGACCTCAGATATTAAGTCCCATAGTGCTCAGAGCCATTTTTGAACTAAGGAATATTACCTTTCCCAACATCCTTCAGACACTACGTTCACTACCTCTTTCCTCATACACTTTACTAACACACAGCTACTTCTTCTCTGAAGGAAAGGTATACAAACAACTCTATACCACAGCTGTGGGCACACATATTTCACCTACTTATGCCAACCTGTTTGTGGGACCTACTTAGCCTCCCAAAACCCCAAACACCTGGTCTGGTTCAGGTTCTTTGATGATATCTTCATGATCTGGACTCAAGGCCAAGACACCCTATCTTCAGCTCCTTCACAATCTCAACACCTTCTCTCTCATCACTTCCCCCACTACCACCCCAGACAGTAAGAACTGAACCACATTCTTTATCAGGGCTTTGATTAGCTATCATCATGCCCTGAAATGAGGGAATCCAACACAAGATCCTTCACACCCTTCCTAAAGTGGTGCCCCATCACCCACCCAGCAATTCACAACATTCTGTTTCATGCCTATGTCACTCCACTCCCAACCCTTTGCCACAAGGATCATATACCTCTGGAAAACCATGGTGCAAGACCTGCCAAATCCACCCATCCAGCACCGTCTATTCCAGTCCTGTCACAAGATCATCCTACCCCTTAAGAGGCTGAGCCACCTATGAAAGCAGCTGTGTCACATTGATATGATTAACAACCAGCTGTCCACCAGGATGAACGGCCATCACCAAACTGTGGCCAAGAGCAAAGTTGACCACCCTGTGGTACGACATGCAGCTGAACATATCATGCTTGATTCCAGTGGCTGCTTTACAATCAGCTATCTGTATCCTTCCCTCCACCACCAGATTTTCTGAAATGTGCAGATGGGAGTTGTTCCTACAACAAATTCTCTGTCTCTGAAATTATCCCAGCCTCATCCTACAGTAACCCACTGTCCCCATACCCTGCACTCACTGTTCGATCACCTCCTTCTGATTCACATCCACTTTCCCTCATCGTGTGTTGCTGTCTACCAGCTCACCCACCAGATCTTTCCCTTCTCTGCTCCTCACCTTTTTTGCTCAATGAACCCCCCCCCCTCCCCTCCTTCCCAACCCCACAGCCTCACAGTGCTACACCTGGCAGCCTTGTCCGGCCATCATTTAAGAGTGCCCCCTCTCTCACCCCCTGTAGCCTGCTATCTCTCCCCCTTTCCTACTCCACTGCTGATTGACACTTCTGTTCTATGGGATAGTTGCATTTTGGGCAGAGTGACCAATGATAATATTCATGTGTGCATGAGGTGCGAATGCTTGTGTGAATATGTGTGTGTTTATTTTCTGAAGAAAAATCAGTGCCCAACAGTCTTGTCATTGTGCCTATCTGCAGCTCAACGTGTCATCTTATGATGAGTGGCAACCTATCTGTTTCATGATATTTCTGATACTGCAGCCTGGTCTTTTTGTTGTTTGACTAGCATCATCCTCTCAGCAGTGCAAACCAGCAATGGTGGTCATAGGTTGTGGATGACAAAGCTTGAGACTTTATTCACATACAAATGTCATTTCTTTTTATTTCTCTGAAGAAACCACTTTGGCTTTTAGTTCAACACTATAGGTTTGGGAGGGGAGGAGGAGAGTGTGTGTGTGTGGGGGGGGGGGGGGAGATTTACATAAAATCCATTTCTGAGCCAGCTCTGTGAGTGAAGAAGATGTCATACTCAGAGTCTGTGGACTTAGATTAACGTTCACATTCTGAATTTGTAGGTCTTTTTCCTTACATATAATTTCATATCTAGAATTCAAAATCACACAACATGCAAATAAATGAGAGAATTGCATGGGAGAGCAGTCTTGATTAAAATACATGAACCTATTCAGTACTCACATAAATGTTTAATGATATTGCATTGAATATGTAAACTTGGTTTGTGTTAAAGCTGATAATTAACAGCACGTTTGCAACACTTTCAACAAGGTTAGCTTTTCTCATGACGCTGTGGAAGAACTGACAATGCATGTCACTGTCATTCAACTGCTGCACCTGGTGTAGCAAAGCCTTTGTGGCGTCGATAGGTCACATTGACCATGTAAAGCATGATCTTTCAACTCTAACTGCTCTGACGAGCTGCCATGTTAATGTTCCATTCAGCCTTTGTACCTTGTACAGTGTACAAGTGTATCTTTCTTTGTGCTGAAATATATGTATGTATAGACATTTATGGGAACAGTTTGTTGCGTATACAGTTACCCATATTCCTTTTTCGCATATTGGTGACCCTGAAGTTTATACGTGGAATCAACAGGTTTTACATTCAACACCATGGCTGTCTCACCCAATCTTTTATATGAGGTTTTGGAGGCTCAGCTACTGCTACCAGGCTACTCCAATCCCCTGCCAATGGTTGTATGGCCACTAATGGACAGTGATTCGCGATCTCCAATGAATTTAACCTCAAACTTTGCAGGTCTACAATGGCTGAGTGTAATGCCGTTACTCAGGTTTCTTGTCACCAGACTGTGCACATCAACATGTGAAAGGTGAAGTGGATTATTTCCAGATTTGTGTAATGATCGATCACTTATGTAGTGTTCAAAGGGACCCAAATTCGCACACATGCTTTGATCCTCTACATGCCGCAATGGTGGTTACAGTAGTGCCATGTGCAACACCGCCATTCATGCAAAACACACACTTGGTCAACTGCTATCAAGCTATGCCCGTTTTGCCTTCCTCACAATTTAATAACGGACTTCTTTTATACATCAAATTTGCCAGGCTCAACTACCAGATCTGTCGCCCAGTTTCTCGACCACATGGGTCTGAGCACACCAGAAGGTGCTTCGCCATCCAGGAACATTGTACCACGACAATGTGACAGCCAGCAGGTTCCACCAGTAATTTATGGTCCTATCATATGGGGTGTGTTTCTGATGTGGACAAAAAATTCTCGCTGTTGCCACACCAAGTACCAAACTACCCCCCCCCCCCCTCACTCACGGGGGGCCCCTATTCCGACCATACAGCCACTCACTCCTTCTGCAGTACCGTCTGCGCCTGCCATGCCTGCCTTCCATGTCTTTTCCGAGGTGGGCCATTTAAGTACTGTGCCTTTAACCTCTGGTCCAGTTCCCGGGCCTACCTCATGCACCGCTCATCTGTTCGTTCCCATGATACCGACCGTGCCTGTTGTGCCATGCTTCCGTGACTCATCAGGGTCATTGCAATCAGCCATTGTTCGGGACGTGTTTGTTAGTAACACGCCCACACCAGTAGTGCCAACCTCGCCCCCCCTCCCCCCCCCCCCCCCTCCAGCCATCTGCCGAAGCTACCTCCTTTGTATGAGGACAACTGCATTTCATGGTTTGCACTTGTGGAGCACCTTTTCAAATTACATCAGGTGACCGACGACAACTCTAAATTTCTATGTCTCGTCACACACCTCCATGATCACTCAGATTTAATTTGTGACCTCCTCCTTTCGCCATCGCCGCCTCCAAAATACGAGTTTTCCAAGAAGACAATATTGGACCAACTCGCCTGCTCACCACAGGAATTAATAATCAAGATCCTGTTCGAGGAACACCTGGGGGACTGCACTCCGTCACAACTCTGGTGCCGCCTTCGGCTACTTGTGAGTGAACACACAATGCCGGATATTACCCTGTGGGTGGTATGGTCTGCCAAGTTACCTACCGACCTACAGATACACCTGCTACCGCACTCCTTCGAGTCTATCGGCTCTTGCCTTTGCATCGCAGATCAGCTGTATGCACTACTGCGACAAAAACCACCAGCACACCTCTCACCACTGGTTGGCACTACGCCGCCTGTTTACTGGCCGTCTGCGGGCAGAGGCAGGGCTCGTTCCGCCTCCATGCCATCTACACCAATGGACGGTACTCGTTAGCTCTCTCCTCTTACCAAGCCCTCAGGAATCACACATGCACCATACATCCTGGTTTACACTCTGGAACACATCAACGAGGACAAACCTCCTCCGCTGTCACAGTCACCGCCACTGCCACATCCAGCTCATCCGTACTGTTGATACCACAAGATTTTCGGGGATGAGGCCAAGAAGTGCAGATTACCTTGCCAGCACCCAAACGCCGACCGCAGGATCTAAAAGATGCCGAGTTCTGTGGGGAACTTCACAGGCGTCCTCAAACATTGCACTCTGTCCACTCGTCCTCTGGGCCGAGCGGTTGTTTATACATGACCGACATTTCGTTGCAGCTTGTTTTCCTAGTCGACACAGGTGCTGATGTGTCCATCATACCTACATCATTGGCTCCTCCCATTTTTTCACTGACGAAGTCACTTCTACTCGCTGCCAACGCATCAACATTACAAACTGTTGGCTCTGCTAAAGTTATGGTGCATCTATATCCTTCTCTACGTTTCCCATGGACTTTTTACATCTCTGATGTTGATGAACTTATTCTCGGTGTGGATTTCTTGTCCCATTACAAACCCTCCCTGAACATAGTCTAAGATTCAGTGCTACACTACCCTTCTCACACTCAGATACTGTGCTCAAACACTTATGCTCGTCATTCCATTTCCATCGCAATATGTGATTTGGTTCACAAGCGCTCCACCCTCATGGACAAAATTGTGACCTGCGTCATTAATCTACCGTCAGAGTACGACGCAGTGGCACAACTCTGTTGGCAAAACGACGAGTTGAAACAATGCATTGCTCACACTTTCGACGAGCTCACCGAGGCCCATACCTCGCTGCTGCAAGTGCAATCCACAGTTCCTTCACCTGATCAACCTTCATCAGTAGACACCAGCAGGGACACTCATCAGGTTAGTTCAAAAACATTCATTGCGTGTGTCGATTCGCATTTAGTGATCTCTACACCCACCACATGCCAACTATGTGCAGTGCCATGTGTTTCAAGCAGTGCTTCTAATGACAGTCGCATGCGTGATGCGAACACGCCCACCACGCAGGCAGCTACCCCGCGTGTTGGTAAACATTCCCCCCTCTCCCACACACCAGTCACGTGATTCGGCGGCTATCGCCATTCCCTGCGCGACACCAACACCTCTCTCACCCGCGCTGGTTACTCAAGGCAAAGCTAACAACAGACAGTCGCTGCGCAGCCCAATCCCCTCTGTGCTGCATGTGTAGCCAACCTCTCCAAACAAGTGCATGCTGCACTCACGTAATAGGCATGTGACTTTCATGCTGCCTTTTCCCACTCGCGCTAACGGCTACACCTCATCGCGCTCCACTCATCCCAAAACTTCACATCAGGATGTTACTCAGCGTCATGTGCAGTTCTCAGTCCTTCCGTCATTGACGAAATGACACACAAGATAATTACCAGTGCCAGCCCTCCTATTAGGCACAAGGTTAGATGCCTCAACCCCATTAAGTTGCACTCGGCCCGGCAGCAAATTAATAAACTTCTGAAGGCAGGCATTCCACAGCCACTGGACAGCAAGTGGCCTTCACCGATTCACCTCGTCACCAAACTTGATGGTTCTTTACGAATGTGTGGTGATTACAGAGGCTTAAACGCTCATACCATCATGGACAATTGCCTACGGCCGAACATAAATGACTTCACACATATGTTATCGGGCTCCACAATCTTCAGTGTGATTGAGTGTAAACGTGCCTAAAACCAGATTCCCGTAGCGCCGGAAGACATTCCAAAGACACTGCTTTGTTTTTGTTCCAATACAACTGCATGCCATTCGGCTTAAAGAATGTGGCACAAACATGGCAACGTTTCATTGACTCAGTCTTATGACAGTTCGAGTTCTGCTTTGCATACCTGGATGACGTCCCCATTTTCAGCAAGTCGACTGAGGACCACGAATATCATTTATCCCAGGTTCTCCAGACCTTGAACTCCAATGGTGTCAGGGTCAACAAAGATAAATTCCAATTGCGCCAGTCTTCTGTGACATATTAAGGTTACACCATCTCTGCAGACGGAATACAGCCTCCCAAATCCTGCATGCAGGCTATCACATCATTGCCACCCCTGGCTACATACAAAGAACTCCAGCATTTCCTGGGTACTATAAATTACTACCGCCGACATCTACCTTCTGCAGCTGCCATGCAGGCCCCGCTGATGGATTCACTGTCCGGCAAACAGACTTCGGGCATTAAGTCAGTTCGTTGGACTGAACTTATGCTAGAGGCCTTCAGAGCTCTAAAGACAGTGTTAGCTCACTCTGTTGTACTCACCCACCCCGATCTGTCTGCCGAGTTGTACGGATGCCAGCGACATCACTATGGATGCCAGCGACATCACTACGGATGCCAGCGACATCACTACAGATGCCAGCAACATCGCAGTTGGGGCAGTATTACAGCAAAGCAAAGGCGACAAGGTTTCACCCCTTCATTTCTTTTCTAAAAAATTGTCTACTGCACAGAAGAAGTATTCCACTTTTGATAGAGAACTTCTGGTGGTCTACGAAGCCGTCAAACACTTTCGCCCTGACATCGAGGGCCGTTCTTTCTTTATCCTTACTGACCACAAACCACTGGAGGATGCCTTCTGCAACCCTCCCAAGGACCTACCCCCTCGGCGTTTCCCCCACTTCGACGCGGTCTCTCAATTTACTATGGACGTACGCTACATCAAAGGCACGGAAAACATCCCCGCTGATTTCTTTTCGCGGATCAATACTGTCTCACGCATCATCAATTTTTCCAACCTCGTCACTCTCCAGGCCTCTGATGAGGAATCTCAAGCTCTCCTCACGGATCCTCAGGCATCACTTGTGTTTACCAAAGCCAAGTTCTCCAGCATTTCAGATGAAGTGTGGTGCGACTCTTCTACTGGCAAACTGCGGCCATTGCTCCCTCCCACATTGTACCGACAGGCCTTCGACATCTTGCATAACCTCACCCACCTTGGCGTCCGCACCACCACATGCCTCGTCACAGAGCATTTTGTTTGGAATAATGTTAAGCAGGACTGTCAAACCTGTGCACGCAGCTTCATTTCCTGCCAATGCAACAAAATTGGACGCCACACCTCTACCCCCCTTGGCAAGTTTGACATTGCGCAAGGACATTTTCATCATGTACATACCGACCTCATCAGCCCTCTGCCTCCATCAGAGGGTCACACAATCGACCACATATGTCTCGTTGGGTGGAAGCTATTCCTTTACCCTACATCACAGCAGAAACTGTGGCCAAGGGATTTGTCTCATCATGGATCACTAGGTTCGATTGCCCATCCACTATCACGACTGACCAGGGTCAACAATTCGAGTCTGCACTTTTCAAGATTCTATGTAACTTTTGTGGTATCAAAAAAATTCATACAACAGCCTACCACCTGTAAAGCAATAGTTTAGTTGAACAATGACACCACATACTTAAATCAGCACTCAGGTGCCATGACTGCCTCTGGTCGGAGGCACTTCCTTGGGTGTTACTCGGTCTCCGTTTGACCTTTACACCTGACTTACAGGGAACCATCTCCAAATATGTTTTCAGTGAGAACCCAGTTCTACGTGGGGAACTTATCCTGCCTCAAGCACCCGAGGATTTCCCCACCTCCCCAGACTTTATTAGTAGAATGCACACCCACTTTAGACATGCACGGCTACACACGCCTGTCAGTCATTCCCCACCGGACACTTACATGTCAACCGCACTCAACACATGCTCCCATGTTATGCTCAGGGACAATTTTGTTAGACAGCCCCTGCAACGCCCATACCTCTGCCCATTTGAAGTACTCTGTAGGGGCGAGACAACGTTCAACATTATGGTTAAAGATCGCCTGCAGACCATTTCGCTACACAGGCTCAAGCCTGCCTTCGTGGACTCTGACACCCCTCTGCCATCCCAGTCGGACCATCTGGACGAATTTTCCATTGCCGAGCACGATAATGAGTTAGCTCACCCCATGGTAGGGTCTTCTCCTTCTGATGATTCATCTCTGCAGTTCACGGGTTTCCCAAGCATGTCGTCATCAACTCCATGCACAGGTTTTCATGACGTTTCATCTACTGGAGAGACTTGTTTCCAGACTTTCAACTTGCGCTGCAATGTACCACCTAACCACGTCAATGACGTGTCGATTGTCACTTTCGACGACCATGTACTTGTACTCCTTACAGACACGGCAGACTCAACTCTCAACGAGGAACTAGAAGTCAAGATAATGCATAGCCTGTCCCTTCCCCGAGAGTGCGATCCATCAAGAGCTCATATGTTCATCTCCTCGGACGGCTTGATCTGCATTACGGGCAGGCATGCTCACACGCCGCACCCCTCCCCACACTCCCGTATTCCTGTTTAACATACCTTCTTCCTTCCTTGTGTTTTTGTAAGTTCTGCTCAAAAATGTGAAGGGTAGTATGTATATGCTAAAACTCGATGAGTATGGAACAATGCCATTTGGATTTATCATCATCATCATCATCATCCCCTTCTCTTTACTTTTACTACTCCTTGGAAGGAGATAGTATAAATAGCTTTGGATGCCCAACATTTAAGTTTGTTCATAGAGGTAGGCAGCCATTACACATACTTGCTTGATGAGAATATTTTTAAGTATAAAAAAATGGAAAACAAAAATATTAGGCCACTCATGACAATGGAATATGCAAGACATGGCCAATAGAATGTGGGTGTATGTCAATGCAAAAAAAACCTAAGCAGGCTATTGTTATTTAATTGGATAGATAAAAAATCTACTCACCAAGTGGCGGCAGAAGACACACATATAAGACTGTTGTGGTTGACAAGCTTTTGGACCCAGTGGCTCCTCCTTCAGGCAGAAGGGTTAAAGGGGAAGGAAGAAGGGTAAAGGGAAAAGACTGGAGAGGTCTAGGAAAAGGACTATATTTTGGGAAAGTCACCCAGAACTGTGGGTCAGGGGAGACTTACCGTATGGTAAGGTAGCTCAACTAACCTCTCTGGACCTACAGTTAGTTCACACTGATCAATATTTGTGACAACATGCTTTGTACCTTGTAGAATGATAAAATATATTTGTATGGAACCACATGACTTGTTAGTTGTTATTATACGTAAATACTTTCCCGAGTATCTTATGCCCTACAGTAGTGGCCCCAAAATTTCAACTGTGACACATTTAAAATGTAAAATCTCCCATGGCGGTCTGTTGTCTTTCAACGCTGAAGCTAGCTCCAGGGTGACAATTTCCTGCTCTGAGGGATATCAGTCTCATCTCTTCATCTAAGCCCAAGAATTCCATGAGCTTTCTATGCCTCAGTTTCCAGTTTCGCCAAAATCTGGGTGAGGTGTCCAGTTCAGCAGTGTGTAGTGAACCACTGACAATACTTTCATTGTTCACACATCTACCATGCCAGACTCACACCACTTCACACCAAACTGGTCAATAATATGTGTTGAAATCTCAGTGTGACCTTATCAGTGACAGCACTTTAATGATGCTATTTGCCTAGCAATTCTGCTACAACAAGAAATGTGATTCTGGACTAGCAATGGCTTCCTGCTGCTGCAGTCATCAGTACAGACAGTGCTCTGAGCTTCCACATGGGAAACAATAACACTTATTCCCAAGGACACCCCTTAGTGCCAGTGTATCTGAGTGCATTAACATTCCCAGTGTTTTGCAAAACTAGATGGACATCCACCAGAGTGCTGCAATAGCTGGTCAACAATGGCCCTACTAAACGTTCATCAAACCATTTCCATCTATTTACTGCCTCCAGGACAAAATAACATGGGTTAGAGTGATCTTCCTGGACATAAAAGTGAACTACCTGACATGGACTATGTCATCATGCAACATTCACGTGTGTCATCCACATCGCGACCACCGCCACATCACCTGAGTGATGTCACATCTCTGCCATCTGCCCCGCATGCACTGCAGCCACCACTGTTAAGCAAGATGTGTCCACACTGCAACTCCTCCATGCCTGTGTAACGCCCAGATTCAGCACAACTGCCTTACCAGATTCATTACCTTGTGAGCATACCATGTACTCACTGTGCATACCTTCATCTCATCATGACACTCTCTGTCCCAATGATTCCACACCTGCTGTGTCTACCATACCACATATCTCTTTACCGCTGTATGATGTGCCACTCCACAATGCCTCCGCCCCTCCCACGTCTATCGCACCTGGCAACACCCACCCACAACATGATTGTCCCAGGCTCACATAACCATGGCCCTTACCATTCAGCATGTCCTCTGCTGAAACTCCCTCCATTGAACATGGACTCACCCACACTGTGGTTCATGCTTACTGACCGCATAATGCAGTCCATAGGTGTCACTGAGGACAATGCCAAATTGGCAGTACTTCTCAACCACCTCGGTTATAATGTTGATCTCATTAGTGTCTTTCTGCTTGATGTGCACACACAAACAAATAAGTATGAGAGTGTCAAGGCACTTCTGCTTCAAAACCTATCCCACTTGCCAGAGCAATGACTTAATTTAGTGATAAGTGAAACCTCACTCAGTCACAGAGTGTCTTCTGCAGTGTGGCACAAGCTTCACCCACAAATTGATATGAGCCCACTCCTGAATCATGCCTTGTGGACTCTGTGGCTATTAAACTGCCAGAGAGCATTCAAATGATGATGCTTGCATATGAGAATGCTCCACTAGGTTTCAAACTATGCTTGGCTGATAGAATGTTAGTACTTGCACAGCACTTCTCATTGATTTCTCATCGTGACCATGCCATAGCTGACAGTGTTCACACCTATATCATTGACAACATGCAACTCTGGCAGAGCATAGCCGACACCCCACCTACACTCCCGGCCACAACTGCACACCTCCTACCATGCAGACGCTGGCCACTTTACATCTATCAGGACTTGCTGAACCTTGCCAAGCCGGCACCCACTACTGCTCCATGTGGTCTTCTAGGCAACAAACAGTGCAGACCATCACCAGTGCACCTCTGCCCAGTCACTGATCCGGGCCTGGCAGCCACAATAATGCAAGTCGATCGGGCACTATGCCTGCGCGCGTGCACCACCTCCACTGGTTCTGCACCTCCTTGGACTCCTATGTGCAATGTTGCAGACAGTGTTGCTCATACCCAAACTAATGCTGGTCACTAGGTCACTGATCCTTTTCAAGCCGCCACAAATCACCACTTCATTATAGCATCTGTAGGTCTCATCCACAACCAAATGTCTCTCACTTCTTTGTTTATGATGCACAACTGAATTCTTACCTCCTAGTCAACACTGGAGCTGATATCAGCATGATTCCACCATCTCTCACTCCCACTACACTCTCATCTTCACCCATGCAATTGTGCGCAGCTAATGACGTCGTTGTACAGGTGGCTGACACCGCCTCCATCACTCTCGATCTCAGCAACTATGCACCTATGTCCTGGACGTTTGTGGTGGCTGAAATGGTGGAACCCATCTTAGGAGCCGACTTCCTCAGGCAATACTGTTTACTGACAGATGCGAACCACACCCTGTTCCTGCATCATGATGGCCAATGGCCAATTAGCTGCAGGATCAGCCACTCCCTTCCTGCCAATGGTACACCTCCGTCTCCTACTTCACAAACAGAGATGCCTCTGGATATCATCTTGAAATGTCAAACACTTCTAGATGAACTCTACATGACATCTGCCACACACTCCATCTGGCATTCCAACTCAGATATGCGAGCAACCAACGACATTCTCCACTCATGCGTCACCGTGACATCTAACGAGCTTCATATGGTTTAACAGCAACTGTCCATTCTGCGACATCTATGCTCACTACTCGACAATGAAGACCTTATGTCAGCCTCAAAACAGGTCAGTCAAGTACCATTACCTAACTGTCCTCACCCGAGTACATCCAGTGTTATTCACAGTGCCTTCACGACCAGGTTGTCTGTTGCCTGTAATGTTACAATGACACTTATCGCTACACCCTTGGCCCCCATTTCACACCAGCCTATCTGGATGTGGCAGGACAGATCATCACATCATCACCACCTCCAGCCCACCAGTCTGCTGTCTCCGCCCCACCCACAAAGTCAAACAGGCAAAAAACACTGTAGACAAACTCCTGTGTGCTGGTACTGTTCGGCCACCCAACAGTGCCTGGGCTTCTCCTATCAAGCTCGTCCTCAAAAAGGATAATACTTGATGATTGTGTGGCAGTTATCGGTACCTCAACACCCAGACTATAATAGACAGTTACTCTCTACTGAACTTACAAGACTTCCCACACGAACTTGCTGCTGTCACTGTATTCATTGTTGTTAACTGAAAGAGGGCATATTTACAGGATCTACCAAAAACTGCAATAATCAAACCATTCAGTTTGTTAGAGTTTTTGTTTATGATGTATGGGTTAAAAATCGTGGCCCAGACACGGCAGAGGTTTATTGACGTCATCCTGTTTAACATGTCCTTCTGCTATGTTTACTTAGATGACAATTTCCTTGCAGTCTTCTGATGAATGTGAGATTCATTTATGCATCATGCTGGACAAGTTAATGGCATAAAGCATCACAATTAATAACGATAAATGCCCAATATGGCAATCGTGTGTCACCTTTGTTAGACATTTGGTTGACATTTTGGGGATACACCCTATGCTGGAGAAAAGAAAAAAAATCTGATTCCTCCCTCTCCCTTGGACTATCAACAACTACAATGTTTCCTCAGAGTCATGGATTTTCACAGGTGTCATCTCCCATGTGCTGCTGATACACTCTTGGCTCTGACTGGGCTGCTGTGCGGGAAGAACACCACTGGCGAACAATGCTTTACGTGGATGCCTGAAATGTAAAAGGCTTTTGACAAGATTAAATCCAGCCTCACACAGGCTGTCACCCTCACCCTTCCATTAACAGTCACCCTGCAATCCACACTTGCTGCACAATCTTGTACATCCCTGCATATGTCCCACCATAGCAGACGCCAGTGAATGTGCGATTGGAGTGGTACTGAAACAAGAGATCAGTGGCGTGACACAGCTGCTGCATTTTTACTCTCAAAAGTTGACCAGTACTCAGAATAAGTGATTGACTTTTGATAGAGAGCTCTTGGCCATCTATGAGGCAGTCTGTTATTTCCACGATGACACTGAAGGATGCCCTCTAACCATTACATTAACCAAAGGCCTCTTGCAGACGTGATCAAAAACCCTTCTGTTAACATCATGCCAAGGCACTTTCGCCAACTTGACTTGGCCTCATAATTTACCACTGATTGCAGACACATATGAGGCATGGAAAATATAGCCACAGACCCCTTGTTTTGCTTGGCAGTCATATCTGATCAGCTGGACTTTGATCTACTCACTGATTCACAGACCACAGACCCTGGTCTACAACAACTACTCACCACACAAGACACTGGGCTACAACTACAACAGCGCACACTGCTGGGAGCCACCAAACCTGTTTGGCATGATGTGTCACATGAGAGGATATGACCAGTCACCATGCAATCCTACCATAAAACTGTGTTTGACTTGCTGCACAATCTTGTACATCCCTGCATATGTCCCACCCTTAAATTAGTCACAGAGTGCTTTGTACGGCCCAACTGCAAGCACAGTTGCATTCCATGGACCAGGGCCTGCATCCCTTGTCAACATACAAAGATAAGGCACCATGCTCAGCCCCCATTTGGGAAATTCACTACTCCGAAAGAGCATTTTCGAGATGCTTGTATTGTTTTAGTTGGGCCACACCCCGAGTCAGAAGGTTCAAAGTACAGCTTATCCATAACTGAATGCTCAATGAATTGAGTTGAGGCTGCCTCTTTACCAGACATTTTGCCCAACATAATTGCAGAGGCCTTTGTTTGCAACTGGATTGTCAGGTTCAGCGGTCCTGCATCACTGACGACAGCCCAAGGACAGCAATTTGAGTCTGTCTTGTTCAATTAACAGTGCCAACTTTGCAGATGCCATCATTTCCACATGACTGTTTACCACCCCTAGTCAAACAGCCTAGAGGATCGATGGCTCCGCTTGCTCAAGGCAGTGTTAATTTGCCAGTTGCAGTCATGGATCAAAGCCCTGCCCTGGGTGCTTCTTAGAATTAGGACGGCTTATGAAGAAGATTTGAATTGCTCACTTGCTGAGGTCCTATATGGTGAGCCTCTCTGCCTTCCTGCAAAATTTTTCCGTTAAGGTGTAGCTGCACCAGACTACAACCTGCTGGAACTAGGGCAGAAACTGTGTGAGCATATATGCAACATCCATGTGCCATCAGCTATCCATCACACAAGCCTATGATATTTATTTAAAAGGACTTAAACACCTGTTCCCACATTAAGCCAGATTTGCATCCCCCCCTACAGCAGCCCATATCGCATGGTCAAGTGGGACGCCAGTATGTTTAACATTACCGTCTTGGGAAAGACCACTACAGTGTTCTTAAAAAGACTAACCATGCATGGACATTAGCTGACTCCCTGATGCCTTGCCCTGTGTTGGCATCTCCGCAGCCAACAGACACTCACTTCAAAGCACAACTAAATATGAATGCCTTTCTGCTGAAATATATCAATCACTTAACTGACTCACTGTTAGTCATCTCTGCCAGTTTCACATATAGGCAGCCAGGTGCCAGTGTAGTCTCCAATCAATCCAACATGCCACGCCCCTGCCCTCCTCCATTGACACAGTCAGTTTAACATCTCACTTCATGACTGATGGAGTCCTCACAATCACCACTTCTTTATGCGCTGCTCCCACTGCCTACACCGGGGATGACACCACTCCTTCCACCACCTTGCCAGCCTCTAATCATCAAGCGGGATATGCTGCCCCCTCCTCTGTCACCAACGATGATGTGCCAGTCGTGGCCCATCATACTGCCTACACCACACTGCCATCCCCCTCTCCTCAGCCTCTGGTGGCTACTCCCACTTCACACTTTGGCTATGCACTGCACAGCACTTCAGTGATTATTGCCTCCACCACACTGACATCCCACTGGTGCACACAGCTTTCTTCCATGTGCTCCACACTGTGGATGGGAGGGGTACGTAAACAGTATGGCACCTTACAACCTTCAGACAGTTTCATACTAAGCAGTGAAGCTTATTAGTGAGAACAGGGTACAACATTTTAAGAATAAGTTAAAAGGGGTGGTGTGGGAGGAAGTATATGTAGAGAGAGAGAGATGATAATGTCAGGTTCAATTTATTCCAAAGTAAATTTGTGTCAATCTTTGAAAGTTGCTTCCCTAAAAAATTAACCAGAAGATCCAGAAAAAAAAATATTGAAGTAAGCCGTGGATGATTAAGGGAATTAAAATCTCATGTAAGAGGAAGAGGGAAATTTATGTAAAGGCCAGAGGAAGTCAAGACCTGATATTACTTGCCTGGTACAAAAACTACTGTAGTATTTTAAGGAAAGTCATTAAATTGTTCAGATGTATGCATATCCTGACAGAAATAGATACTGTAGAATGTAAGAGTAAAACTATATGGGACATTGTCAAACAGGAGACAGGACAGCCATTCCATGTACAAGATTTCATAACAATTAAATGAAATGACAATGTTGTGATTGATATTTCACTTGTTGCAAGTGCTTTTAACAATCACTTTCTAAAGGTATCAGCAAATATAGGATTAAATGGTTCTGCTAGAGAATATACTAAAAAATGTCATTCCACAAAACTTTAAGCAATAGAAGCAGCATAAACATCCTTCACCAAAATTAGTGCAATTATAAAAATTCCAAAAAAACAAAAGCTCATTTGGAGTTGATGGAATTTCAAACAGAAGTCTGAAAAGTTGTTCCAGCTCAATAATTAATGTCCTTATTGATATATGCAATGCATCACTGGCACAGGGAATTTTTCCAGACAGGTTAAAATATGCAACTGTTAAACCTTGTGATAAGAAAGGTGACAAGACAATTACTGTCCAATTTCCTTACTGACATCTTTTCCCAGAATATTCAAAAAAGTAATGTACTTGAGAGCAGTCCCATACCTTGGTGAGAGCAATTTAATTACTGTATCAAACTTTGGATTCCAGAAGGGTTGCTTGGTTGCTTGACTGAGAATGGCGGCGTGTGCAGATATCCGCGATTTTACTCCAAAAATAAGTTACAGTGAAGCCGTTAAAAATTCGTGTGTAAGTTGCAAAAGTGAATTATTAAAGTATAATGAGCGTATTGCTAGTTTACAATGTGTAATCAGCAGTCTAAGAATAGAAATCGACAGCCTGAAGTCCGAAAATATGGAACTGAAGTCGAAGCGAAACATGGATCCATTGGTTCAAGACAGACAGAAGGACAAAAACTTTCGCGAGAACATGGCTACATTGGTGCAAAATGACGCTGATAAATCATCAGAATGGAAGGTAGTACACAACAAGCGTCAAACAATCGGCACTAAAAATTCGTGTACAGCAAATGTTTCGAGGTTCGAGAATGTAATCAATTTTGATGTACTTTGTTCTAGTAATAGTCTCACTAAAAGTGAAAACAATCGTAAGAAGAGTGTGCCGATAAACTATCGGAAAAAGGTTAGGTTTGATCTTCCAAAGCCACAACATTCAGTTAACAGCAATGAAAGTGGCAGTGGTGTGATCCAGTCTGCTGTGAGTGAAACATCAACAAATCGTTTTCACATTTTCGCTGATAGTCATGGTAGAGGCATGGCTGATATAGTGAAAAGCAGTTTTAATGCTGCCGATGTTTGTGGAATTGTGAAGCCAGGTGCTAAACTTCAAGAAGTTGTAGCGGGGTGTGACCCTGAAAAAGTAAAAAACGAGTGTGTGATCTTAATAGGTGGCTCAAACAACGTTGCCTGCAACGAAGGGAATGATGCCATACAGTCGCTCAGGAAGAAAATATCGGCGCTTCATCAGCCTAAGGTATTTGTTGTGAACATTCCAAAGAGACATGACTTAATTCCACAGTCCTGTGTAAATGAGGCTATCTCACAAACGAACTCTAAGTAAGCAAAGTTGTGTAAGCATTTTAAAAATACTTGTGTTGTAGATGTAAGCAGTTTTGGACGAGAATTATTTACAAGACACGGTATACACCTGAACAGATCAGGAAAAAAAGCATTAGGTACCCTCTTAAAAACAAAAATATTGGAAGAAGTCCACAAATGTACCCCAAAGTTGGAACCAATCGCACTTGAATGGCTCCAACCATCAAGTCAGACTCGGTTTCAAACTCAAATGTTTCAGGAAATTGTTAGTAATGAACGTACTGTGTCTGTAGCTACCGATAATTTTTTAGGCAAAAGTTTAGATCTGTCTCTAATTCCGAAGAAATGACGATTTTTCACCGAAATGTGGGAGGACTTGGTAATAAAGTAAATGACATTACTGTTCTGTTAGAGGAACCACAAGGAATTAAAGATACTGATGTATTATGTTTTAGTGAACATCATGTGAAAGATATTGAAAGGTTACAGCTAAATGGTTACTGTCAGGCAGCGCATTACTCTAGAACCATAATGGAAAAAGGTGGAGTGGTAATTTATGTAAAAAACAACATATCTTACAATGCATTAGATTTAAAGAGCCATTGTATAGAGCAACAAATTGAAGTATGTGGTGTTGAGATTACTGTAAATGACTTCACGGCTGTAGTGTTAGCACTGTATAGATCTCCCTCAGGGAATTTGAATGTATTTCTTAAGCACTTAGATTCTTTATTATCCATACTGTACTCAAAGTCCAAGAACTTGATAATTACTGGTGACTTTAATGTTGATTTCCTAAATGAGAGCAATAGTAAAGCTGATTTAGTACATTTAATGGAGTCTTATAATCTGATGGCAATAGTAGATTTCCCAACTAGGATTACTGTTAACAGTAAAAGTCTGATAGATAATATATTTATAGATAAGTCTAAATGCAATGAGATCACTGTACATCCAATCCTTGGCCTTTCTGATCATGGTGGTCAATTGCTTAGGCTCAGTTACATCAGTGTGTGCAACAGTTCCGAGCATTCTTGGAAATCTTTTAGGATAATAAATGAACAGGGCCTTAAAAAATTCAATGATAGCCTAAAAGAGATAGACCGGAGCCGAGTTTATAGGGAAACAGATGTAAACAAAAAGTACAATTCATTTTTAAATGAATTCACGTCTGTATTCGAGTCCATCTTTCCCAAAAAAGTAGTTAGAAATAGTCATATAGGCAATGCCAAGAAGTCTTGGACCACTACAGGGATAATAACATCTTGTAGAACAAAGAGGATATTATACAGTTCTCTCAGGACTTGTAATGATCCAAAGAAATGACAACACTACAAACTTTACTGTAGCATTCTCAAGAAGGTTATAAATAAATCTAAAAGTATGTGCATAAAATCAGAAATTGAAAGCTCAGAAAATAAAATTAAAACTATATGGAATGTAATAAAGAGGGAAACTGGCAGGACAACAGGGAACATGTCTCAGGTAGAGATTAATACAGGGGACAGTATCATAAAGAAACCTGAGTTGGTTGCAGAAATATTTAATAACCACTTTTTGAGAGCAGCAGAGAAGACAGGCTGTAATGGTTCTATGGAAGAATCATTGTCCCTCCTACAGAAAGCTATTAGTAACAGAATCCCACAGATATCCTTACCTCCAGTTACTATAAGCGAAGTCATAAGAGTAATTAGATCATTAAAAAATAAAAATTCTGCTGGTGTGGACAATATTTCTAGTAAAATACTGAAACACTGTTATAAATTTGTTAGTCCCATCTTATGCAACATATACAATGCATCCCTACAAGATGGGATTGTCCCTGACAGACTTAAGTTGGCTGTAGTGATTCCTCTCTTTAAAAAAGGGGATAAAAGCATTGTTACAAACTATCACCCAATATCCCTATTAACTACCTTCTCGAAAATTCTAGAAAAACTCATGCACAGGAGGATTGTAGACCATCTCAACTTCCACAGTATCTTAAGCAAAAATCAGTTTGGTTTTTGTGCTGGTCTTTGTACTGAACAGGCAATATTCTCTTTCAGCAACCAAGTTTTGGAAGCCATTAACAAAAAAATGTCTCCACTGGGTATTTTTTGTGATCTTACAAAAGCCTTCGACTGTGTAAACCACCAAATTCTTTGGAAAAAGGCAGAATACTATGGTTTAGGTGGTACTGTTGGCTTGTGGCTGCAATCATATCTACAGGATCGGAAGCAGACTGTAATGCTAAATGGCTCTTCTGGAGAACCTGCCTCGTCTGAATGGGGCACGATAACGTGTGGTGTGCCTCAAGGCTCCGTTTTGGGCCCACTGCTTTTCCTCATCTTTATTAATGATCTTCCTCTTTGTTCTGAGACAAACAGCAAATTTACCCTGTTTGCCGATGATACCACAATTCTAATTGACGATTTGATTGATCATGATCTTGAAAAAACTACAAATACTGTTTTTAATGACATCTTAAATTGGTTCTCCTCAAATGGTCTCTCGCTCAATGCAGATAAAACTCATTATATGAGGTTACATACATCACAAAATAATCCCGATGAAATTAACATAAAATGTAGAGATCAACCAATACAGAAAGTTGAAGACACAAAATTCCTGGGTGCTTACATAGACAGTAAATGTAATTGGTCAGTTCACATTCTTCATCTATGTAAAAAACTTAGCTCGGCAACATTTGCATTACGGGTAATTTCTTCAGTGGCTGAAGTTGACACTATTAAGGTTGCCTACTTTGGCTACTTCCACTCATTGATGTCATATGCTATCATATTCTGGGGGAACCAACCACTTGCAAAAAAAGTTTTCACCATCCAAAAAAAAGCAATCAGAATAATGTGTGGGGTCCATCAAAGACACTCTTGCAGGCACTTGTTTCGGAAGATAGGTATCCTAACAACTGCCTCACAGTATATTTTTTCCTTGCTCACCTTTGTGTGCAAAAATTATTCCATCTACCAAGACAACAGTAAATTCCATGGTTATAACACCAGAAACAAAAACAATCTACATTTAGAAATGAAACGTCTCACTCTGGTAAAAAAAGGAGTTTACTACTCCAGCATTAAGCTGTTCAATGCTCTACCACTACATATCAAATGTGTTCATACAGAACTGCCAAAATTTAAACAAGTTCTCAAAGATTACCTGACAGAGAAATCTTATTATACTGTGGATGAATACCTGAAAGAAAATGTATACCATCACTAAACGTATTATGTCTAGAAGTAGTTCAATTGATTTTATTGTGCATTTGGGCATTAGCACACTTTTTGTTACAGCAGATTGGCTGTACATGTTTTTACTCTTGTAGGCCTAATATCTGATTTAACTTTGTGCTCTTATCTTTAACCTTTATTTGAAACTCCTTTTTCTGTCAAATGGTAGTTATGTTATCTAGCTGACATTGTATCTGTTACTGTATTTATAGTATGTCTTACTTAAACTATGTACAATTTGCCATTGAAATGCCCTTGTATTTATTGTAAGTTTAAATTGAAACCTGTACAATTTGACACGTTCCATATCCTTGTGATTGACTCACTAACTGGATCTACGGAACAAGAAATAAATAAATAAATAAATAAATATGCTCTCATCTAATAGTACAAGCCTTAAATAGTAATGTATCACCAGTTGGTATGTTTTTTGATCTTTTCAAGGTGTCTGATTGTGTAGATTGTGTTACCGTTGTAGAAAAACTCAAGTTTTATGGGAATGTTGGCTTAATTGGAAGCTGGTTTGAATCATACTTAACAAACAGAATACAACAGATTGTGCTGAATAATTTAGACAGTGTCAGAAAGACAGAAGATTTTAGTTGTACTGGTGGAAGCTTACTCCTTACCGGTCGGCAAAGAGGTTGCAAGAAGATCGATAATAGGCGCTGAATCAAGTGTGCCTATCAGAAGAGAGGCCAAACACAGACTTGTGAGCAATGCACCACCAACACCCTTTTGATCACCAGTATTTAGATCACTGCCACAGACTAGGGGACCCAGTCACAGGTCCAGGCAGTCACCCAGTCAGTCATAGACAGTCAGCCCAGTCGCAGACAGAGTCAGTCACAGTCATCTCAGTTACTATTTTAGTTGCCTTCTGTCTGTTCTCCTCATCAGCTGCAAGAGTGTAGCGTTTATAGCAGGACTTATTCTTCACCAGCAGGGAGGCTAACGTGAACTATTACGGAGGAGCTTATACCACAACAACTTGCTTAAAGATAAGTAGCTTCTTGTTCTTATGAATAACCCTGTTAATACATGTGTGCAATTGTGTTATAGAAAGAGGATATGGCCACCAAACAGCATCATCTTGTTGGTTCCCACAGTACAAGATTCTACAGAGGCAACGATGATGAAAAGTGGCAATGAGGATAATTCAGTACAGAAGAAGATTTTGCTTGCTTCTCTTATGTTTTTTTACTTGCAGGGATGATCATTTTGCTAGTTTCTTGTTGTGTTCTTGCATGTATTCCAGGAGGGGAGCTGCAGAACTAATCAAATTTCTCTCTTCAGAGGCTTTGCTTCCTCTTTTGCTATAACATATTTGTGCAAACCACACCTATGCTGCCCCCCTTCACCCCCTGCCCCTGCATCTCAGCTGCAGATGGCCAGTGTGATGGATCTCACACAAATTTTTTAGTTTCAGAACCAATAAATTGCTACCTCGCTGATGACAGTACAACAACTTCTGGCTGCAGAAGCCACATCGGCCGCACAACCAACCAACCAACAGACCAGCCCAATAAGTGCATCTGACCAGCATACTAGCGTTCTGGCAAATTAACAAGACAGAAGAGGAATGGCTCGAATACCTAACACAGTTCCTAGTGCATTGTGAAGTTCATCAAGTTCAAGATACTGTAAAGCCACAATACTTTCTTTTGATTGTAGGGTCCCCAGTGTTCAGGTTAATATAGATACTATTCCCAACCATATCTCGTGACAGTCTCAGCTGTGACCAAGTAATCACTGCATTAATCAAATACTATGACCAGATAGTCCAAGTAGCTGTAGCCAGATATCAATTCTGTCACTTGGAGAAAAAGCCGGAACAGACATACCATCAGAGGTACACAGAATTAACAGGCAAGACTAGGAGGTGTAAATTTAAGTGTAATTGTGACAACTTTGACAGAGATTGAATGATTAAGGGTGCAGTAACATTCAAAGTACCCAATAGTAGAATATAGGAACAGATCTTAAAGTACTCTGATCCATAACTTCTTCAGGTACTGGAAATCTTAGAGCAATATGATTCAGGTGCCATAGTGGCTGATAAATTTTACCAGGCCTTGATTTGTCGGGTTGAGTCACTCCTTGCTCATGACTGACCCAAGCAGCCACAACAATGAGCACGTACACAGCTGTGCAGACAGCCACATAGACTTGTAAACAGGCCTGTGAACTTAGTGAAGTCTTGCTCTAGATATTTATTTCACCATAAAAGACAGGACTGCTCATCACATAATGCCACATCTTACACGTGTGGAAAAAAAGGCTATGTCCAAGCAGTTTGTTTGCAACAGCACAAAACCACCAATTTTTCCCACTCCAAGAAAAATCAGGTTCGTCCCCATGCAGTGAACATTGTGTTTTCTAAACCTGCAACAGGTTCTGACAAAAATAAGAGTAAGGTTGTGCCTCATTCTTGTCCTAGTGCTGTGCAACAACATTGTAACAAACTGTTTGTCTCATTACAAATTGCTGACTGTTGTGTGAACTTTCAGTTAGATGCAGGTGCCTCAGAAACTTTACTTAAATGTACCACATATGAACAATTAGGTTCACCACACCTGTCTAAATCTAGCAAGCATCTCACTGCTTACAACAGACATGAATTCCAGCACTTGGATGGAGTAGTTTGCCTGCCACTCACAAATCTCACACTAGGACAGTAAATTTTACTGTGTTGAAATCAAGAAACAGTGATTTGTTTGGACTTAGCATCCATGAGAATGTACTTTCCATATTGGCTTTTGCACCAAAAGGCAATGTTGCTAGCTTGCTTAAATAATTTCCTGAACTATTTTCAGAAGTAATGGGAAAAGTAAATAATTTCGTAGTACATGTTACATTGAAAGAAGATGCACAGCGTAAGTTTTTCCAGGTCCACCCTGTTCCAATTGCTTTAAGAGACAAAGTAGCCAGTGAATCACAAGATAATGGCATAATTGCTCCCATTCAAGCTAGTCAGTGGGAAAGTCCTCTCATTTTGTTGCCTCAGCCTTCTGGCTGCATTCACATTTGTGTTGACTTCAAGTCTACAGTCAACCCACAGACAGTAGTTGACACTTATCCGTTACCTCACCCTGAGGAACTCATGGACAGGCTTGATGCAGGATGTAACTTTTCTGAGGTAGATTTGCATGATGCCTACTTGCAAATTCCATTGGATAAAGAATCACAGAAAGTGTCTGTTCTAAGTACACACTTAGGACTGTTCAAGTATTTGCATTTGCCCTTCAGCAGTGCTTCCACACCTGCCATTTTTCAACACTATTTGGAACAGCTGACTGCAAAAGTGCCATCTTGTTCAAACTACCTTGACGATATTGTTGTCTCAGGTAGTACACCAGAGGGACAGACTCAATTTGCATACTCTTTTTTGAATGTTGTCAGAAGCAGGAATCAAGTGTTATCTTGAAAAGTGTGACTTTTTTCAAACTGAACTACAGTACTTAGGTCGTGTGATAAACAGTCAGATTGTGCACCTCCTCCAATCACATTTGCTTGCCATCTGTGGCCTGTCTGTTCCTCACATTGTGTCTGATCTGCAGTCAGTACTAGGCAAAATGATGTACTACATTCAGTTCATAGCGAATGCAGCTCAGATCGCAGCTCCATTGCATTACTTGCATTGCAAAAATGTACCTTTTGTGTGAAATATAGACTGTCAAGAAACATTTCAGAAACTCAAAAATGCCTTGCTCAGTGACAAATGTTTAGTGCATTTTGATCCTGACAAGTTCATAGTTTTGCAAGTCGATACTTCTTCTTAGGAAATCGGTGCTGTGCTTTTGCATAGAATTTGTGCAAATAGAGACCCATTGCTTTTGCTTCAAAGTTGTTAACGCAAACTCAGTGCAATTATTCTCAAACTGAAAAAGAAGCTCTCACTATAGTGTATGGTGTGACAAAATTCCATCACTTTTTTTATAGTCGCAAGTTCTATTTAGTGACAGATCACGTGCCTTTGCAGTCCTTATTTCATCTGTCAAAGCTGGTTCCTACTCACACTGCAATTGCAATGTTGGGCTTTGTTGCTTTTGCAGTATCAGTATGAAATTCTGTACAGACCTACAGCAAAGCATGGGAATGCAGACACCGTATCTCGTCTTCCGATTGGTCCAGACTCTTATTTTGATGCATCTGCCACATCTTGTTGCCAAATCGATGCACAGGACTCTGAACTGCTGGAATCTTTTCCGTTGCACTACAGAAAAGTTGCACTGGCCATGGAAGCAGACCCAGACTCAAGATTTTGTTGCATTATATTTGCAAATTCATAGAACGGTATCCAGAACTCAGTTGTGTGCCGATATTTTGCATGTTGACATAACCTTTCAGTTCAACAGGGTGTGAGTCTAGTTTAAAATGAAAGTGGACAATTGTGTATGCTTATTCCCAAAGTGTTGCAAAATGCTGTGTCTTGATTGCTCCACCAAGGACGTTGGGGAATTGTTTGCACTAAACAGTTAGAATGATGGCACTGTACTTGGCAGGGCATAGATGCCCACATTGAACAGATGACATCACAGTGTTGTACTGTACCATGTCATGTAAGCACCATTGAAGTGTTGTCCTCCATATTTTGTGTAGAAGGTTTGCCAGGAGTACTTGTGTTGGACAATGGACCACAGTTTACTTCACATGATTTTGAACAGTTTTGTGAACGAAATGGCATTCGTCATCTAACAAGTGCTCCATTTCACCCCCAGTCCAATGAAGAAGCAGAGTGCTTTGTACACACTTTCAAGCAACAGATCGCCAAGCTTTACACCACCCACACGAGGGGAACAGGTGCTGCAACTCTTTCTCGCCTCCTATTGCTCTCACCCACGAGACGGACCATCACCAGTGGAACTTCTGCATGGCTGCCACCACAGTTTACTTCACATGATTTTGAACAGTTTTGTGAACAAAATGGCATTCGTCATCTAACAAGTGCTCCATTTCACCCCCAGTCCAATGAAGAAGCAGAGTGCTTTGTACACACTTTCAAGCAACAGATGGCCAAGCTTTACACCACCCACACGAGGGGAACAGGTGCTGCAACTCTTTCTCGCCTCCTATTGCTCTCACCCACGAGACGGACCATCACCAGTGGAACTTCTGCGTGGCCGCCACCATCAGTCGCTGCTACACTTGCAACACCCAACACATCCATGGTTGGCAAGTATCACTTTCTGCTGTGCAATCTTGTTCTTTTCAGAGTTTATGGCAACCATGAGTGCTGCGAAAGAGGTGTGATCCAAGAATGCATTGGCTCTTCTATGTATTTCATTGCAGATCCCGATGGTCTGCAGTGCTGCCACCAGAACCAAGTTCATGCTTGTCATTTGCTCCATGATTCTGCTGCTTTTTGTTCTCCATATTCATCATTCACGGCCTCAAGGGACCGTGCAGGTTTCGCAGCTGCCCACTCGTGCCACCAGGGCACCCAGGAGGAACGGATGGATGATCTCCCCTTGCTCCTGCCATACCCCCTTGCAGACCCGATGGACCTTGAGGACCCGCCATAGCCACCACTGTCACTGTCATCACCCCAGTACACGCCCTCAGGCCTGGACATGTGCCCTGGCAGCAGTTTTCCAGAGGATGTTCCTGTTGCCTCGCAAGCCAGATGGCAGGGTACAGTTGGGAGTATGCCATCCTCCACAGCTACATCCCCCAATAATAGGTGCTGAATCAAATGTGTCTATCAGGACAGAGGCCAAAGACAGACTCACAAGCAATGTGCCTCCAACGCTTTCTTGACTTCCAGTATTTTGATCACTGCCACGGACCGGAGGGCCCAGTCACAGTTCCAGGCAGTCATCCAGTCAGTCAAAGACAGTCATCCCAGTCGCAGACAGAGTCGGTCACAGTTGCAGTCAGTTCAGTTACTATTCTAGTTGGGGTCTGTCAGTTCATGTCACCAGCTTCAAGAGTGGAGTGTTCATAGCGGAACTTATACTTCACCAGCAGTGAGGCTAATATGGACTATTACAGAAGAGCTTGCACCACAATAACTTGCTTAAAGATAAGTAGCTTCTTGTTCTTATGAATTAAGAACCCTGTTAATTTGTTTGTGCAGTTGTGTTATAGAAAGAGGATGTTGTTGTTTTTGTTGTTGCTGTTGTTGTTGTGGTCTTCAGTCCTGAGACTGGTTTGATTGAGCTCTCCATGCTACTCTATCCTGTGCAAGCTTCTTCGTCTCCCAGTACCTACTGCAACCTACATCCTTCTGAATCTGTTTAGTGTATTCATCTCTTATTCATCTCTTGGTCTCCCTCTATGATTTTTACCCTCCACGCTGCCCTCAGATACTAAATTGGTGATAACTTGATGCCTCAGAACATGTCCTACCAACCGATCCCTTCTTCTAGTCAAGTTGTGCCACAAACTCCTCTTCTCCCCAATTCTATTCAATACCTCCTCATTAGTTATGTGCTCTACCCATCTAATCTTCAGCATTCCTCTGTAGCACCACATTTTGAAAGCTTCTATTCTCTTCTTGTCCAAACTATTTATCATCCATGTTTCACTTCCATACATGGCTACACTCCATACAAATACTTTCAGAAGCGACTTCCTGACACTTAAATCTATACAAGATGTTAACAGATTTCTCTTCTTTGGAAACTATCAGGGAGACGAAAATTTAATAGTCATGGGTGACTGGAATTCGATAGTAGTAAAAGGGAGAGAAGGAAACATAGTAGGTGAATATGGATTGTGGGTAAGAAACGAAAGAGGAAGCCACCTGGTAGAATTTTGCACAGAGCATAACTTAATCATAGCTAACACTTGGTTCAAGAATCATGAAAGAAGGTTGTATACATGGAAGAAGCCTGGAGATACTAGAAGGTTTCAGATAGATTATATAATGGTAAGACAGAGATTTTGGAACCAGGTTTTAAATTATAAGGCATTTCCAGGGGCAGATGTGGACTCTGACCACAATATATTGGTTATGAACTGTAGATTAAAACTGAAGAAACTGCAAAAAGGTGGGAATTTAAGGAGATGGGACCTGGATAACCTGAAAGAACCAGAGGTTGTACAGAGTTTCAGGGAGAGCATAAGGGAACAATTGACAGGAATGGGTGAAAGAAATACAGTGGAAGAAGAATGGGCAGCTTTGAGGGATGAAGTAGTGAAGGCAGCAGGGGATAAAGTAGGTAAAAAGACGAGGGCTAGTAGAAATCCTTGGGTAACAGAAGAAATACTGAATTTAATTGATGAAAGGAGAAAATGTAAAAATGCAGTAAATGAATCAGGCAAAAAGGAATACAAACGTCTCAAAAATGAGATCGACAGGAAATGCAAAATGGCTAAGCAGGAATGGCTACAGGACAAATGTAAGGATGTAGAGGCTCATCTCAAGAGGGGTAAGATAGATACTGCCTACAGGAAAATTAAAGAGATCTTTGGAGAAAAGAGAACCACTTGTATGAATATCAAGAGCTCAGATGGCAACCCAGTTCTAAGCAATGAAGGGAAAGCAGAATGGTGGAAGCAGCATATAGAGGGTCTATACAAGGGCGATGTACTTGAGGACAATATTATGGAAATGGAAGAGGATGAAGATGAAATGGGAGATATGATACTGTGTGAAGAGTTTGACAGAGAACTGAAAGACCTAAGTCGGAACAAGGCACCGGGAGTAGATAACATTCCATTAGAATTACTGACACCCTTGGGAGGGCCAGTCCTGACAAAACTCTACCATCTGGTGATCAAGATGTATGAGAAAGAGGATACCAGCCATTAAATAACATCCTCTTCTTGCGTCCCATGGTACAAGATTCTACAGTGGCAATGATGACACAAAACTAGTGACTGGAGGGAAAAAAATCATAAAGGAAGCCCCACAGGGTTCAATTCTGGATTGAGCCCTCTTCCTTATATGTGTGAATGACCTTCCACTTAACATTCAACAAGCAGAATTGGAATTTTTTGTAGACTATACTAATGTTGTAATAAATTCCATTAGAGAGAAAGCAACAGAAGAGTTGGTAAATGTTTTTCCAGAGAGTTATTAAATGGTTCTCTGAAAAGCGACTCTCCCTAAACTTTGAAAATATACTACATTCAGCTCTGTACAAGAAATAGAGTCATACTAACAACTGATATAGCACATGAGCAGGAGTCAGTAAATAGAGTAGAATTCTCCAAATTATTGGTGTACATATTGATGAAAACTTGAACTGGAAGAAGCATATTACTGGGCTCAAACTGTTAACTTCAGCTACTTTTGCTCTTCACACAATTACTACTGTTGAAAACAAATGCATCAATCTCTTGACATATATTTCATATTTCCACTCAACAGTGTCTTAAGGAATAATTTTTAGGGTAACTCATCACTGAAAAAGGAAATGCTGATTGTACAAAAACAAGCAGGACATCATGTAGGTAGCTCTTCAAGGAGCTAGACATTTTAACTGTTCCATCACAATGTATATATTCACTAATGAAATTTGTCATAAATAATTCATCACAATTTGAGAAGAACAGTGATATCTGTACCTACAACACTAGAGGGAAAAAATGAATAAAATTTTTTGATCATTTTTCCTTTAACATTAAATGCCTGACAGGTAGCTAAGTAAGTTTTAAATCTAGCTTAAAATAATTTCTCCTGGACAATTCCTATTTCATTGATGAATTTATAATTACAAACTGGTGGCCAGCAAATAAATAAATAAAAATAAAAAAGTGTAGTTGCATGAATAGGATCAAAAATAATAATGTGTTCATTAACACTAATCTCAACTGACTTGTCCCACATCATTTCAATAAAATAATCATTCAAATGATCTATGGAACATGTAACTAACTAATCCTCTGTTTTACAGCTATCCTTTTGCAATGTAATTGGTCATTATTTAGTGTAGCATACTACCTTTTAGCATTTTCTATTATTAATATGTCCTTCCCTCGAGTAATGTATGTAAACAGTTGATTCTTAGAATCTGTTTCTATGTGTTAGGACCATATATTGTACACTGACTCACTGTCAACTAATGGAATATTGAGGACAGAACTCAAGATATTACCTGCTACAAACAAACCTAAATCAGTTAATTTGAACAACTAGTAACCACTGTCTCCCATCAGTGCAATAGGAAATCTTTTGTCTTTTAGGTCGTTCTTACTCAGCTCTAGGTAATTTACAATTTGGATTGGATTGATTATGTGAAGTTCAAGGATTCTCTTCTGAGCATTTACAATTGCTGTGATTAACAAATCAAAGTCTCTACTAGTTCTTCTTAATTGTGATTAGTATGATGGCCCTTATTATTCTCCTATCTATGTTACACTCTAAGACAAAAGAGCAGTACACCACAAAGGAATTATCCAAATTGGATGGAAACTGGCAGGTGCGATGTCGATGAGCAGACAAACAAATGATTACAATTTCAGAAAAGTTGAATGATTCATTTGAGAGAAAGAGCTTCACAATTGAGTGACAAATAACTTGTTGATCTACCTCTGGCACTTTTGCAAGCAGTTATTCAGTTTGGTGTTTATTGATATAATTGTTGGATGTCCTGTTGAGGGATGTCCTGCCAAATTCTGTCCAGTTGATGCATTAGATCATCAAAATCTTGAGCTGGTTGAAGGACACTGCCCACAATGCTCCAAACATCCTCAATTTGGGGGAGTTCTGGTGATCTTGTTGGCCAAGGTAGGGTTTGGAAAGCATAAAGGCAAGCAGTAGAAACTTTCACCATGTGTGAGCAGCTTTGTCTTGCTGAAATTTTAGCTAGGGCAGCTTGCCATGAGAGGCAATGACAGGGGACATAGAATATCCTTGACATATCGCTGTGCTGTAAGAGTGCTGTGGATGATAACCAAAGTGGTCCTTCTATGAAAAGAAATGGCACCATAGACCATCACTCCTGGCTGTTGAGCCTTATGGTGGGCAACAGTCAGGTTAGTAGCTCATCACTGTCCGGGACACCTCCAGACATATCTTCACTGGTCATTGGAGCTCAAATCAAAGCAAGACTAATCACTGAAGACAATTCTACTCCAGTCAATGAGATTAAAGGCCAAAGATGTGTCTAAAGATGCCTTGAACAATAGTGGTATACCATCCTGACTGTCACTTGACATATAGCCTGACAACCAAGAGTTGTGGTCTGGGGTGCAGTTTTTTTTCATAGCAGGACCCTTCTGGTTGTCATCCATGGCACCTTTATAGCACAATAGCTCCAGATTTTGATGGTCTAACACAGCAACTGGATAGAATTTGGCATGATATCCCTCAGGAGGACATTCAAAAACTCTATCAATCAATGCAAAGCCAAATAACTACTTGCATAAGGGCCAGAGGTGGACCAACACATCATTGCATTGCTCAGTTCATGAAGCTCTTTCTCTTTGATAAACCATCAATTTTTTCTGAAATTGTAACCATTGCTTGTCTGTAAATGTACATCACATCTACTGATTTCTATCCCACTCAGATAATTCCTCCATGGTGCTTTCTTCTTCTTTTTCTCTTTTCTTCCCCTTCTTTTCTTCAACTTCTGTTATATGCTGCCATACTTTCATCATGATCTGCATGATCACTTTCTCATTTCTATCAAGCTCGCCATCTGGTTTAAGCTGGAAAGGGTCGTTTTCACAGTTGCTACTTATTCTTTGTTTAATTTTAACAATGTACATTGTTGTTCTTCAATCTATTTTGGCTTTGAAATATGAGGGATCCTCCTCTTCTAGTGTCACAAGCATCACTTTACTGACTTCACCTACGAAATTCAATATTCCTCATTTGATTCTATCCTCATGTCTGACTAGTTGATGAATTATTTGTTGGAATTGCTCTGTTTGGCCTATGTATCACTGTAGTGTCTGTCTTACTTTGCTACACTATGCTTTAATTATGTTAATGGTGGGTTAGTTTGTCCTACATGATCATAATAAAGAACAGGTGGTGACTTAAACTGTGCAAATTGTTTCTTGTGGTGTCTCTCCAGTGCAATAACCTGTTTTAGCTATACCATCACCACAACCACCAGGATGCACATTGTCTGTGCCATCTTTCTCTGTGATTAAAAAAGCCTCTTAAGGTGATTTTTATATACTTCCATGCAACGCCTTCCTTTGGTACGTATCACTACAACAGGACTGTTTACCTCTATTACTGGGTATGGATCTCTCCATTGGCTGTGTGATTTACACCATCTTCCTTTGCATACACTTTCATTGTATAATAATGGTCTATCCCCAGGTCTGAAATCTACTGGGTGTTGGCTTCTATCACATTTCTCTTTATATTTATCCTTGCACTTTATATTTTTCTCTCTCACCCATTGGTATGTGTACTACATTTGGTGTTTCAGTTCTAACGTCTCATCATCACAGTTGTACATTATGTTTGCTGGATTCTTTTATAATATCCCTGGTATATTACACAGTCATCTGAAGAACAGTTTGAATGGTGTGTGCCCAGTTGTGCTAATCTTTTTGATGTTGTACACCAATATGGCATGTGAAATCCAGGTGTCCCAGTTGGTTTGTGTTATATTCATGTAATGCTACACAGTCTCTGTTAGTTTGCTTCAAACCTCCACTTGCTTGTGGCTGAAAGGCTGTACTCTCTATCTTATCTACTCGTAGCAACTAGCAAACATATTTCACTGTCACTCCAATGAAATTGCTATCCATATCACTCAACAGTACTGAGAGCACACCAAATTTTTGTATTACTTTCCCTACCAGTACATGCACGTCAGCGTCCTGTCCCTCTATTATTTCCATTGCTATAAAATTTCTCAGTGTATCTTGGCAACTCTCTTATTTCCATTGCTATAAAATTTCTCAGTGTATCTTGGCATGTTAACAAACACCTGTTTCCATAATTTGTAAACTTAGTGGTTCAAAAACGATTATATAAGCTCTAAAAGCATTTGTCTCTTGGGTGATTTTATTTTTCTGACAACTTTTGCAATGTCATACATATAATCTTCAACATCAACTTTCGTATCTTCTCTCTTAGATATGGCCTATTCCTTGATGGCCTCCTATCGGTGAGTTGTGAAATTCTTTCAGAATACTTTCTTTCTCTTTCTTGGTTAGCTCTTGCACTGATTCTTTTTCATCTAGCATCTGCATACATGCCTCACTGGTTTCTTTGACTGACTCTTCCATTATTTACCTGTTGTACTTCTTGTATTATGTACAAAGCATCCACTACTTGATTTTTTTGTCCTCTTTGTACAAAATGTCATAGTGACCCTCCCCTAATTTCAGCCAAAATTTCATTGACCTAGATGGTGGGCTGGACACATTATGGCTAGCATTTCTCATTCTATAGTGCTGTGCCTTTGTTCACACTAACTTGAAGTACTAGAAGTATAGGCTACCAGTAAATATTTACTTAGCTTATCTTGGATGAGCACAGCTCCTGTTGCATTTTGATCAGCATCAGTTGCTATAAAATCTTTTTTACTAAAGGTGGCTGTAGCAATGCTGGTAGCATTATTAGCTATTCCTTCTTACTTGAAGTCCTAGAAATATAGGCTACCAGTAAATATTTACTTAGCTTACCTTGGATGAGCACAGCTCCTGTTGCATTTTCATCAGCATCAGTTGTTATAAAATCTTTTTTACTAAAGGCTGGCTGTAGCAATGCTGGTAGCATTATTAGCTTTTCCTTTAGCTGCATGAATGCTTGTTCCCACATTTCACCCCAGTTGTATGCCACACTTTTCTTAGATCATACAATGGTTTTGCTACTCTATTAAAATTATTGATAAAATTCTAACGCTTTGGATGACTTAAAGTGGTGAAGTATGAGAGCAGAATCCCACTTCTTTAACACAAGACTCTTTTTACTTATAAAAATAAGCAGACGTACACAGTTCCTTTTGCTTCACTTCATGACATATATTTGAAAATTAAACTTTTACAAAACTCATTCTCCACATAAACAAACACTATCAAGTAAGCCTCTTTGCATATCCAAAGGTTAAAAACAGAGTTCATTTACACACAAGAAAAGGTAGGCTTAAAACCCAAGTCCATTCTCATTCTGACTCTGAACACATGTCTTATTCTCTCCATGTCCAAAACGAACAATAATTTACAGTATTTCAACTGTTCTTTTTTTTACGCTACAATAGTCAAAGTTATAAAACAGCACAGAATACATAAACACTCCTTGTTCTTTCACTACGGCTTCCATGGCACGACTGGCAAACACTTGTTGGTGCCGTTCATCTGCCATGTCTATGGTCTTCTTATTACACACTTAGGACCTGCACACACAGACAGGTGACTTGCAGTAGATAGGCTCTCTCCCACTTATGTTTAAAATATTATTTGTTTGAGATGGTAGAAGGCCAAGTGATTCTAGAATTTATGAGGAAATTCTCGAAGCATTACAACATGTCTGTAATGCACGACTAGTGTGAGATACGCTTCTAACTGCATCATGGTCTTGGGTTGCAGATAGTTCTCTATTGCAGTGACTTTACAGGATTTTGGCTTCAACCCAGCACTGATTAATTGATGACGTAGAAACATCACCTCTTTCAACATAATTTCACATTTGTCAACGTGCAAATTTAACTCGTGTTTCCTCAGTCTTTTGAATACTTCTTCTAGCCTGCTATTGTGCTCTTCCAGAGATGGTCCAAAATCTACAATATCATCTAAATAAGTGGACACCTTTTAAAGTGGAATTCATTAATTTCTGAAAAGTGCTAGGTGCCATTTTCAACCCCATTGGCATGCAATAGTAAGCATAATGTCCATACGCCATGCTACATGTTATCTTATACATGTGCCTTTCACTTACTAGCACTTGGTAGTGTCCTTTAGCAAGATTAAGGATCAAAAAATATTTTGTCTTGCCAAACCTGTCCAAAATTTAATTGATTCTTGGTAATGGATAGACTGCATTTAAGTTATGATAATCAACTAACATTCACTATTTGTGATTTCTGCTTGCATTAGTCTTTTTTGAAATCATAATGTGGGAAAAAACAGGCATTTTTGCTCAGCATTATTATATTTTACTTCAACATTTTGTCTAGTTCTCTCTGCAATTCCTTTTTCTGCATGTGTTCAGTACGGTTCAGTCACTTATTGATTATAATGCACTCAACCTTGGGTAGCAACCTTATTTGGAGCTTTACTACATATGTATATGTTAACTGATCTCCCTCTACATGGAACTAATCATTATATGCATTTTCCATCTCCTGTATTCTGACCTGTACTCACTGTTGAGATGGTCTACTATAAGATTTTCTCTTAGCCTATACTTACTTATAATGCTATCAGACTTCCATTACCTCCTTTTCTCTCAGGGGCACCTCTCCTGCTTTCAGCATCACTTGTTGAATATTGGCTGCATTTTCTGCTATGTTTAATACACTTATGATACACTTTAGGTTTTCTGCTCACACTAATGCATCTGGTTCATATACACCCAGCTGTATCTCTTTTCTGGGTACGATGACTTCTGTTACCTGCCTAATTGCTATGTTCCCTCAACAAACGTTTTCTTCTCATGACCCTATTTCTATTATGGCATATTTGTGTTTATAACTCCTGTTTTGTGGACTTTTGACTTCAGTACAATATCTTCTCATGGTGTCAGAAACTTCCAATTCTTGCTTCTTTTGCCTCACGGATTCAGCCACCCCTGCACAGGTTCCTTAGACCGTTTTTAACTTTTTCAGCTTGCTCCAACCGTGTTTGACTTTATTTCTGTCAGACTTGTGTCTGTTATTGCATGATACTCTAACATCTAAGCCCCAGTGGAAAATCAGTTTCTCTTGCCCAGTGGCATCAGCTGTTGTCACCCTGAAGGTTACCGCGTCTGACCTTGTCATACACTGTCTTGTGTTACTGACCACTTTAGATTTTACTCAGCATGTTGAAATCATGTTCGCTGTTGAACAGCCCCCTTCCAGGTTTGTAAATCTCTCTCATGTGCATAAGCTCCCACCATCTGTGCGCAATTATTTTTCGGCTTTGTGACGCTGACTGCATTTGTCTTTACGACATCCATGCATGTCCGTCTTGTATTTGATTTTGCATCTTTAACTGCCTCCCGTGTACCACCATGTAGTGTTTTTATTTACTCTGTGCAGAGTGTGATCCACTTTCCACAGATGCATGTCTTTGACTTTGTATATTCCACTATGACTGTGTTTTTGCATTAAGCCTCAATGGATCAATCCTGTGAGTGAAATATCTACATAATTACACACTACTTGCAACATATGCATCACTCAGAAGTCTTTTCCTATCTGCATTTCTAATTCTTTTGTGCCTTCGGTATCTGCCACAATATTGCCAGTACCACATATCTTTATACTCTGTTGCACATCGGTCTGACATTCACTTAAACTATGTTTACTTATCAATTCAATTATGCACCACTGTCAAGCAATAACTTTGCTTGGGCGCAATTTACTCTTATGTTCTCATTCTTATTCATGCAGTGTACTGTATCAATGACAACGTGTGCGATGCAACATAGCTGCTTCATTGTGCGTGAATTAGTTTTGCTGTGGCTGGTGTTTTCTGAAAGCTATCCAGGGGCTGGGCTCTCCTGACACTTTTAGGCATAGAGTCCCCTCTGATTACATTTAAAGCATACAAAGTCTCAGGACACAGTGCAAAGTGCAGAATGGCCTGGCAAGTTCCATGTTGTATACGTAAGTGGTACAACACATGGTGTGGCTCTGTTCCCCTTACACAACAGTGTACCTATCGGGTTTGTACTGCACTTAATCCCTGCTCTTGGATTTGCTTCACTGTGCACACTGCTAATGCATTGTTACAGTCCCTAGACATATGCTCCAACATTCCACAATTATAATATTTAATGTATTTATTACTAAATTTATCATGATACTGTATGCTGCCAGGTGGTTTAGGTGAAGGCTAGAAGTTACTCTTTTGAACTGGGCTCTCGTTGATGGACACAATGGCATTTTCTTCTACAGATGCATCTCAGATGAGCTGATATCCCCTCTAATCACCATAAACACAGTTTTTATGTGCTCATCATATAATGCCTGTACAAAAAGCCTGATATGGCTTCCAGATTAATGCATTACTTTGCTATAAATCAGAAGTGTGTAGAATTCTTTGGGTAGCTTTCCTGAATTGGTAGTGCAATTGATCCACCCTGTAATCCCATTATACTGTATTTTCCGATTATCCTGCTGACTAGTAAACCTCTGGCAGCAGTAATAATCAATTATCCATCCACTCTGATAGTTGTCAATGAGTATTGCACTGACTTCTCATCAGGTAATAGTCCTATCCGTAAATAATATTTTTCCCTTGGTATGCCTACGATTTTCACCTTTACAGATTTTAACAGTAAATAATGCAAAGTGGGATCAATAAACTCAAATACACAGTCACAACTACCCAGGAAGTCACTAAGGTGATCACATCGACCATCAAGATTATGTGGTAACAACTTTAAAGCATCAGCTAAACTTACAAACCGACTATGGAAGGCTGAAAGTGTGGCAGGTTCTCCTTGATTATCTTGTGATATTTTCACCCCTAATGTAATGCTGTCATTAAATTTTGGGCATTCTTAATTTGAGAAAACACCATGGCAGCCATATGTGAGGCAAGTAGGTGGGCACAGAGGTACTGATACGTGTATTTCACAAGCAAGCCAGTTTGTACACTGCTAGGTGGCTGGGTTTAGCTGGGCACTCGTGGCAATATCTCAGAAGTGCTTTGCAATGACAAACAAGTGTGCTACTAATTACTATATATATCTCTGATTCTAGCACAGTTTTGTGTAGTCTTTCAGCACCCTCCATGACATTAGGTCTGTAATGCACCTAAATGTAACACAAGAAGTAAGAGTCTACTTTTCTCTTTTGTTTTGGTGATAAACTTCATTATCTTTTTGTAAATTGTACAGAGTAATGACAACCATGAAACATAATACCTGCGAAGTAGCAGTCGAAGGAAGAATTAATGGTGCACAAATGTCTCAGCATAGCAGAATGCAAAATCACATCCGATTGCTGAAGCCAGGCAACACAGAAACAATATAGGACATTTTAGGTGGACCACAGTTAACTCAAAGGAACTGAAATACAAAGAACTGCTGAGGTAACAGCCAATCTTCACTACTTCCAAATCTGTTGGCACCAACATTTATCCAGAAAAAAACATGCCATGTAGCAAGAGCACGTAGAATTATTATGCAAAGTGTTGGAGAAATTTCTTAAGTTTGGCATTACTATGAATATACAAAAAACTGCTTTTGCATTAATGTTTGTGTGTATGTTGTCTAATTCTCTAATTCTGATGAAGGCCTTTTTGGCCAAAAGCTTGCTTGTTTAACAATCTTTTGGTTGTGCCTATCTGCAACTCAGCATTTCCACTATATGGGAAGTAGCAGTCTATCCTTTTCATAATTCTGTCATTATTTAAAGAATTCAATAAATTTATTGGAACGTACATCCAAAATAAACAAACTACATGGCTAGTATATTTGACTCCTTTCCAACAAATTGTTAATAATTTACCACATACTTCCACTGGATTTACTCCAACAGAACTAAAGTTCCACAAGTCTGAAATTGATGAGTCGGTAAAACCATTCCACACATTCCTCATGATGAATTGTCATTAGAAAGAAAAATCAGACAAGCATTGGTAACTCTCAGTGAAGAAGCTGAAATTAGGAAGAAAGTGTATGGCAAAAAGTTAGAATATGTGTTTACATTCCAAGTAAGCCAGGAAGTACTCTTGTGTGCACACACCCTAAATCAACCAAGCATAAGACTCTAATTGTAAATGGCAATTATAATATTCTGGACTGTGTGTTAAAATCAACATTTCACACCAGAGATGTTACTTACAACTGTGGTATGCTAACACTGGAAAATACATGGATTGTACTCCCACAAGGACTTGACAAGATTTATGGTGCTATTATTAATAGCTGAAATCAATGGAAAATCCAGGACAGACAGTAACAATATTATGAAAAGAAAGTTGCTACTCACCATATAGTGGAGATGCTGAGTTGCAGATAGCCACAACATAAAGACTGTCATAAATAAGCTTTTGGCCAACAAGACCTTTGTCAAAAATAGACGAGACACACACACACACACAACTCACACTGCAGGCTCTGGCAGCTTCAGCTGCTGAGAGAGAGAGAGAGAGAGAGAGAGAGAGTGTGTGTGTGTGTGTGTGTGTGTGTGTGTGTGTGTGTGAGTGATCTATTTTTGACAACGACCTTGTTGAAAGTCTATTTGTGACAATCTTTTCGTTGTGCCTATCTGCGACTCAGCATCTCCACAATATGGTGAGTAGCAACTTTTCAAAACATTATTATTAATAGCTGGTGAGACACAGCACTCAAAGGCCAAGAAAAGTGGTTAATATGCCAAGAGAAAGAGAAATAAGTACCAATGTAAATATTAATTTTAAGATTAAAAATAAGATAAAACATGGAGGAAAGAAAAGGAGAAGTATATAAATAATATGTAAATACTTAAAGGACTAACTACAGTTACTAAGTACAAGGTGCGTTTAACTACAAAAGACATATTCTAAACAAAATATAAACTACACTAAGTTATGAGCTAACTAAATTTACACTACATCCAAACACTTACAAAAGCTTTATGAGCAACAAATGTAATAACAAGAAGTAACATGACAAGATATGACTGGGATATAGAAGGGGATCACTAATCATTATGAACACAACAACATATGTTATACCACATAAGGCACGTGATTTAATTTATGGAATATCATTATCAGAGAGTAAGTTTAGTCATGAAGACTATGACATATTACTTGCTGTTTCTATGAAAGTGTGAAACAGTGTTAATGTAAGAATTGAAATAATCTTTGATGTGAGAATCACTGGCTTTTTTTTTTTTTTTTGTATGTTGTTATCCTACTTGTATATTTTTATGTTAATGTTCTTATAGTTCTATTAAAATTGTAATGTCTAAGTGACAAGTAAATTCAATTATAAATTTTCATGTACATGTATTTTAAATTGTAATGTTTATTGACAAGTCCTATGTCATTTTGATTATGTACTACAAGGACGCTAATAAATTGAATTGAATTGAATTGAATTGAATTGAATTGACAATATTAGCTACAACACGAAGACCAATGTGCAAACTCACTAAATAAAAGTTTTAATGGAATAAGTATAGTTTTAGTACTGGTGGACTCCGTAAGACAAAAGAGTAATATTTTTTTTAGAAATGAGAAGGATCATGTCGTAACTACTCTACTGAAAGAATGATTGAAGAATGCCTGTTACACTGGTTACCCTACAGGTAGCTAAGCATTTAACCACTTTACGTAGGGATAAAGGATATGAGAGAATGATGCATGTGCATGTCCCAATTATTTGAGGCAAATAGGTATAAGTACAGTGCTAGGTACTAGGTGGGTCCCACTGACAAGAAATGTAGTTGTGTGTGAATGTGCAAATTTGTTTGGAAAGGAATGTAAAGTAGAGTAGTAAAGTGCTTGTGAGTATTAATTACTACGTATACTATAGCAACAATAATCATAATGAGAGAGTGAAAAGCAAATAACATAAGAAATGATATACACAGTGGGTCACGGAAAAATTGAGTTACAGATCACTTGATAACATTCATTTCACAATTCAGGGTTGAAAATGAACTCTAACAAACAGCCTGTCTGCCCCCCCTCCCCAATACAGATGCAATCATTTGCACATTTATATAATGCCCTACAATACAGTAATTACCTACAAAAGTCATAGGAATTACATAAGATACATTCTTGTCTTGTGCTGTTTCTTGCATTATGTAAGTTAAAATGTTATACAGTGTCAGTATACAAAAATATCAACATAGGATAGTCAAACATACAATTTGTATGAAGCAAATTAAAGATTTGCTTTCAGACAGTTTGCCAAATAAGCAGTGGTGTAACTCTGTAAATATCTGTATTGATAAAAACAATTAACGTAAAATCAAACAATGCTTACTCAAGGTTGGTACATCAACAATGAAGGAAAAGATAGATTGCTACTTACTGTAAAGATGGTATGTTAAGTTGCAGACAAGCAAAGTTAAAAAACAATTACATGGGCTTTTGGCTTCAGCCTTTGCTAGAAAAACAAAGTGAAACAAACACCATTCATTCAGACAAGCAAGCACACCTCACACACCCATGACCACCAACTCTGGCAGCTTGGACCAGACTGCAGCTGTCATGTGAAATGGAAGGCGCAGAATGGAGGTGTTGGGGAAGGGGAAGGGACTGCAGTGTACGGATGGGGCGAGAGAGGAGTGCTGTCTGGTGGAATGTGCAGTGCAGGGATTAGAATGCCACCAGGAGTGGTGTCAGTAGGCTGTGGACAGGGAGGTGGGGAAAACAGAGCAAAAAAGGAGAGAAGTTGCGAAGGTGGGCAGGTGTGTTGGCAGAGGGTGGCAAACAAAGGGGTGGGAGATGAGAATGGGGAGGAGATGATACAATAGAGCGGCTGGAAACTGTTGGGTGGAGTGTGAGGTGACAGGATGTTACTGTAGGTTGAGACCAGGACAATTATGGGAGTGGAGAAGGCGTTGTAAGGATAACATCTATCTGCACAGTTAAGAAAAACTGGTGGCGAAGGTAGGATCCAGATGGGTCAGATACTAAAGCAGCCACTGAAAACAAGCATCTTGCGTTCATCTGCATGTTGTGCCACAGTGTGGTCTACTTTGCTCTTGGACATAATTTGGTGGTGGCTAATCAAACTGGTGGACAGCTGTTTAGCAGTCATACCAATACAAAAAGCTGTGGAATGATTGCAGCAGAGCTGGTATATGACATGACTGCTTTCACAGACAGCCCAGCCTCTGATGGAGTAGGATGTGTCAGTGACAGGACTGGAATGGGAACTGTTGGGTGGACTGGTTGGGCAGGTGTTACACCTGGATATTCCACAGGGATATGATCCTTGTGGCAAGGGGTTGGGATTGGAAGTGGTGCAGGAAGGGACTAGAATGTTGCAGAGGTTGGGTGGGTGGTGGAACGCTACTTTAGGAGGGGTGAGAAGGATTTCAGGTAGGATGTCCCTCATTTCAGGTCATGATGATAGGTTTCAAAGCTTTGGTGAAGGATGTGGTTCAGTTGATCCAGTCCGAGGTGAGGGTGTGAGGTGAAATGGCATGGGAGATTTGTTTGTGGACTAGGTCTGGGGGATAGTGCCTGTCTGTGAAGGCCTTGGTGAGACCCTTAGCATACTGGGCAAGGGGCTTCTAGTCACTGCAGATATGCTATCCTTGGGTAGCCAGTATGTATGGAAGGAATTTTTTGGTATGAAAGGGATGACAGCTGTCAAAATGCAGATACTGTTGGTGGTTGGTGGGTATAAAGTGAACAGATGTGCAGTTGGAGCCATCAGAGATGAGGAGGTCAATGTCAAGGAAGGAGGCATACTGAGTTGAGGAGGATCTGGTGAAGCAGATGGGAGAGAAAGTGTTGAGGTTGTGAAGGAAGGATACGTTGTCTTGGCCATGCGTCCAGATCATGAAGATATCACCAATGAACCTGAACCAGATCAGAGGTTTGCCATTTTGAGAGGCCAGGAAGATCTCCTCTAGATGGGCCATAACAGGTTGGCATAGGAGGATGCCATGTAAGTGCCCATGGCTGTGCTGCAGATTTGTTTGCATATCTTACCTTCAAAGGAGATGATGTTGTGAGCTAGGATAAAGTTAGTAAAGTGTATGAGGAATGAGTTAGTGGGTTTGGAGTCTGGAGGAAGTAGGGAGAGGTAGTGTTCAATAGCAGTAAGACCATGTGAATGAGGGATGCTGATGAATAGGGAGGTGGTGTCGGTAGTGACGAATGTTGATCCAGGATGTAAAAGGGTGGGGATGGTTGAGAGTTGGTGAAGAAAGTGGTTGGTATCTTTAACATGGGAGGCTAGATTATGGGCAATTGGTGGGAGGTGTTGGTAAATGATGGCTGAAAACCTTCAGCAGGTGCACAATAACCAGCCACAGTGGAGAGTCCAGGATTGTTGGGTTTGTGGGTTTTGGAGAGCATGTAGAAGGTAGGTGTGTGGGTGTTATAGTGGTGAGGAGAGAAATGGATAGAGGAGAGGGTCAGGGAAGGGCCTGAGACTTTAAGCAGGGATTGGAGGTTGTGTTGGACTCCTGTGATGGGATCACTCTGTTAGAGTTTACAGGTTAGGAGCCAAGTAATTGGCAGAGACCTTCTACCAGGTAGTCACTATGACTCAAAACAATAGTGGTGAAACCTTTGTCTGGAGATAGGATGATTAGGACAGTATTTGGTATGAAGTTGTGTATGGCTAAGGTTGGTGTTCTGAGGAAGGGACCTGGGGAAGGATGGTGAGGCCAAGTCGGATGTTAGGAATTCCTGGAAGATGACCGGCAGGTGGTTATGTATGAGGGTATTGGTTGGATGGTAGTACGAACTGGGAGAGGCAGCGTTCAAATGTTAGAATTAGGTAGGCTTTGGTTGGAGAGATTGGCAGCACAGTAGTTTCCATCACCGGGATTGGGAGAACAGGAGTAGGTCTTTGACAAGTCCAACATGGTTAAAATTGGGTGTAGGGCTATAGGTAAAATGTAAATGTCATGTGACTAGGGCCTCCCGTCGGGTAGACTGTTCGCCAGGTGTAAGTCTTTCGATTTTATGCCACTTTGGCAACTTGCGCATCGATGGGGATGAAATGATGATGACTAGGACAACACAACACCAAGGCCCTCAGCAGAGAAAATCTCTGACCCAGCCGGGAATTGAACCTGAGCCGCTGACCGCTGTGGCAGAGTGGTTCTAGGCACTTCAGTCCAGAACCGCGCTGCTGCTGCGGTTGCAGGTTCGAATCCTGCCTTGGGCATGGATATGTGTAATGTCCTTAGGTTAGTTAGGTTTAAGTAGTTCTAAGTCTAGGGGACTGATGACCTCAGATTTTAAGTCCCATAGTCCTCAGAGCCATTTTTTTGAACCCATGCCCTTAGGATTGACATTCTGTTGCGCTGACCATTCAGCTACCGGGGGCGGACAGGGCCTTTGGACAGGAGGAGACCTTCCTATCCTCTCAAAATGGCAAACTCCTGGTCTGGTTCAGGTTTACAGGCGATCTCTCCATGATCTGAACTCAGGGCCAAGACAACCTACTTTCTTTCCTTCACAACCTCAGCACCTTCTCTCCCATCTGCTTCACTTGGTCGTCCTCAACCCAGCGTGCTGCCTTCCTTGATGCTGACTTCCTCCTCTCCGATGGCTCTATCCACACCTCTGTCCACATTATACCCACCGACCACCAACAGTACCTGCATTTTGACAGCTGTCATCCCTTTCACACTAAAACCTTCCTCCCAAAGAGCCAGGCCAACCAGGTACAGCGTATCTGCAGCGACAAGAAGTCCCTTGCCCAGTATATCGAGGGTCTCTCCAAGGCCTTTACAGACAAGCACTATCCTGCAGACCTAGTCCACAAACAGATCTCATGAGCCATTTCCCCTCACCCTCCATCCTCCCACCGCCACCAAGAACCAGACACAAGGGGGTCCTTTGTCACCCAATACCACCCAAGATTTGGAACAACTGAATCACATCCTTTGCCAGGGCTTTGATGACCTATCATCATGAACTAAAATGAGGGATATCTAACCAAAAATCCTTCCCACCCCTCTTAAAGTGGCGTTCCATAACCCACCCAACCTCCACGACATCCTAGTCCATCCTACGCCACTCCCAAACTCAACCTCTTGCCACAAGGATCATATTCCCCTGGAAGACCCGGGTGCAAGACCTACCCAGTCCATCCACTCAGCACTTTCTGTTCCAGTTCTGTCACAGATGTATCCCACTCCATCAGATACTGAGCTGCCTGAGAAAGTAGCCATGACATAAACCAGCTCAGCTGCAATCATTCGACAGCTTTATATTGATATGACTACCAACCAGCCATCCACCAGGATAAACATCCACTGCCAAAGTGTGGCCAAGAGTAAAGTAGGCAACCCTGTGACACAACATGCAGATGAACATAACATGTTTGATTTCAACAGCTGATTCAGTACCCAAGCCACCTGGGTCCTCCCTCCACTACTAACTTTTCTGAAGTGCACAGATGGGAGTTAGTCTTGCAACACATTCTCTGCTCCTGTAATTATCCTGGTCTCAACTTATGGTAACATACTGTCCCAACACCCTCCATCTGACAGTTTCCACCCCCTCTGTCCTATCACCTTCTGCCCAATCTTGTCTCCGACCCTCCTTGTCTGTCACTCTCTGCCAACACACATGCCCATCATTCCCCACTCCTCTCTTTTTCACTCCGTTTTCTCTACTTCCCTGCCCCACAACCTCCTGACACTGTATCTGTTGGCAGTCTAGTTCCTGCACATTCTGCCAGGTAGCATTTCTCTCTCCCCCATCTGTACAGTGCTGTCCCTTTCCCTTCCCTGCCTGCTGCAGACTGGTGCTTCCATTTCACGTGACAGTTGCATTCTGGTCCGAGCTGCTAGAGTTGGTGGTTATGTGAGTGTAAGGCGTATTTGCTTTTGTGAATTAATGGTGTGTGTTTCTTTCACTTTTCCTGACAAAGACTGTAGCCACAAGTCTATGAGTAAGTGTCTTTTAGTTGTGCCTGTCTGAAAAGTAAGTAAGTAGCAATACATCTTTTCTTACATTGCTAATAATGAAGAAAAAGCTGCCTCAAGAGAAATATTTACTTGCATCAACATAAACAAATATGAATGAACATTTGCACATGCACAACAGGAACAGTAAAATTCAGATGATGTAAATCATATCATTTTGTAAATAGAAACAACCCTGAGAAAACAGGATGTAGGCACAATGTTGGTTCTCGCTGTGTTTATTTATGTAAATATGTACATAGTAGACTGTAGAGTAATCCAAGACTAAGTTACACTGTATTATTTTTCTCTTTGTATTTTTACAAAATATTTTTTCTTAGTAGTGTAATTAAACTCTATACTGAACTGTGCACTCTGACACATGCAACTCTATCGCAGCTTCTACGTAGGTACTGTAGCAATCTTCCGTTAGTCGCTGTCATATGTAGTTACAGGCTTAAATGTGATAGAATTCTGATGAAGATTGTGATGTTCAGTAGAGAACTGACCAAATAATGTGTGTCCATTTGCTTGAAATAGGATGAAGATTGTGATGTGCAGTAGAGAACTGACCAAATAATATGTGTCCATTTGCCTGAAATAGGAAAGAACTTGGAATTACACTAAATAAATGCTCCGTTTTCTTTTTATTCTTAAAACATTATAATATAAACAAGACTTGCACATGGAAAGCCATTTCCTCCTTTAAAAATGTTGGTTTCTAAATGTTTGTGATGCAAAAGTGTATATAGTAGTATGTATTTTAGAATAAACATGTATCAATAATTGTATTTTAATGGGTTTGTATGTGAAAGTGGTGTAAAGGTGCATGGAAAATGTGGAATGATTCCTATGCCTCCGGAAGAAACTGTGGCATGATTTATGAGGTGCATTTACAGTATTTGTTTTAAAAATGTGTTAAAACATTCAAATTATGGAGTGTAGACTTCAATGATACATTCCGCAGGGTGAGTACGATGAAATGTGCCCTGAACGGTATCGGGACTACACCCATTAGTAAGGGGGGGGGGGGGGGGGGCAAACTATTGTTTCAGAAAACTGTTTGTAATCATGTGGCAAACCTACTTACGGAGTTTTGGCTATATGGACCCAAACAATAAGGCTTAACCAAAAGGAAAATATAACAATACAGCTCCATTTCCCACAAACAATATACCTCCGATGCGCACGAAAAGTGATAAAAGCTCCAGAAATGAAAAATGGAAACTAAATTAGCTATAATAAAGACGAAATAAGAGAAAAAGGACAACACTTTATATAATTACCCATTCATAAATATGATAGGAAACACAAAATAAACATATGTAACTACGAATTGTAGAAATTATAATTTGTGAAGTAATGAAGATTTAAATTTTAGTCATCAATAAGGGCTAACCCATGTCCATTCAAAAAATATATAAAAATTAAAATCCTAACAACCAGTCCTCATCCTCTGGTCGAGCAATAAAAGGTGAAATTCTTGGACCATGTTACATGCTCAATAAGATTTCGTATTACATGTGACTTTCACGTACAAAATGTTATATTATATATACTGCATCTGTAATCAAAGGAACTGAAGTGATTAATGGCAGTATCCAGTGAGGGCAGATGTTGTTGTGTGTTGTTGTTGTTGTTGTTGTTGTTGTGGTCTTCAGTGCAGAGACTACTTTGATGCAGCTCTCCATGCTACTCTATCCTGTGCAAGCTTCTTCATCTCCCAGTACCTACTGCAACCTACATCCTTCTGAATCTGTTTAGTGTATTCATCTCTTGGTCTCCCTCTACGATTTTTACCCTCCATGCTGCCCTCCAATACTAAATTGGTGATCCCTTGATGCCTCAGAATATGTGCTACCAACCAATCCCTTCTTCTAGTCAAGTTGAGCCACAAATTTCTCTTCTCCCCAATTCTATTCAATACCCTTGTCATTAGTTATGTGATCTACCCATCTAATCTTCAGCATTCTTCTGTAGCATCACATTTGTCTAAACAATTTATCATCCACTTTTCACTTCCATACATGGCTACACTTCAACCATCATCAGTTATTTTGCTCCCGAAATACCAAAACTCGTTTACTACTTTAAGCGTCTCATTTCCTAATCTAATTCCCGCAGCATCACCCGATTTAATTCGACTACATTCCATTATCTTCATTTTGCTTTTGTTGATGTTCATCTTATATCTTCATTTCAAGACACTGTCCATTCCATTCAGCTGCTCTTCCAGGGCCTTTGCTGTCTCTGACAGAATTACAATGTCATCGGCGAACCTCAAAGTTTTTATTTCTTCTCCATGGGTTTTAATTCCAGCTCCAAATTTTGCTTTTGTTTCCTTTACTGCTTGCTCAATATACAGATTGAATAACATCAGGGATAGGCTACAACCCTGTCTCACTCCCTTCCCAACCACTGCTTCCCTTTCATGCCCCTCGACTCTTATAACTGCCATTTGGTTTCTGTACAAATTGTAAATAGCCTTTCACTCCCTGTATTTTACCCCTGCCACCTTCAGAATTTGAAAGAGAGTATTCCAGTCAACACTGTCAAAAGTTTTCTCTAAGTCTACAAATGCTAGAAACATAGGTTTGCCTTTCCTTAAGATATTTTCTAAGATAAGTCATAGGGTCAGTATTGCCTCACGTGTTCCAACATTTCTACGGAATCCAAACTGATCTTCCCCGAGGTCGGCTTCTACCAGTTTTTCCATTTGTCTGTAAAGAATTCGTGTTAGTATTTTGCAGCCGTGGCTTATTAAACTGACAGTTCGATAATTTTCACATCTGTCTGTCAACACCTGCTTTCTTTAGGATTGGAATTATTATATTCTTCTTTAAGTCTGAGGGTTGTTGTTGTTGTGGTCTTCAGTCCTGAGACTGGTTTGATGCAGCTCTCCATGCTCCCCTACCCTGTGCAAGTCTGAGGGTAGATGTAATTTACCTAAACATAACAAAAGAAGACAGTAAGTTTTTTTTCCTTTTGTTTTGCCAATAATCTCCATTATGCTATAACACTTACACACATTCAGTTTTTTTTTTAAGTAGCTTCTTCTATATGTGATAAGATGCTCAGAGAGTAGACATAACAGTGCTCTGTAATAAAAATGCTTATGTGGAAAACAGAACTGCCAAGGTTGTTAAAAGTTTTTGTTTAGTTAGTTAGTTGTATGTTCCATTGATCAATCTCACAGTAACCGTTATGATGTGGAACGTGTCAAGTGCATAACGAATGCACACATGACTGTAGGTTTTTTAAGCTTAAAATTTTTGTAACCTACCCCATGCCCTTAAACAGCACAAAATACATATATTATACCTATATATTCATTTATTCCTATTCAAGAATTCATCTATGGTATAGAAGGAGTTGTCACGGAGATATGATTTCAATTAATTTTTAAAACTGTTACTGCTGTCTATCAGACATTTTATTTCATGTGGTAATTTATCAAATAGTTTTACAGCACCATATTTTACCCCTTTCTATGCCAGAGATAGGTTAAGTAAAGGATAGTGTAAGTCTTTCTTTCTTATGGTATTATAATCATCAATGTCACTGCTCTTTTTAAACTGGTCCATGGTGTTGAGAACAAGTTTCATTACTGAGTAAATGTACTGTGAGGCTGTTGTAAGAATTCTTAACCTTTTAAAGAGATGACTACAAGATGTGTGACTATGAGCCGCACACATTACTCTAACCACTTTCTTTTGAGCAGTGAATACTTTTTGCCTAAATGTTGAGTTACCCCAAAATATTATTCCATATGACATCAGCAAGTGAAAGTATGCAAAGTATGTTAGCTTGCTAATTTCTATATCCTCAAAATTAGCAATTATTCTGATTGCAAAAAGTGCTGAACCTCGTTGCTTTAGAGGATCCAAAATATGAGTTTTCCAATTAAGATTCTCATCGATATGTCCACCCAAAAACTTAGTATGCTCCACCCTGACTACTGATTTCTGTTGATGTGTTGTATTTATTGAAGGAACTGTACTCCTTGCAGTAGAAAACTGAATGTACTATGTTTTTTCAAAGTTCAGAGCAAGCCCATTCGCAGAAAACCAATAAATAACTTTTCCAAAGACATTATTTGTATCATTTTCTATTGGAGTTTCCTTTACTAGATTAATTGTGATGCTTATATCACAGTGAACAGTGTCTGTTTAGCTTCTTGTTTCAGATAAGAAGTGAAGTCATTCAAATATATCAAGAACAGAAGGGGACCCATGATCGAACTCTGTGGAACACCTAATGTAATTTCATCCCAGTTAGATGAAGTGGGAAACTTCCTTAAATCACCTAAACCATATAAAGAAACTTTTTGCTTCCCGTTCTGCAGATATGACTTAAACCACTTATATGCTATTCCATTTATACCATAGAATTGTAATTTCTGTAACATAATGTCACAGTTCACACAATCAAACGCTTTGGATAAGTTACAGAAAATTCCTATTGGTGACATTTTACTATTTAAAGACTCTATTATATGAACAATGAAACTGTATATTGCTTTCCCAGTGGAACAGCATTTTTAAAATCCAAACTGTGATTTACTAAGTATTCCATTACTGCTGAGATGGTTAACCACTCTTGGGTACATTACTTTCTCTACAATTTTTGAAAATGCTGTGAGCAAGGATACTGACTGGTATTTATTGACATCTGTGGTGTCCCCCTTTTGGTAGAGAGGCTTGACAATGGCATATTTTAACCTTTCTGGGAAAAACATCTTGAGTTAGTGATGCATTACAGATGTTACCCAGAACACCAGCTGTAACTGCTCCACATTGTTTTAATACCTTGTTAGAGATGTCATCTACTTCAATACAACATTTATTTTTCAAAGATTTAATGATTTTCCCTATTTCACACGAGGTTGTTAGATGAAAATTAATGTGACTAGGATGTCTCGAAACTGACTCCTACGTGTACTGCATGGCCTTTTCTTTTGAACTATTCTCACCAATTTTTTCACCTACACTTAAGAAATGGTTGTTAAATGCATTAGCTACTTGTGTGCTGTTGGTTAAGATGGTCTTGTGACACCAATGAGGTTGACACCAGCATCGATCTGAGTATCGTCTTTGAACTAAGCTAAGATTATCTTTGTGCAGTTCCGCCATGTCAGTTCTTTGTAAGCCTTGCTTGTGTAAAGAGGTGAATAAATGAACTACTGCAAAATGGGAATGTTATTTGGTGTAACTGACCCGAACTTCTCCCTCAGTCTCATTCTCTTTGATAGTAATACTATCTACTCCTGTAGTTACTTTTCTTGTCTCTCTTCTAACAACATCCCACACTGATTTGATTTTATTGCCCGAGTCATTAATTTCATCTCTGATATACATGTTTTTTGATTTTCTCACAACTTTTCTCAGTATGTTACAATAATTTTTATACTGTAAAATTACTTCTGGGTCTTTACTAATTCTTGCTGCCTCATACAATGTTCTTTTCCTTTCTGAAGACACTTTAATACCTTTAGTGATCCAAGATTTCTTTGAAAATTATTTGGTGTTACATTTAGTAATTTTTTTGGGACAACACTGTTCAAAAAGGGATGTAAATTTATCAAGAAACATCATTGGCATTTGGCTCATTATATACATCTCCCCAATTAACATTTCTTAAACTTTCTCTGAAGTGGCTCTATAGATACTGGGCTGACCAGCCTTACACTTTTACTTGACGGTTTCTGAACTTTACACCCTGCTAAGTTTTGTAAGTTAATCAGTAGTGCATCATGGTCTGATAATCCATTTGTCTTGGGGAAAGTATGAGTTTGTTTTACATCCTCTTGCTGCACAAATACATTATATATCAGATTGCTACTGTCTTGAGCTATATGTGTAGGAAAACTGATCACTGATTCTAAGTTATATGTCATTAATAACACTTCTAGTTCACTTTTCCTATCAGAATTGCTTAGAAAGTTTACATTGAAATCACCTCACATTAATAACTTCTTCTTTTTGTCTGACAAACAGCATAATAGGGAGTCAAACTTTTTAATGAATAGCTCCCAATCTCCTAAATGGGACCTGTACACTGTTCCTAATATCAACACTACATTATCTAGCTGTAGTTCACATGCACAAAATTCAAAATGCTGATCAACACAAAATTTGCTTACTTCTACTGTTTTGTACTTATACCCTTGTTTTGTGTAAATGGCAACTCCTCCTTTATCCATGCTAGATCTTCAAGTGTAAGATGCTAAATTACACCCATTTATATTGACACTTTCCATCCCAAAAGTTACATGGTGTTCAGATAGGCAAAGTGTATCAGGCTCATTCTTATTTTTGAAATCATCTAAACACAGTAACAGCTCACCTACTTTATTTTTTATTCCACTGATATTTTGATTAAGTAAATTGATACTACCCTTAGCTTTATCCCTATTTACTGTCCATGAAGCTTCTTTTATTCTATTTTCCTTGATTATTGTCTGTCTTGACTTTGGCTTTAACCTAAAACAGAGATCATCCCTTGTGTGACTGCCCCCCCCCCCCCCCCCTACAGTATCTGCTAATAGAGAAGCTAACTTATCTTTCCCCTTTCTATTTAGGTGCAGGGCATGTGTAGTGTATCCCCACCTACCAATAGCATCAACTGGAACACCACTCATGCGAGATTTTGCAGTGTTTGGAGCACCCTGTTCAGCTCAGTGTTAACGTGCCTTACAGCAGTGTTTACCCAGGGCCAATCATGACACTGAAAGACATCAACAAACCCCACATTTGTGTGCCCAGTTCCTGCTCCTGTTTTGTCCAGGTCACTCCTAATACTATTTCTCTGTGAAACTATGAAGGAAGAATTACTGGTGTACTACAAAAGTCACAGCATGGTGGAACACAAAATCACGTCTGATCGTTGAATCCAGGCTACATGGAAACAATATATGTCTTGTTGTGTGGACCACAATCAACTCACAGGAATTGAAATATGACAAACAGCCCAGGTAAAAGCTGATCTTCACCACTTTCAAACCCATTGGCATCAACATTTATCCAGAAAACAATATATATAAACGTTAACATTGTCTGTACAGATGGTCATTATGGAAGTTTTATCTAATGTTTCTTTCAGTTTCTGAGGACACTTTAAAACACTGTAATTGCACATCATGTATTTCTTTTTTACTCACCAGAGATCCATGTCAGTTACCTGCATGTTATAGGCCAGCCAGCTCCACCAGATCAACTCAAGATTCTAAATCCACCAACGTGGGCTTAGATAACAATGGTGAGTCATCATTCAGGGGCGAAAGTAGCACAGAACTTTTGCGTCAGTGGCAGCCAGGGCAGTACTGCCTTCGTCCCTCCACACCAGGCCAAGCCCCTAACCCTGTAGCTGTGGCCGCCTATGAAAATTCAGCAGATGCACACACTGCTGGCACTGTTCACTGGGAGCCACACAGTGCTAACTCCTAACTCGGGCACGCATTACTGAGTGAGGTACACAAACTGGTAAAACTGGACACAGACGTCAATAGGCCATCACATCACTGCCGCATTTTGACATTTACTGTGGTCCATGCACCTTTAGAGGGCATAACCAGGGGTGCCACATCACTCAAACATTGTAATTCGAGAAAAATAAAGTATGTTATTTCTTGCAGCAGTGTTTTCCTAGCCACCCCTGACCAGAAATTCCGCCTCTGCAACCTGCCACTCCACCACCTCTGCACCATAGTGGCCACATGCACTACCAGGTTGCCACAGAGTGGTATCAGAAGTCCTTGTGAACCTCATCTGGCAACTGGTGGCAGAGCAGTCAATCTCCACGCAGCACAGATTCATAACTGCAGCATGCACAGGGCACAGGGTGTCACTAGTAGGGACGCAGTTCAAGCACTGGCTAAAGAAATGGCACAGTTGAAAGTTTTGAAAGTGGATAATCCAGACTTATGTAACGAACTTGCAGCCACAGCAAGTTTGATCACACCCTTCTCTGTAATGTTGATTGATGATGTCACGTCCTTTTTGGATGACGTGCAGTTAACAGCTAATATTGGGGATGTGGGAGGAGGGAGGTCACACGATTAGTTATTACAGGTGAAAAAGTTACAGTTGGTAGGGAAAGCCAAGATGTATGTCAGATGTACAGAGGATTAAGAGGTGCAAAAATAAAATAAAATAAAATAAAATAAAAAATAAAATAAAATAAAAGCAAACTGTGATACAAGAAGTGAAACAGCACGTGATCTTTTCGCAAGCAATTAAGTAGTATGTCAAAGAAGCATAATGAGTTAGTAGAGAATTTTGGAGACAGAATATAGAAAATGAATGTGCAGACTCATGAGTTAGGGTAAATGATGAAGCAAATAGAGTCATACTTCATGAAATGGAACAGACAGCACTGGGCACATTTGTGAGGGGATTGCTAACAGATACATTTAGATGAGGGAGATTGAGTACCCCAATGGTTTTATGCTCTGTAGTGAGGTTGGCCACAGAGTTTGAAGAAATTGATGCAGTAACAGGAGTACAGGATAAGAGAGGAGTATTCTCTGCTAATGTGAGGTGTTTTGGATGTGGAAGAATGGGATGTGCAGAAGCAGTGTCACCAACCTCAGCATAATACATGTGAGGTTATTGGACACCATTAGTGTGATTGTAGGAATGGTAAGTGGAAACAGGGGTCAAGGAGACAGGTGCTAAACATGCAAAAGTGAACCCCAAGATCACCGTGTGGATTTCCTGATAAATCTCTATGCAGCTAATATGAATGCAGAGGGAGAAAGTAGTAAAGTGAGAATAGTGGAAGATAGAAAGCGCAAGTTTTTATTGGACATAGGGGCACTTGTGTCAGTGCAAGTACAAACCTCATGGGTCGGAGAAGATTAAACTCTCCACATTACAATTGAAATGGGGTTGCAGACAGATATGTGGAACCTTTGAGTTCAGAAATGGTAAATTTTCATGTGGGAGGTGTAGTGTTTTAGGCAGTGTGTAAAAGTCAAGCCCCGAGTAAGTGTTGGTTACTGCGTGATCTTGGCATTGGACTTCCTGACAACACAGCATGCCAAAACTGATCTTAGGGGGAAACTTTCTGACTAGTGTAGAAGGTCACCAGTGTATTATGAATGCAAGGTATGTCAGTCTCAAGGAGTGAACCATTTAAACTACAGTCAACAACAATGAGGATTAATTCGCAAGTTATTGTGCCACAAGGCACTGGGAAGGTGGTCTGGGACTGGAATGGCCTATTAATGCATTGTGTTTGCTAGAACTGCTGGTAGAAAATGGTACATTAGACACATCATGTGACTTTGTAAAGACAAGCATAGTACATGTATGGGAGGAACTGGACAGGAAAGGACAGCTCGTGAATTTAGATAATTTTGGCGCCAATGGAGTACAGCTCACCAACGGAATGTTGGTAGCTAATTTGATGTCTTGGATGATATGACTGTCAGCATGCACGAGGGTAGTGTGCAAATTGCCAATAAAACTGCATTGCGTAGAATGTTACAGCAACTTAGGAGTGCTGATAGACTGGAAATTGAAAAATTATTGTTTGAATTTGAGGATTTGTTTTTTCCCCTAGGGCCTTTACTAACAATGCCTGTAACACAACACTGTATCCCTACAGGAGCTGATATGTCTGTGTAACATAGACCTTACTGTATACTGCACTATATGTAACCAGCATTAGAGGAACTCTTTAGCTAACCACAGAATGGATAGTAGAGGAAAGCATTAGTCCACAGAGTGCAGCAGTCATAGTTGTACTGAAAAATTCACCGGATGGGATCTGAAGATATAGATTCTGTTGTGACTACAGACATCTTAACAGAAAAACTACAACCAATGCACATCCGACCCCAAATATTACTTCAACAGTGCAAGTACTTCTCTACCTTAGACCTAAAGATTGGGTACTATTAGACAGAAGTATACCTAAAGGACTGTCTGAAAACAGCTGTCTCAGTTCCCTGTGCCATTTTCAATATTTTAGAATGCTGTTTGGCTTGAAAAATGTCCCACAATGTTTTAGCTTTTGCTGGACAGAGTGCTGCAGAGTGCTGAGGGGACTGAAACCTCACTAGTGCATTGTGTACTTGGATGACATATTAGAAGAAGTTAGCAATTTAGGGTATGTTATTAGCAGTGAAGGGGTTAAGATGGTTCCAAGGTGATACACGCAGAACACAGTTAACCAGTTTGGAACAAGGTGTATTGAAAAACACACGGGTATTGCAAAGGCTAGTGATGAAGATAATGCACCTGGTAAAGACAGCAGTGAATTGGGACCTGGGCACATCACGAATGCCATACTCAAGCACCAACACTTCCCTGCCTTTTGGAAGACAGCCAAAGTCCTGATGTTCAGAAAGCCGGGGAAAGACCACTCCCTCCAACAAAATTACCGACCCATCAGTCTGCTGAGCGTGCTCAGCAAGATCGTTGAGAAGGTAATATTAAAACGACTCACCAGGCACTGTATCACAAACGACACCCTGAGACTGGAGCAATTCAGTTTCAGGAATCACCACTCAACAACACAACAACTCCTCCGTGTCGTTGAATACATAACACACGGATACAACACAAACACAGCAACTGGGGCGGTGTTCCTGGACATCGAAAAGGCTTTCGATCGTCTATGGCACAACGGCCTAATACGCAAACTTAGACGCAGGGTTCCCCGATGGGCTCGTACGTCTCATACACTCATATCCCACGGACAGGAGTTTCAACACTGACATGCAGGGCAAACAATCAACACGACATGGTATCCAGGCACGAGTACCACAAGGAAGTATCCTAGGGCCCTTACTGTTTAACCTCTACATTAACGACCTCCCAGCTACACACAACATGATGGTAGCAATCTACGCGGATGACACCGCCATCCTTGCGCAAGATTGGAAGCTGTCTAACATTAATTCACGACTACAGGGACTGCACTCAGAACGGCAGAGCCTTGGCTGGTGAAATGGCGTGTTTGAGTAAACATCGACAAGTATGAGGCCGTTCTGTTCACTAGAAGACCAAAGCAACTGCGCAAACATCAGCACTGTAACCCAATAACACTACACACACGCCCAATACGTTTCCACGAATAGGTCAAATACCTCGGTGTCTGGCTGGACAGGAAACTACTCTGGGGGGACCACATTCAACATGTGACCAACAAAGCTAACGCGAGGCTCAAGCAACTCTACCCTATGCTTAACAGGCGTAGCACACTGAACAAGAGGGTGTCTAGGTCCATGTACATGTCACTTATTCGACCCCTGATGACGTACGCAGCCCCTGTCTGGGGATACGCTGCGCCAACTCGCCTGCGCCGTCTGCAGCTCATACAGAACAAAGTACTCAAAATCATAAGCAACGCTCCGCGCTACACATGCATCACGGACCTTCACCGGGAATACCGGCTAGATACTATCTTGCAGGTATTCCAAAAACTCTCCACACGGCTGTACAATAACATGAGACACTCGTGCAACCCGTTTATCCTTTCTCTGGGTAACTACGACCACAACCATAGATGGAAGCATAACAGACCAAAGACACTACTGACTAGGAACTACACATTTATGGTCCATAGAACGCTAACTCAACAGTACTGGCGAGCCCCTGCAACACAGTTATTACTGGAAACCCCAGGTGTTTGACCAGCTGAAAAACAGGCAACCGCAGGGAAACCGTACTGTACACAGCATGCAAACCAGCCACACACACCCCCTACACCTTCTATGAACCGATCGCCCACTAATCTACAACGACCTTGAACTGTTGCAAGGACGCAGCAAACGCAGCAAGCGCCGCAACGAGCTCCAGCAATGACAAAGGTAATGATGCACGATACCTCGAACTAACATAACCACACCTTGCATGCACTGTCGCAGATAACAAGCCGCTACTGCCCTTACCACTCGTCCTACTGTCGCAGAGGTTTTTTTTCCCTTGGCACTTGCCTTGGCACTTTTTTCCCTCTGCCCTTACAACCGCTACCCTTCGATCGCTTTCGTCCACTTCTATCTCCTGATGGACCATGTTAATGAGTAATCTTACCCAGAAGCATGGATAACATCACAGCCCACATCCTGTGACTCCTGATTCAAAAATTAACATGTTATACGGAGGTGACAGTAGAACTTTTGGTTTGGTCACCACATTGGTGTGGGCGTGGAGGGGCCCCATCCTACATAAAAAAATGGGACCTGGAAGCTGTACAGGCCTGCATGGATTCTTTGGATAGGAGAATGGCAGTGCCAATATTGTTGCAATCTTTGGCCAATAGCCCTTGGTATCCTTGGAAAGTACTAGAGGAGCTGCAAGAAGCAGTTCTAGATGTGGCCCATGGGCAGCTGAGCCCAGTTCTCTTAATGACATCAGCTTTTGGTTGGCCTACAGAATGTGCAGAAGGAATTGGCACTGGAAGTGGAACTGGTAATTGAACCACATAAGTCGAATCCACCACTGTATTACTGTATGGCATACAGTTCTCGATCAGCGATGGGCAAGTCAGATTCAGATGTTACACCACACATGCATACTCATTAAAGTGGGCAACTTTGGCGAAATTTGTCCAAACAAAAACACAGGAGATACTACTGATTGCAGAAGATGATGGTAGCCACACAGTGAGGTCAGTAACCAAATTGTCAGAGGGAGAGGTTTTCTATCTGCACAAACCAGATGGTACATACGGATACTGGCACATACGAGATACAGTTGTACTTATATAAAGCAGAAGGTCAGGTTTGTCCACATGATGTAGTGGAGCCATGTTCCTATTTTCAGCAAGTGGGTTTGCACTGGGTGTTTTCTGTAAATGGTATCGAAATTGTAGTAGCAAACTGCCGCGAACAAGGTAAGCTTGAGACAGCTGAATGTTTGGATTTGCATGAGAGTGGAATAATTACTAATGGAACAGAATGTGACATAACTGGGCAAATGTTTCACCTGTCAGCTTCTGTTACAGGGGAAACCAAGTTAAACATTATGTAGCTGCAGTTTGTAGTCCACCCCCTCCTTCCTACTTGCAGCTATTGTCCACATTAGTCTTTGATGAGGATTTAAGAGGAGTGAAGATTACAATAAATTTTCTAGTTTACTTATCTGCTCAAATAGAGTTAGCTCCGGTTCTTCTTGTCTAGGGGTCTGATGCTTGAAGGTGAAAATCTCACATTTTAGGTCCTCATGGTTGAACTGACCAAAATAAATTTGAAGATTGTTGCTGCAGAATTTTTGTTGTTACGTTAATATACTTTGTCACATTTTAGTATATCATACAGTCTTTTGATTTTTCACATTAACACAGTCGAAATTACATTGTTCGCACAAAATACAAAAATATGTCCGATCACTCAGAGGCATGCTTACTACTGTCTCACTCACCGGAAATAACAATTTTTCTTGACAAATGAATTTCTATTTATTTTGATTATTATTTCATAAATGAATCCAGAAATTAAGATAGTAAACAGTATTAGATTGTGTAATTAATAGTAGACATTTGAAGTGTACCAAATAATTCATAATTTCAAATGTTTCCAAAAATAATAATTTTAACTGCACTTTCAGAACTAGTACTTATCAATTATAAGATCCAAAATAAACTAATTCCTTTTCATAAATTTTAGCTTGAAATACAACATACTGTGTATAAAATTATATGAAAGTTTTCAGAAAAGCAGCAGAGATAATACTGACCTGTCCAAAATCCGAAAAATAATTCTGGTATCGACAACTACTGATGAGGACAAGAAATGCTAGAGGATGATGCCCCATTACAAGTTGTACTGGCCAGAGAAGCTACTAGCGACCCTTCCAGTGGAAAATCTGACCTATCTGAATGAAATGTTGAATCTCAATCTAATCCTTTTCCAACTGACTCACAGTCATGCAAAGAGGGCCATTTCACTGGAGCAAAAGCTTTCACAGGTTCAGCAGTATTGGACAAGAGGGGGTGAAGAGGAGGAGGTGGTGGAGGAGGAGGAGGAGGAGGAGCAGCATCAGCAGCATCACACGATCGAGACCATAAGCATCACAACTACAGGCACCGCAATAGTGTTGACTCTGTTTTGCACAGCCTTCGCCTACCTTAAGTGGGCGGCTGCTCAATAAAAACACACACACACACACACACACACACACACACACACACACACGCGCGCACGCACGCACACACGATTGCAGCCTCTGGCAGCTAGAGCCACACTGCGAGCAACAGCAACAGTGCATGATCAGAATGCAACTGGGTGGGGGTAAGGAGGAGGCTAGGGTGGGGAGGGGGAGGTATAGCAGGGTAGCAGAGGGGGACAGGGAAGTGCTGCTGGGGAGCACGCAACGACAGGATGGAGGGATGGTAGTGCAGCCAGGTGCAGTTGGGAGGTTAGATAGAGGGCAGGGGAGAGGGGTGGAGGGGGGGGGGGTAGCAGAAAAGGAGAGAAGTAAAAAAACTGGATATGTTGATGGAATTATGGCTATGTACTGCTGGAATGGTAACAGGGAAGAGGCTGGATGGGCGAGAAAAATGACCAACAAAGGTTGAGGCCAGAAGGGTTATGGGAACATAGGATATACTGCAAGGAGAGTTCCCACCTGCACAGTTCAGAAAAGCTTGTAATGGTGGGAAGGATCCATATGGCACAGGCTATAAAGCAGTCATTGAAACAAATTATGCTGAGTTGGGCAGTGTGCTCAGCAACAGGGTGGTCCAGTTATTTCTTGGCCATAATTTGTCTGTGCCCATTCATGCAGACAGACAGCTCGTTGGCTGTCATGCCCACATAGAATGCAACAACAGTAGTTGCAGCTTAGCTTGTAGACCACATGACTGGTTTCACAGGTAGCCCTGCCTTTGATGGGATAGTTGATGTTTATGACCGGATTGGAGTAGTTGGTGGTGGTGACAGGATGTATGAGACAGGTCTTGCATCTGGGTCTATTACAGGGATACGAGCCATAAGGTAAGGGGCTGGGAGGAAGGGTTGTGTAGGGATGGATGAGTATATTGTGTTGGTTCACTGGACGGGGTAATACCACTGTGGGAGGGGTGGGAGGGATAGTGGGCAGGACATATTCATTTCAGGGAACGACGAGAGGTAGTCAGAATCCGGGTGGAGAATGCAGTTCAGTGGCTTCAGCCCTGGGCTGTACTGAGTTATGAGGAGAATGCTCCTCTGTGGCCGGACAGCGAGACTTTGGGAGATTGTGGGGAAAGATAAGGCATGGGAGATTAGTTTTTGTACAAGGCTGGGAGGATGATTACGATCTGTGAAGCCCCACGGTACATTTTGAGAGGGACTACTCGTCACTGCAGATGAGACGCCCATAGGTGGCTAGGCTGTATGGAAGGGACTTCTTGGTATGGAATGGATGGCAGCTGTTGAAGTGAAGGTATTGTACTTGATAGTAGGTTTGATGTGGAGATAGGTGCTGATGTAGCCATCTTTGAGGTGGAGGTCAACCTCTAGGAAAGTGGTTTGTTAGGTTGAGTAGGACTAGGTGAAGCAAATGAAGGAGAACCTGTTGTCTTTCTGGAGGCTTGTGGATAGGTGTCCTCTCCCTCAATCCAGATTGCAAAGATGTCATCATGAACCAGGTGAGGGGTCTAGGATTCTGGGTGTTTAGGGAGGATTCCTCTAGATGGCCCATGAATAGGTTGGCATAGGATGGCGCCATGTGGGTGCCCATACCCGTACCCCAGATTTGTTTATAGGTAATTACTTCAAAGGAGAAGTAATTGTGGGTGAGGATGAAGTTGGTCGTGGCGACTTGGAAGGTGGTTGTTGGTCTGAAATCCATTGGGCATTGGGAAATTTAGTGTTCTACAGTGATAAGGCCATGGGGATTATGGATGTTAGTGTAAAGGTAGGTGGCATCAATGGTGATGAGCAAGGCACCAAGTGGTAAAGCAACAGGAACTGTGGAGAGTCGGTGGAGGCACTAGTTGGTATCTTTTATATAGGAGGGTAGATTCCAGGTAATAGGCTGAAGGCATTGGTCTGCGAGAGCAGAGATTCTCTCAGTGGGGGCCAGTATCTGGCCACGATGGTGTGTCGTGGGTGGTTGGGTTTAAGGAACTTTAGAAAGCATGTAGAAGATAGAAGTGTGGGGAGTGGCAGGGCTGAGTAGACAAATGGACCCCGGGAAGAGGTTGTGGAATGGGACTAAGGATTTGAGGAGAGACTGGAGATCCTGCTGGACATCTGGAATTGGATCCCTGTCGCAAGTTTTGCTGCTGATGTTGCTTGCAATGTGTTTTCAGCTGCCAGAGGCTGCAGTCACGTGTGTGTGTGTGGTTTTTTTTTTTTTTTTTTTTTTTGTTTTTTTTTTTTTTTTGGGGGGGGGGGGGGGGTGTGACCTATTTTTGACAAAGGCCTTAGTAGCCAAAAGTTTATATTGTGACAGTCTTTTTGTTGTGCCTATGGAGGCATTACCTACAGACAAATCCAGGGTACAGCTATGGACACTCGGATGGCACCATCCTATGCCAACTTGCGTAGCAGATAGGCACTAGTAGTTATTCGATTGTGCCATATGATTGTATGATTATCTTTTGAGATAAACTAATGTTTTAGTAGGAATTTGTCATAAAGAGTCATGAGCTGCTTTTATGTTAACAGTGGTTTATGTTGAGACAGATATGTTAATGTGCCCTTTGTCATCTTGTACCATGTTACCGCGCTCATGCATTAGTCATAGAAATAATGTCAATCATTGGTAGTGTGGCTACATACAATGACTATGGTCGGCTGGTAGAATTAGCCTTATAAGCTATCAGAATGTATAATGCAAGCTGAAGTTATATTTGCATATGAGAGTCTCGTTTCTGAATCATGCATAAAATAGTGATACGACAAACTTTGTTACATGAAATTGTTAATTTTCTACCACTCTAATGATCTTATGCAACAATATTTCATCTGTTGGACATTCGTATTAATAGGACCTGGTCCATCATTTGCACATGTAGGCTCGTTATTAATTTGTTGTCATACATATTGACTAGTCGCCTGATAAACGGTGCGATGTATCTCACTGAGGTGAGTGCCACCAGCACATTTGACAACCGTGTGCCAGTATAACAGTGGTAGTGGCAGAGCAAATACGTTGCCATATGTAATTTTACTTATGTCAGAAACAGGCTTATATCTATTGAAGTTAATTATTGGTCTTATGTAGCCACTGGGCTAAGACATTTTTCATTTATTAGTGTGTATGTACGTAATATGTTATCCCTTACCTAATTTTGAAGTTTATGTGCAGATTGTATCACTGGTCTAGATGTTATTTTGATCACTTTTAGGACTTCTGAAGAAGGCTATATCATTATAGCAGAAACCATGGTCAAGGTTTAAAATAAACATAATTTAGTGCAACTGTGGGATGTTTCTCATTTGAGACTATTTCATAACTGTTGCTGTTGTCGCTGCCATGATGAAAATAATGAAGCTTTCCTACATGTTGACCTCCACCTCAAAGATTGCTACATCAGTACCTCTGTCCGCATAAAACCTACTAACATGTACAATACCTCCACTTCGACAGCTGCCACCAATTCCACACCAAGAAGTCCCTTGCATACAGCCTAGCCACCTGTGGTCGTCGCATCTGCAGTGACAAGCGGTCCCTCTCAAAATATACCATGGGGCTCATCGAGGCCTTCACAGATCATAATTATCCTCCCAGCCCTTGTACAAAAACAAATCTCCCGTGCCTTATCTTTCCCCACAATCTCCAGAAGTCTCACTGTCCGGCCACAGAGGAGCACTCTCCTCATAACTCAGTACAGCCCAGGACTGGAGCCACTGAATTGCATTCTGCACCAGGGTTGTGACTACCTCTCATCATGCCCTGAAATCAATAAGTCCTGCCCACTATCCCTCCCACAGTGGTATTACCCCATCCACTGAACCAACACAATATACTCGTCCATCCCTACACAACCCCTCCTCCCAGCCCCTTACCTCATATCCCTGTAATAGACCTAGACGCAAGACCTGTCCCATACATCCTGTCACCACCAACTACTCCAATCTGGCCACAAACATTACCTATCCCATCAAAGGCAGGGCTACCTGTGAAACCAGTCATATGGTGTACAAGCTAAGCTGCTGCCACTGTGCTGCATTCTATGTGGGCATGACAACCAACAAGCTGTCTGTCTGCATGAATGGCCACAGACAAACTGTGGCCAAGAAACAACTGGACCACCCAGCTGCTGAGCACACTGCCCTACATGATATCCTTAATTTCAACAACTGCTTCACAGCCTGTGCCATATGGATCCTTCCCACCAATACCAGCTTTTCTGAATAGCACAGGTGGGAACTCTCCTGGCCTCAACATCGGTTAGTCTTTTTCTCACTTACGCAGCACCTTCCCTGCCCCATTTCAGGACTACACAACCATCATTCCACCAACATAGCCAGTCTTTTTACTTCCTGTCTTTTTCTGCTCCTCCCCCTCCCCCCCCCCCCTCCCAACTGCAATTGCAGCTAGCTGCCTTACCCTCTCTCCACCTCGTCCATGTGCTTACCCCAGCAGCACCACTTCACTGTCCCCCACCCCTACCCTGCTATTCCTCCCCCTCCTCATCCTAGCCTCCTCTTCACACCCATCCAGTTGCCACTCCCATCATGCACTGCTGTTGTTGCTCGCAGTGTGGCTTCAGCTGCCAGAGGCTGCAGTTATGTGTGTGTGAGTTGTGTCTATGTGTGTGCGAGTTGTGTCTGCGTGTGTTGTCTATTTTCGACAAAGGCCTAGTGGCCAAAAGCTTATACTGTGGCAGGTTTTTTGTTGTGCCTATCTAAACATTAGTTTATCTCAAAAGAGGTAATTAATTGTGACTCAAAATAGAAGAAGCCTTTGGTAGTATTGAAATGAGCCTTTTGCTTGCAGTATGAGGTGCCACAGGGTTACGACAAGGAAATATTCGTGTAAACAGTAGCTTAACATTTAAGGCGTGTTCAGTACAGTCACCACTGCCCACTTACAACAAAATAGGTCTGAACATTAAACATACAATAACAAATAATTTTTACACTAAAGTTTTTACAGTTTAGTTCCACATGTTTTAGAAAGATTCATAAGTACTACTGTCAATCATGTTTATTTCAAATATCTTGGCTTCATTGTAAAATGGGTATCTGAGTAACCAATCACACATTTTATCTCTGAAAATATTATAGGGCAATGTCAGAGCAGGTATTGGAAGTTTATTAAAACGTGTTAAGCATTTTATTTTGAGTGAGTTTGCGGTCTTTGTGCTTCTGTGTCTTGGTATATCCAGATTCAGTATGCCCCTGCTATTATCGGGGTGTTATAATCTCTCTTGTGTTGAATACATTTATATTGCTTCTGACATAAAGCAATGCCGAGTATACATATAGATTAACAGCAGTTAACATCTGGAGCTTGATAAAGAAGGGACAACAGTGTTCTTTAGATGTAACTTTGCTCATTATTCTGATTACTTTTTTTTTTTTTTTTTTTTTTTTTTTTTTTTTTTTTTGAATTTTCAGAATTTCACTTACATAGCTGGAACACTCCCATAGCAGAATGCTGTAGGATACACGCAATAGAAATGGGCCAAAATATGCAAACTTCAGATACTCAGCAGTGACTGCATCTGTCATTTTTACATCAGATAGCTTATTCTTCCTATTCTCTTGCAGACATGGCTAATATGTACAAGGTGGAGCAGAATGGACTCCCTAGTTTCAAAACAATCACTGAAAAATGTTCAAGTGCAGTAGAGGAGTGGCATTAGGTGGGGTGAAATGATGCCACTTTCAGTAGTCACCAAGCCGTGGCCTGGTGAGCATTGACGCTTTGTCGTAGACATGTTCTTTAAAAACAATGACAGCGTGGTGGCGATGCAGAGGGCTGTTCATAGGTGGTTTGGGTTGAATTGTCATGACAGGTTTCATGATGCTAAAACCATTGGGAAAGGGAACACTAATGTTAGGTCGTTAGGCTGTACACTCCCTAGAAAACCAGCTGACCAACTTAGAAGTGTGGGGACACTGCCCATTGAACAGTCTCCATCGTACTTTGCATGGAAATGCGCTGCTGCTCTTGGAATATCGTCCAGAACAGTAACATGAATTTTACACTCTGACTTTCACTTACACCCTTACAAGTTGATGGTTGTTCAAGAACTTAGTACAGAAAACTTGGTGAAATGTACAGATGCTTGCAATGCAATCTTAGCCTCTGAGCAACCCGATACTATTCTGTGGTCTACCAATGATGCACATTTTCACCTATCTGACTCAGTAAATAAGAAATTTTCGTTACTGGGTGACTGAAAACCCTCGTGAACTTCACCAAAGACATCTGCATAGGCCCAAAGTGACAGTTTGGTGCACTGTGTCCTGCATAGGTATTATTGGGTGTTATTTTTTCAAATTTCCAGGTGCAACTGTTACTGTGAACCCTGTACACTATTGTGAGATGCTGGTGAAATTTTTACTCCCCAAAATGGAAGACTATGGTGAGGAATATGACACAGAAGCCTTTTGGTTTCAATATGATGGTGCCACGGCTCATACTGCCAGTCATTCATGCCAACTTCTGCAAGAACAGTTTCCTGGCCATCTGACAACCTTATGAGGGGAAGCTCCATGACACACACACACTTCCCGAATTTGAGCCCCTGTGAATTTTTTCTTTGGGAATACCTCAAAGCAGAGGTTCACGAAGTTTGACGAATGACTCTGCAAGCTCTTGAGAGGGCAGTTACAGATTTCATTGCTGGAACAATGCTATATATACTGAGAAGAATTTTTAAAAACTGTTTTGAACAGCAAGTGCATCGCTCGTCACCTGGATGATACCATTTTCAACACCTAATGAAAATCACATGGCATTGAATGTAGTTTTCAGAAATTAAGATTTCTTTTAATTATTATTGTTGGTTTTTTTACAGTTCATCCATCAAATCAGGGAGTCTTCTGCCCCACCTTGTAGCTCTCAGTTTAATTTCGAATCAATGTGAAAGTCTAAAATCTTTACTGATTTATTTCCGCAGCTGTAATCAGACTGAGTATTAGTTCCTGTGTTTTATCAGGATTGCATAGGAGTTCACTGGAAGAAAACGAATTTATTGTTAGTTCTAATTTTTCCTGTGTTGCCAGATGCAGTTCTACCGTGCCATTGCGGGACTGAGCAGTGTTGTGTCATATGCATAATACACTATGGTATCCGCTCCTAGATGGTTATGCAGATCATTAACTTCAATGATGAACAGAAATGGACTTAGGACCAAGCCCTGTGGCACTCCATTCCAAACTTGCTTCAAAGAAGAGCATCTGTTTTTGACTGATACAAACTGCCTTCTGGTGTTTAGATATGACTTGATTTGCATCCGAAGATGGGTTGCATATGCAATAATACACCAGTTCTGCAACCAGGGTGTTAAATGGTATATAGTTGAAGGCTTTGCTGAGATTGCAAAGTACAACTGATACTAGATTTCTTCATTCAAATGCAGTTAACACCTGGTTAACAACTTCAGTGACAGCAGTAGTGGCTTTTTGCCATGTTGGAATCCAAATTCAATCATTCATCTAAGAAAGTAACAGTATTCACTATGGATTAAACTAGAAAGTCTGGTTGGTCATGAAAGAGGACTTAATTGTCCAATATCTCTGCTTCCAGCTATGAAGTAGTGAAATGTCCAAACATCACTTTTAACAACTTGTGCTGTTGTGTGAAGAGATGGAGTCTACCTGGAAAAACCAGTAGTGCTACAGGTAATTGAGATGGAACTTGGTATTATTTATATTTGCTCATCCCCCCTCTCCCCACTTCCCTGCCTGGCAGAAGTGCAAGAATTTTGACACTGAAGTGCATTCAGTACCAATGACAGCATAAAGATGTGTTCCTACCGCCATCAATAGCTTTGAAACAAATGACCCTCAAATTTTACCAAATACAGTGCATAGGTGTCAGGGAGACAGTTACTGATTGGTTGGTTTAAGTCAATAGTTGACAAACAGAGGCCAGTACTCATCTCTGAAGACATGTTATAAATCCCATGGAACATTATGTATGTGAAAATTAAACTCATTACACGCTGAGGTGACGAATGTCATGGGATACCTCCTCATACTGTGTTGGACCTCCTTTTTCCTGGTGTAGTGCAGAAACTTGACATAGCATGGAGTCAACAAACCGTTGGAAGTCCCCTGCAGAAATACTGAGGTGTGCTGCCTCTCCAGTCGTCCATAATTGTGAAAGTGTTGCTGGTCCAGAATCTTGTGCATGAAGTTGCTGACCTCTTGAACAAGTCCTGTAAATGTTCGATGGGATTCATGTCAGGTGATTAGGATGGCCAAATCATTCGCTCAAGTTGTTCGGACAATTGTGACACGGTGTGTTGTCATCCATAAAATTCCATTGTTGTTTGGGAACAAAGTCCATGAATGGCTGCAAATAGTCTTCAAGTAGTCAAACATAACAATTTCCAGTCAATGACTGGTTCAGTTGAATTCACATTACAGATCCGCCACTAGCTTGCACAGTGCCTTGTTGACAACTTCGGTTCATGGCTTCATGGGGTCTGTGACACACTGAAACCCTACCATCAACTCTTACCAAATACTGAGGCTAATCTGACCAAGCACAGTTTTCCAGCCATCTAGGGTTCAGTCAATATGGTCACAAGCCCAGGAGAGGTGCTGTAGGCGATGTCTTGCTGACAGCAAAGGCACTTGCATTGGTCATCTGTTGCCACAGCCCATTAATACCAAATTTCACTACACTGTTCTAATGGTTCCTTCACTGTACATACCACATTGATTTCTGCAGTTATTTCACGCATCGCTGCTCGTCTGTTAGAAGTGACATGTCTACACAAACGTCACTGTTCTCGGTCATTAAATGAAGGACATCAGCTACTGCATTGCCAGAGGTGAGAGGTAATGCCTGAAATATGGTATTCTTGGCACACTCTTGACATTAAGGATCTGGGAATACTGAATCCCTTAATGATTCTGAACTGCAATGTCCCATGTGTCTAGTTCAACCTAACATTCCGCATTCAAAGTCCTGTTAATTCCCATTGGACAGCCATAATCAAGTAAGAAACCATTTCACATCAATCACCTGAGCACAAATGACAGCTCCGCCAATGCAATGCCCTTGTGTACCTTGTGCAAGCAATGCTACGGCCATTGTATATGTTCATATCGCTATCCCGTGACTCCTGTCACCTCAGTGTATGAGTGCCTTAGGGTAGCTTGTGGGGAACCTGTCCCACTCCTTACACACATGAAGGGCATATTCAAGCAGTAAAATTTGTGCTTTATGCAGTTGATACAAATTAAATCATAAATACTTCCAACCAAGAACTGAGAAAAAGAACAGAAGTGTCTTTCGAGACATTCAAGATTTACAAGTCACTTGGTATGAGGGTAAAACACAGCTGTGATAATACATTTCAACTGATGAAAACTGCAACAGCTGTCTCAAAATGAAGTATTAATCATAAGTATTCATGATTAATAGATCATTCTGATGTAGCTCTTTGCAGTCTTCATCTGGTAAAATATATTCAAGATTTGTTTCACATAAATAAATTCACAGTTAATTGGCAGAAAAGGAGATGTTTGAAATTTGAATAGGTATGTTGGGGGTTAAGGAGTTGAGTTAGTAACATCTCTTGGAAAAGAATGAGTTCTAGCTAAAAGTCTCTGCTTTAAGCCTTGGAAACAGGCTGGAATTTTATATAAATTGCTCAGGTGAAAGAAAAGCCCAGCAGATGGAGCCATTGGATCCCCACTGACTTTTTTTAAAGAAACTATACAATCACATATAGAGTTATAATCTAAACTGAAATGGATAAAGTATAACAGAAGTACACACCACAAATTTTTTTTCAAACTTCATGTGGACAAGGGGATATGCTAAGAATGGACAAATTTTCAAGATTTGGAAGACTTAGTTGCATGTCAGTTATCCAAAGATATATAACCCCCACCTGCAGCAAAAGGTATGCAAAAATTGGTTTCCTTGCCTACTTAATTCAAATTATTGAACATTCACTAATTGTTTCGACCAAACAAATGAGCAGCTGGCAAAATGACAAAAACTGAGGGATGGAAATACTGAACAGCAGACCAGATTCTTTTTGCTTCCAAGTACATAACTTTAAAAAAGCACCATTCATACAAAATTAAACATTCAGGAACTGATACCCCATAGAGGAGCTGTAGACAGTCACAATTCAAAAGAAAGTTAAGATATACTACTGCTGCAGCACAAAGGGTTGTCACTCACCAGGTCGACTTTTGACAGCAGCTTTGTTCTTTTAGTCTCTGAAGCGCCAAACAGGTAGCACACAGTCTGCATTCATGGAAGTGACCACTCGGTCGAGTGTGTTGAAATGGTCCACTTGTCTCCTCCCAAATACCGCGAAGTTGCTATGTTGTATGATACACTCCCATTGTACAGTATTGAGAGAGAGCGATTAGCTATTCTTGAAATCGTTGAGCCTTTCATATATTAGCTGGTTGTCTCCCATGTGCAGTTAGTCATACATACAAACATACATGGCTTTTGCGTGACCAGTTGGGCTTCCATATGTGACCCTGAGGATACCCGATAGGATGTTGAAATGGTCCACTTGTCTCCTCCCAAATATTGCAAAGTTGCTATGTTGTATGATACACTCACATTGTACAGTACTGAGAGAGAGCGATTAGCTATTCTTGAAATCGTTGAGCCTTTCATATATTAGCTGGTTGTCTCCCATGTGCAGTTAGTCATACATACATGCAGAAATGAAATGCACTAAAGCACTCCAAGATACCTTTTCATGCTAAGTTTCAGACAAAAGCTAGTGGTGAGACATATAATGAGCATAATTTCAGCAGTGCCATCTTTCTGGTGTTTCTTCCTACACCCCCCCCCCCCCCCCCCCCCCCTCCCAACTAAAAGGGAAGAAGGAGGGAGGGAGGAAGGAAGAAAGAAAGAAAGAAAGAAAGAAAGAAAGAAAGAGAGAAAGTTGGGTGGAGTTCTGGCCAGGTGCCACGTGGACCATTCCAACGTCGTCAGGCATACACAGGAATACATCAGGAAACCCTACCGCTCATGTGGGAGCCACGAGGGGAGTCACTACTGATGCCCTCAACTGAATCGCCGTAAGCATGGATGCAGACAGCTTGCTTTGGTTTTGGCAATAAAAATTTAGAGGAACATAGCTGCTGTTAAAAGTGGACCTGGATGAGTGGATGCTGTTCGTGCAGACACACCAACATATCCAGCCTTTTTCATTTGCCTGTCTCAGACTCAATGTGTCCTCCATGTAGTTAGTAGCAACCTATCCTTTCCAGATTGTTTTAATTCCATCCTGGATTTTTCCATTGTTTGAAAATTAAATATTTGATGTAAAATGACACACAAATATTAGTGCATACTGTAATAAATGACACCGGCAAGCTGTATTTTGTAAAATCTGATAGTTAGCTGTTTCAGATGAATTTGACACGTCTAAGAACACACTCAAATGTTGTCAGTTATAGGCCGAGTTTGCTATACTAGGTGTGAATTCTCATTTGTCATTATGTGTCTAGTAATTCCCCCTGAACCATGACACCATTGTGCACCCAGGTGGCTTGCATGTCTTAACGATAGACAGCTTAACCATAGGTGCAACACAATGTGTAGGAAGTTGCCAATTGAAATTTCACAAAATGATCTCGTTACAATGAAAAACACATTTGTTTTAATGACTGCCACCTCTACTCAATTATCATATCTATGGTATTTCTCTCTCCCCCCCTCTCTCTCTCTCTCTCTCTCTCTCTCTCTCTCTCTCTCTCTCTCTCTCTCTCTCTCTCTCTCACCCCCCCAGCCCCCCTTTCTTTCACAACTCCAGAAGAGTATGGATATGTATAGTGTAGGCATTCTCTTAGTACATTTCTTGTTCCTCCTAAGTGTTCTGCCAATAAAACACAGTACAAGTTTGTATGCCTATTAGATCACAGAGTATCAAGAGACTTAAAAAGTGTATAACAAGACCAAAGACATTGTTCAGTATGTTAAAACAGATGATTTAATTGTGATGGGGGCTGGAATTTGTAGCAGGAAAAGGAAGAGGAAGAAGAATAGTGAAACATGGACTGGAGGAAAGGAATTAAAGGAGAAGCTGTCTGCTGGAATTTGCACAGAACATAATCTGATCATTGCTAACACTTGAATTACAAATAATAAAAGGTTTTACACGTAGGACATACCTGAATACAGGGTAATGTTTCAAACTGATTATATAACACAAAATTATAGATTTAGAAATTTGGGTTTACAATACAAAAGACTTCCACGACCAGATGTAGTCACTGACCACAATTTATTAGTTATTGAATGCTGACAAACAGAAGAAATTGGAAAAAATAGGATATTTGAAAACAACAAGAGGTGGTTGAGAATTTCAAAGGGAGCACTAGGCACTGATTATCTGAAATATGAAAACGGAATACAGTAGAAGATGAATGGATTGCTTTGAGAGAGGAAATAATCAAAGCAGCAGATGATGAAACAGGCAATAAGATAAGGCCCAATAGAAGTCCTAGGGGAAAGACAGATGCCATCTATAGGTAAATTAAAGAGACCTTTAGGAGAAAAGAGAAGCAGCTGTATGACTATAATATCAGACGGTAAGCCAATACTAAAGATGTCAGTGCTGAAAGGTAGAAGGAATATGTAAGACAGAAATGATATGTAATCAGTTTGAAATATTCTAGTGTCTTCAGATCTCTTTTATGTGTACAACCTGATGCTTAAATCCTTTATTAGCAATGAAACAATTTTACAGAAAAAGAGGAGGAAGCAGATGAAGGTGAGATGAGAGACATGCTACTGTGAGAAGAATTTGGTAAAACACTGAAAGACCTAATTTCAAACAAAATACCTGAAGTAGACACCGTTTCCTCAGAATAGATGAAAACCTTGGGACAGCCAGGCATGACAAAATTTCAGCTGGCATGCAATATGCGAGACAGGTGAAATACCCTCAGACTTCAAGGACAATGTAATAATTCCAGTTTCAATGAATCTGTGATGACACGTGTGAATATTAGAGAACTGTCAGTTTGTTAAGTCAAGGTTGCAAATTAATAAACTATGTTATCTACAGAAGAACTGAATGACTAACAGAAGCTGACAAAAGGGGAGATCCATTTGAGTTCTGTAGAAATTTAGGAAGATGAAGCAATACTGAACCTGCAACTTATACCATAGATCAAATAAGAGCAAACATACATTTATAGTGTTTACAGATTTAGAGATGCGCTTTGACAACCGAAATCATGATGTTACTAGGAATAAAATACACAGAGTAAAAATATATCTACAAATTGTACATTTACAAGACTGCAAGTATAAAACTCAAATGACACAAAACGAAGGCAGTAATTGAGGAGGACAGGGTTGTAGCCTATATCCCATCAATCAATAAAGAAATCTGAAGAGAAATTTGCAAGAAGCAATAAAAGTTCAGAGAGAAAAACACGAACTTAAATATGCTGACACTTCAATATGCAGAGCACAGTTTTCTACTGTAGATAAATGTATACATTAATATAATAGAGGGAAACATTCCACGTGGGAATAATTTATCAAAAAACAAAGATGATGTGACTTACCAAACGAAAGCGCTGGCAGGTTGAAAGACACACAAACAAACACAAACATACACACAAAATTCAAGCTTTCGCAACAAACTGTTGCCTCATCAGGAAAGAGGGATGTCTGCTTGTGTCTGTATATGTGTGCGAGCGCGCGCGCGCGCGCGCGAGCGAGAGTGTATACCCGTCCTTTTTTCCCCCCTAAGGTAAGCCTCTCCGCTCCCGGGATTGGAATGACTCCTTACCCTCTCCCTTAAAACCCACATCCTTTCCTCTTTCCTGATGAGGCAACAGTTTGTTGCGAAAGCTTGAATTTTGTGTGTATGTTTGTGTCTTTCGACCTGCCAGCGCTTTCGTTTGGTAAGTCACATCATCTATGTTTTTTGATAAATGTATACATTTCTATTCATGAAGGTGATATATTTTATTTTGCACAGAACCACAGAATCATATGAGAATTTCTTAGAAGGCTGAAACTAGTTGCGAACAAACAAAATTCATACACCAAAAGCGGAAAATAAAAACTCTGAGGAGTGACGATGAGACTGTAATTCTCACAGAGATGACAAAGATCTTGGAATTTCACCTGAAGAGAATAGATAGTCTTGAAAAAGAGGTAAAAGACATCAAATTCATACTGTCAATTTCAAGAAAAAAAGGGAAGTATGTTAACATTAAACAACTCATGTTCATAAAAAACCGATCACCTTGAACAACTAGAGACAGGATGTTCATACTCACAGGACATGTACATTAACATGTCCCACAGAAATGATTAGCATTTGAACCACGTTGGCCAGCGAATTCAAGGTCAACATTGATATCGCAGTGCACCACCACCTACCGGTAAAATGTGCCTGTGGCTCTTGTCGCTATAAGCTATGCCCCACAGACGTATGAGCGAACTGTACCATCAAATCAGTCAGTTTGAAAGAGAGCACATTATCGGCATGAGAGGATGTGATGCATCCATCCGAGAAATTGCTGCTCATGTGGGATGAAGCGTTTTAGGAATGCAACAGGTGTGTGCAGAATGGTTAATGGAAGGCTGCAGAACACGATGAGATGGGTGGGAATTATCAGTAATCACCTCAAGGGACCGGTCACCATTCCACAACACCTAACAGATGAGGCATGTCTGCACTTCCTGCAGGTGGCCCTGCCTCCCTGCTGGAAGACGTGCCTTTGACGGTATAAAGTGCTGTTACTACATTGAAAAATCCAGGATGGAATAATAATAATAATAATAATAATAATAATAATAATAATAATACGAAAATGGCGAGACACAGACAAGGTGCTGTGTGCCGGATTGGCACAATGCAAAAGAACTGCTAAATATTATTCAGCTACTGCACTAAGTCCTTTATCACACACACAGAAGTCAAAATTCTCACACAAGCAAAACCCATTCACATATGGCCACTTGTTTCCGGACACTAAGGCCTGGAGACAACAGTGGTCATAGCTGAAAGATGTCTGGCAGTCTTTTTCACTGGCTTGTCTGCCACTCAAAGCCTCCTCTAAGATGTTTGTTAGGCATTGTGGAGGGGTAACCAGTCCCATGAGGTGATGAGGTGATTGCCAATAATTCCCACCCATCTCATCACTATTTAAGGTGAAGTCACATACTACATTTCTACAGGACATATTACACCAACATGAAAATTAATGTTAACCTCTCCTAATAACATACCTCCTTATGCTGCAGATATGACAAATTACTGTTACTTGGAAATAACCTACATTTTAATACAGAGGAGGATATGATTAAATAATTCTCAAAGTCAACCCACAACAATTGATGTATTTGCACATGTTTGTGAGCCCACAAAACATGAAACCTCTGTTTAATTATTTTCAAGCTATATGTTTATAGGATATTATTTGCATTTACAGAACTGCAAAATGTTTTCCCAGCATTTCTGCACTTAATGTGGGACACCATGCATAAAGCTGCATCCATTCTCAAATGTCAAAGTTCTGGGTTCCTACATTTGTGAAGATTATACTTCAAAAAGGAGAGCAATATAAACCAACAAATTTAAAACAAAAGTTTAATTGAGATGTCTATTTTACATGCTCTGTATCACATAATTAGCACAAGTGTTTATATACATGCTGTTTCATTCAAAGTTCAGTAATTTTTTAAATCCTTACGAAGGATAAACATATACGATCAATATTTCCCTTTTACATATTCTCTCTCTGTTTTAGGAAACATCGTAAATACATGTAGCCACGTTTCTGCAGGTATAATAAAAAGTAGAAACATCTGAAGAAAACCAATATCAACAAATTCTTCACAAAATCTTGTAGTTTTGAAAATATGGCTCAAGGTGATCACGAAAGAGATTGTCTATATACAGCAAGATTTTCATTACAAACACTATACAATACGATCATATACCAAAGCTCTCTATAAGCACGAGGAAAAAAAAATGGAACTTCTCATATTTGCCAATATGACAATGAGAACTATTTTCTGCTCCTCACAGGTGATAATCATTGATTATTTAATATAAATACATTATTCAGAAATCACTTAGTAATTTCTCACTGTTAAAAACTTTTAAAAATTCTATAAAATACAATAAACTTACTGCATTTAGTAAAGCTACTGTGTTTCATAGCAATGGTAAAATTGATCAGCATCAATGTATCCATTTGATAAACACTTTTTACTAATTCCAGCAGTAAAATATTCTTGCAAAAGAATGACTGCAACTAAAACGTTTTAAACTTTACTGCACTTTGCAACTTTGTCTTATGCACAGAAATAAATATGCAGGACAAGACAAAGCTGAATCACATAAAATTTAAGTAGAAAAATAATGAGGCATGCAAAATTGAAACACAGAAGTTGTTTCAGGTTCAGCAAGATCATTTGTCAAAAATCAAGGTTCTATAGCAAATTTCCATACATTCATGTTTTCAATCAACATAAAATTACCATATTCAAGAAACGGGTGCACTACATTTGCTACTAGAAACTATTATTTTCTTAAACAAAAGGAATAAATTTGAGAGTTGATGAGACCCATGATGATGTGTAAATATTAATTAATTGATTACCATTAATTTGCCAAATACAGAAGCTATTTCTCTTGTCAAAAATCTGTAATGAAGACACAATTAGTAGGATTGTTATTTTTCTGCAAGAAGATTTAGTATCTATGTAAGGGACAAGTCAAAAAAGGAACTAATCAACACATACAGAGTGTGGATGGGACAACATGAAATGAATCTATTGTCAAGGAACCTCTACCAGCAATGCTGAGGACTCAGATAAAGGACTCAGCATTCTCATTCCTTTTTTTGGTATTCTTCTCATTAGTATATAGCCTCCACCATAAGACCACAACTTCTTGTGACTGTAAAGGGAAGAATATGTTTGTGGGCTTTTAGAGGAACGTAAGTTATGAAAGAAAATTCAATTCTTGATAGAATATAAAACATGTCTTTCTCTTTCAGAAAGGCATTCCAATTCAGAAGATTCATCACATTGCAAAATAGTGCACTGTTTGTACATATTGTCAAACAGATGCTGCCAAAAAATGAGAGGAGCTGTACACACAGTAAACTAAAAAATAAACATATTTAAATAAGTGGAATTTACATTGAATTTGTTACAGATATTTGAAACACACATTGTTTTAGAAGTTCAGATGTCAGTAATATCACTTCGTAAAAGTATTACATTACAACTGAATCTTCATGTAGGGCTACGCTGGACATAAATTACATTTATTCTGGCATCATTTTCTCCCAAATAACTTAAATTTTGTTCCAGTAATGGAAAATAGGCTGCCTTCATGTTCACAAATGACACTACAGGTCTCTGTCTAGTCACTGGTAAACTAAGCAGACAAAAAAGAGCATTTGTGTAGATGTAGTTTTGTAACATAATATTTACTATTCTTGATAGCCAATAAAGATAAAGAAACCACTTTTCACAGCTACCAGAGCTAGAATTTGAACCAAAAGGTGCAAAATTTTTGTGCAGGAAACAACTGATGCCCAAATGAAAATGTCAACAAAATTGATCATACAGCAAGAAGAAATAGAAAATACATGAAATAATGCATCAATTTATGAGCAGGAATAATATTCATTTATTTATTTCAGTTGATCAAAACATCCAACTGAACAAGGTAAGGAGAGGCTTACTAAGATCTTGGATCTCAATTTTGTCTTACAAGGTTGCAAAATATATGCCATACATAATCAAGGAAAACACAGATAACTGAAGAAAGATATATAGGTTGAAGACCAAGCAGCATTGTGGTCATTTCAGACAAAACTAGCTTCATTTGCAATTAGAGAGAGGAAGGGGAGGGAGGTGGAGAGGGAGGGTAGGAGGGGGGTGCGAGGGGTGAGGTGGAGAGGGGTGGGGGTGAGGTGGAGAGGGGTGGGGGTGAGGTGGAGAGGGGTGGGGTTGGGGGAGGGGGAGAGGGGGGGGGGAGAGAGAGAGAGAGAGAGAGAGAGAGAGAGAGAGAGAGAGAGAGAGAGAGAGAGAGAGAGAGGAGGGGTGTCCGGATATCGTTCACTGGCAACCACACCCAACATGCAGAAGACAGAAATTTGGTACATAAATGCAGCTAACTGTTTGGAAAAATCTTAGGCCTGTTCTCAATGAAATAGAAAACTTGGAAATTCAAATAAATAGCACATTTTTGGCTGTGTTACACAAAGTTTTACCAACTGTGGGACTCACAAAGCTGAACCAACAAGAGCTGGAGATAACCTGATGATACTTTATGCTAGCACCTCATTTTTCATTTTCATTACAACATTAAGCCAGTCTCATCACCTTCTTCCTCAGCAGTTTCACATCTTTGCAATGCAGCCTTTCCTCAAGTTATGTTATGCCTTGCTTCTTTATACCTAATCTATCCCTCTTATTTTTCACAAACAATTGTTTGTTATGGCTGCAGACAACTACTTCTCTTGCTCATCTGTACATAGATGTTAAATGAACTACTATTTCCAGAACATTTCTGGTACTTTTGGTTACCATATTACAAGCTGCACATATTGGCTGGTTGCCAGCAGAGTATTCCAATTTTTAAGCCCTTTAGTTTATATAGCTAAATTGTGCCTCACACAACTTGCTTCCTGTTTATTCTAATACATGACAAATGAATGAGGAGTTTATTGAGAATCCAAAATTACTCCAGGGCATTAAGAGTGCAATTTACTTTTCAAAACTTAATTTTTCTTTTTTGGTCAGGCATATGTCTGTGCTACTCTGCCACACTTGGTCAGTCATCTAGTTTACAATATGATGTTAATGAACTATTTGCGAATGCATTTTTAGGGAGAGGGGAGGGTGGGGTGTCAAGTGAAATTTTTTTAACTCAAACCATAACCAGCAGTAAGTCCAAGGCCGTAACACAGTCTCTTTATGACTGAAGTGGCATTGCAGCACAATTGCTTCTGAGAATAACAGATGATTATAGCTTTAATATTTTCATCCCTTATCACTGACAAAAAATTTTTGTAACTGTATTCTACTTGGTAAAGTTTCTTGAGTAATAGATTACAGCTTAAAAGCTTTATACTCTCTCAGAACTTTGGGTTACATTACCATGGATGCTACAATCAAACAAAATATTTGGAATTAATATACAAGAGCTGAGGAAGGCTTACACTATGTTTAAAGTATCAGAAACTGACCAATGAGGCAAAAATGAAAATAAATAAATAAATAAATATTAAATAAATATATAACAGAGTAAATAATCTTCATACTCTAGCATAGAAATATCATTCATACATCTGGTTCACATCACAGAATAAATTCTTTGTGGCTAAAGTTATGTGGAAAACATAATCATCATTCATCACTAGGAGCACAATAATTTAATGTGGAATTACTTTCAATAAACAAGTGCAATGCTCCCATTTCATTTTTGCAATTGTTATGACTACTTTTCATGCCTGTTACACTTATCTATACAAGGTACCTTATTACTTCTGAGTGTGTAACATCATGATACAGGTTTTCTGAATATTATTTTAGGGTACACAAACACATTGTTAAACCCCTACTATTTGGTACAGCCGTAGATAAACAATGAAGTAACAGTTTTACTTTGACAGATCTTTTCCGATAAAAGGGTGCATCCATAACAACTGGCAGAAACAATGCTTCCAACTAAACAGATTACTACCTCCCTCCCAACCCAAAAAAATACGAAAAGCACAGTGGCATAAGGTGCAGGGTGGAGGATTGACAGGGGAAAGCCACATTTATCCATCCTACTGGTTGTTTCTTATAGCTGCTGAGGCTGGAGCAATGCCTCGGAATGTTCTGTATTTTCAGCTTGTTAACTAAATCGTAGTTTCAATTATTCAGTAAAAGATTACTTCCACAAGTTGATTATGTTTTAGATGAAGAACTGAGAAAGATATACCCTCAGGCCAAAGGGTAACATTTACTGCTTTCCCTTCTTATATACTTTTGAGATCTATCATTATGGCAGGAAATCACAGAGTACACTACGTCAATAACTGTGGTGCTCACGCACATTATCTTTCAATGTCACAGCCTAACTAGGTTAGGTAAAACACTGCACAAGTTTACATAAAATCTTATTTGAGGAGGATTATTCAAAGGCTTTATCACCCAGTGATCAAAAATTTTCCAATTAATAAGGCCATTCTGTTTTAAATGTGAAACTGGTGTATATATATATATATATATATGTATATAAAAAGTACATGAACATATTAAGAAAAAACTTTGTACACAACCAATATACACATATACACAATTTTCTTTTTACAAACAAACAGTATAGAGGATATGCATATTTACTATCTTTGATGGATAATTGCTCTGCAGCGTGTACAAACATTATACATAATTTACATATGTACATGGAAGGTACAGCATAAATAACAAAGCTTTTATATATTCAAGTGCTTATTGTCACTTGCTTTCTTGACAGATACCCATAGTTGCCGAATTTGACTAAAACATTTACAGAAAGAAAATAAAATTCCTGCTGGGATTATCTACAGAGGGAAAAAAGTCCAAGATTATATGCAACTACAAAACATGTCATACAAGACAGACTTGTAAAGGTAAAACATTACGAATGATGCTGGCAAACAGTCTCCGTAATGAAGGGGGCTTTCGGTGATATATTTGTTTCCACTCAAATGCCAAATGTCAATAATTCAGCAATTTCCTTTGCATAAGAAATATTAGTTCACTAGTAATGAAACAAACTTTATATGATTATGAACACAAGCATTTTAATTCATAACTCAGTAAACAAACACACAGCGTATGTTTCTAGTAGAACTGCACTATACGACACTGTTCTCACAACAAATACATCACAGTTGACACTGTTATCAGAATTAGTGCTTTGTAAACTGTGGTTTCTGTATCTGCTAGACTTCATTGGAGGGCCAAAACTGAATTAAATTAGAAATCTTATACTGTGTGCAGCAAGATGCAGTGTCATAAGTAAAACTTTTCTTCAAGCAACTGTGATGCAGGAAATGAACCCCGACAGTCTCATTTCATCAGCCTTCAATAAATACAATATCACTAACTGCAGCAAAACACCAAGTTAGATATTAATATTGTGTGTATTATCTTTTCATCCAAAGTCATGTATGTAGGCTGCAAAACTATTCTCCAATCACAATAATTTGCTTTCCGAGGTAACCGCAATGGCAGAGGATCAAAAAGTGAACTGAAGATAAACGTAAAAGAAAAATGTGGAAGATGCAAATGAGTGAGCCAGTTTTCCAGTGCTGTGGTAATAACACAAATGAACCACTTGAATAACACAAATAAACCACTTGAATAACACAAATGGACAAAACTTTCAAATTTTAACAATTGTTGCAAATAATTCCAATATATATCATTAGACTGAGCAAGTACCAAGAATTTTTGTTTTTTGAAATATCACCATCAGATTTTTCTTATAGTTCTCAGGACAATAAAAATTAAAATAAAGCTAGTTTTAGGCAATTTCTATTTAATGTAAACAGAAATTGAGGATCAGTAACATCTCCAAAAAGAATGTTACACAAGCACACTTTCATGTAAAGAATGTTTGATGGGAGGCAAGGAAGGGACAGGGCACCAGAAATAGCCTACACAAGTACCACATGACCTACAATTTGCGTTTTCTTGTTACCAAGATAAAACACTATGCACACTGCAAACAACATATTACTTTCAAACACCCTAAAACAGTTCTCAAATAGATACAAAAATGTGCTTGTTACATGAACTAATACGAACATACTTTCATGCGTATGTGATGTTACAGCATCTTTGTTTTAATAAAGCATGATAGCTGTAAGAGCATACCAGAGGAGGAATTAAAACAGGTTAACAGCAAAAATTACTAAAAGCATAAAATGAAAATTTCTCTCTTAATCACACAAAGGGTTTGATAAAAAATAATTACTAACTTTAACAAAGTCATAACAAAAAATCATCTTTGGTTTCACAAGAATACAAACTACTGTACTTAAAAATGAGGAGGATTCAGGTACTTCTCTAACGTACAATATGGCAGCTAAAAAATGCTGATGCTGGACAGATGGAATCCCACAATACAAGTCATCTTCAATATGAGCAAAACTGAAATGGCTCCTCACACACTAGAGCTCCTTGAGTTAAAGGCACAAAAGTTATTATTTAACGATCACCAAGTGTGGCTATTAACTGTTCAACCCCATACATGCAAACGATTGGGCTACCAACTGAACACCAAGAATTAAATGTTAGTCAGATTCCATGACACACTCAATGTGGGTGTATATTGCATGATTAACAAACAAGTGTCCTTTTCTATCTAACCACTCCATAAAGAGAACTTCTGTTCTAAAAATTTTCTCGAAAAAGAACTCGTTAACTGCTCAATGGAAATGATGTACCACTTTCCTAATTTCATCAGAAGGTCACTTTTCAATTATAAAAGTAGAAGTTGCAACTTTGACAACATGAGACCAGATGTGCACTTCTCAATTGCTTAAGCACCAGTTACATGTTGTACCATAACTTTTCCACTGTAGAGCAAATGATGGCTTCCACCAGTTAAAAAAAATATTTTCCAGTCAGTCTACTAATCATACAAATTTGAAATACATTATATTAACATCACAACAGCAAAGCAAAACAAAGAAGGTATGCTGTGTTTAACAATATCGAATGGTTCAAAATAAGCAACACTGTGAGGAAAATTTCAAATAACCTAAAACATATTACAGATACTTATCAGATGTTTTGAACATGATTACTATGGGCTTTACCTGCATTCACATTACTTGAAGCATGAGTTTTTAAATGGCAGTCAAGCAGAGCACACATTCTTACAGTAAAACAGAACAAAAATTTGATCCAAACACATTGACTTCTAATCTGTGTGTACATAACTACAATTCACATTTTAGCCTTAGTCCTGCTCAAAGCTCAACAATTTTGACAGACTTTCAGAGCTAATAAACAAGGTAACAAATTTCCCATGAATCTATTTGCTTCTTTACACTTCTATTACAAATTGTTAATACCTGCAGTTTACTGGTGGAGTTTACAGCACTTTCTAAATCGCACACCATTTCAGAAGAAACCAACTAGCAACTGAAAATGATTCAACTGGCAAATACACACCAGTAAAACAAACAAATAAAAAATGTGCAATGTGTCTTTCATATAACAATCTCTTTACAAAATATGGCTTCTAGATCACATTTAGCTCTTACATCTGTCAACAATACCAGATTAGTCAAATGCAGTCAATAAAAATTAGTATGTAACAAGAAAACTTGTTTCATATATATTTAAACACTAGTCACAGCCTGTTCATAACTGTCCATAAGAACTGTATGAGCAGCTTAATTTCCACTAAAAATGTCTACACATTTCATTTGCCGTCTTCCAGCGACAGAAATGAGGGAGCTAAAAAAATTGTCTATTTAATCCCTCTTCACGATCAGTGCACATGATTAGGATAATTTAATTATCAAAGAATTACCGGTCCGTAATGCAAAACTTAACAAAACTGGTAAAACTTAAAAACTTACTTATACACATTTGCAAGTGATCCAAAATGACATTTAATGGCTAAAGCACAATTAATATTTGGTGCTGCAATTCCACTTGCTCTAATGTTTTTTTCTTTCTTTTTACAGACAGTCTTATATCCTAATATCCGTAGCGGGACTTCATTACGCGTCGGTTAAGGATGATGACTGATTATCTAAAACTGGTGGCTGTGTATATTCATCTGATACAGTAGTTGAATTTTCTGGTCCATCGTCATGTTCTGGCAAGAGGTTTGCGACAGTCTCCTCATTTGTCACTTGTTCCGCTGGTGGCTGCATACTGCTGCTGCTAGGGTTTGTTGTTATCATTCTACAAAAGAAAAGAGAGCAAAGGGGTAACATAATGGAATTATTTACATATCATTAAAAATACAGAATTAGTGATATCTTCAGATGAAGTGCAAGGAAACTGAACACCTCGTTACTCCATTTTCATTTGAATATAAGAATTATTTATTTATTTGCTTGCTTGCAGTCCTGGAACACACTGAAATCCTTAGGCAATAAGACAGGCACAATGAAATAACTGTTATACATTAAGCTTTTGGCCAAAGCCTTCATGGGGGAAGGTCTGAGCAGCCAGAGATAGCCGTTGTGTGTGTGAGGTGTGTGCAGCTGTGTGAAAGAGTGAGTGGTATTCCTTTCTGATGAAGGCTTTGGCCAAAAGCTTAACATGTAACAGTCTTTTTGTTGTGCCTGTTGCAACTCAATGTGTCCTCTTTACGACTTTTTTCGCTGTTGTAGCTCAGCAGTTGCAGAATATATTAACAAAAAAAAGTCCGTCATCAGCTGCACATGACAAGCTTTACTTGGTTCACTTTACCGGTTTCAACAGTGTAAACTGTCATCTTCAGAAGTGAAATAGTCTCAAATAACTGTAAGCCAATGTCAAAATAAGAAACAAATGGTAGTGTGCTACAAAGGATTGGCAAAAAATTCATAAGTAAAGCAAATCTGTTAGAACAAATGTACAAAGATTGAACAACAGAAGTAAAACAAGTGTTGTAAAGCAGCTGGAATACAGTTACGCTTAACAGTCACAACATACCTTTGCTACAGAGTGACATCTCTGAAAGTATATGATGTGCGCAATGACTGGCAAACAATTAAATATAAAATTTCATGTCATACACAGTATGTGCGAGGAAAGTCAGCCACCAAACTCATGACGTGTAGTGCATTGGACAGTGTACATACAATCTGTAATAAAGTCTAAGACAGTTTAAGCGTATGTATGCATTAAACCTTATAAAACAATATAAAACTATTAACAAAAGACAACAAACCTTGCACTAAGTTTTAGGCAAATAGACATTTAAAATAATATCATTACTATGTAAAGCGGTACATGAAGGATGGTAACCTGTTTAAATTTTATCATCATTTTATGGTGGCATCATGGGCCACTGGTACAGCAGTGGTACATTTAATTGTTCAGTATCTTGGAGACAAAGCCGGTTGCTGGACACGCGTTCACAGCAAACACAAGTGAATGAGCTACACCTTGGTAGGCATTTAAAAGTAAACAGTTACAGTTACACATATAGTAGTTTGTAGTTATATCAAGAAAACATCGTCAGAACATAAAAAATCCATGCTACATAAACACAATTAGTACATATTGGATAAAAAAGATACAACAAAATTACTTTAAAATCTGTGAGCAAGTCAACTTTGACTGCATAATCAGATACAGCCCCCCAGGCCATCTTGACTCAATACAGATATTTTGCATGTAGTTGACAAATGGTGCAAAATGAAACTTTTGGAAGAATTTGAAATTTATAAATATTCTCGCCTTAACTCTATGAATATGCTGAATTATCAACTGACACGGAAAAAACGGATTGTTTTCTGAATTTACAGCTTCTTTGTTACATGATTTACAGGACCTACTTCATGCCCAACTCTTGTTGTATCTGATTACATAGTCGAAGCTGGCTTGCTCACAGATTTTAATCTAATTTTATTATATCTTTCCTATCCAATATGTACTAATGGTGTTTATGTAAAAGATTTTTTTTTAATGTTCTGATGACGTTTTCTCGGTATAACCAAGAACTACTACTTATTTTTAATGTGTAACTGTCATGTCACTTTTTGAATCCTAACAAGGTTTATTAGTTCTCACACACCAAAATTTACTTAGAATCTAGATATGTTACAGGCACATGTCCACACAGCAAGCCAACTTCTAAACACCCACCGGGGCCTGTCACATGATTCTGACTCTGTGGCGTCTACTTCTTGCTGTCGAAATCGGATTGCAGCTCACTCACTTCTGTTTCCTGCCAAGATGCGTCCAGCAGCTGGCCTCATCTCCTGGATACTGAACAGTTTAATGTATCATCACTGTTCCAGTGACCCATGGCACCACTATAAAATGATGATAAACTCTTAACGGTTTACCTTCCTTCGTTTACCCCTTTACATAGTACTGATGTTATTTTTATACGTCTATTTGTTTAATGCTTGGTACATCGTTTATTGTCTTTAGATAATCATTTTATATTGTTTTATAAGATTTCATGCATGCCTACACTTCAACTGTCACAGAATGTATTACAGTTAGTATGTATACTAGCACTCCCACTTTGTGTATAGGCATGTCCAATGCTCTACATGTCATAAGTTTGGTGGCCGACTTTCCTTGCACATATTATATATGATGTGAAATTTGGCATTTAATTGTTTGCCACTCATTGCACATGACATATACTTTAGAGATTTAACACTACTTTATTGACTCCGTAGCAAAGGTATGTTGTGGCTCTTAAGCGTAACTGTTTTCCGTCTGTTTTACAAAACTTGTTTTACTTCTGTGGTTCAATCTTTGTACATTTGTTTTAACAGACTTGCTTTACATATGTACTTTTTGCCAATCCTTTGTAGGACATTACCACCCGATTTTTATTTTGACACTGGCTTATCATGATTTGAGCCTATTTCACTTCTCACGATGACGTTTATAAACTTTTGAAACCGATGAACCAATTATAGGTTTTCATGTGCAGCTGATGACTGACCTTTTATCTTTGTTGAGTCCTCTTTATGGTGAGTAGCAATCTATCCTTTCCATAGTTGGTGATTATAACCTGGACTTTCTCCCCCCCCCCCCCCCCCCTTTTTTCCCCCTCAAACAAAAAATTAATTTGTGATCTGAGGCTTTCCAGGCGTATATGCTGTTTGGAGGGTTTCTCAGGTGTCTAGCCAACTATGATGATCAAATTCCCATGATATTTCGGCGAATAACCATTCTGTCATCATCAGGTGGTGCTGATGCAATAGTCTGTTCAAACTCTGCTGCTAATATGTATCCCCCGTGGGTCCAGGTGCGATTCCATGCGTCGACGACGTGCGGTGTGTCCAGTGGTGGGGCAAGTGGAGGCTGCAGTAGGTGGTGGGAGGGCTGCAGTATCTTTTCAGTGGCCATAGCAGAATGATTATGTCTGATTGCACCACAGCTCCTTGATAGAGCTTAGTATTGGTTCCCATGCCTTTGATGAGGTTGTCTGTTATGTGAATTTCTGTGGCCTCTTTGAAGATGCAGCCCCAGTAGTTATTTGTGGAGACCAGTACTTTTGTGTGGTCTGTTGTTTGTCCAGTATTCATGCAATATTCCGCTAGGCAGATTTGCTTGGTTGGCCTAGGTGGGTGAAGCGTTGGTGTTCTTTTCATCAATCTTCCACCGTATGAATTGTTTGGCTGATATAGGATATGCCACAGCCACGCAGAATTTTGGATACATCCTCTTCCTCGAGTCCAACATTGCTTTTCACTGTTCCTATTAAGGTGGGAATCGTAAATGGTGGTCAGAAGGCTGTGTCAAGCTCATGTTGCCTCACTAGTCTCCATGTTTTGGACGACATGTTGCCTGAAAAAGGTAGAAACACCAGCCTTTTTTCTTTTTTTCTGTTTGTTCTTCATCTTGGTCCCTAATGTGCTTCTGTTGTTGGAAGGTCCTTTGGATTTGGCAACTGCCATATCCATTCTTGCAGAACACAGCCTCCTCAGCTACATGGCATGCTTACGACCTTGGTACACAGAGCAGTTATGATCTCTGACTAACAGAACCTATCAACAGAGTTCAAATGCCTGGAGACTGTGTTCCGTAAGAAAGAATACAGCAACCACCAAATCCAAAGGGCCTTCCAACAACAGAAGCACAGTAGGAACCAAGATGGAGAACAGCTGGAATAAGACAAAAAAATTGAGGCAACACAAGAATGACAGTCTTCTGACCACCGGACTACACCTCCAAAGCAGCCATAGACATTCGCATAACAAACAATCTTGTTAACAGGAACACTGGTTACCAACTCAGTAAGGCCTGGGAACCAATACCAAGTTCTACCAAGGAGCAACGGTGCAAGCGGACGCGAGATCATTCTGCCACGTCTACCAAAGAGATACTGCGGCCTCTCCCACCACCTAATGCACCCTCCGCATTCCCCACCACCAGACACGCTGTGCGCTGTCGATGCACAGAATTGCACCTGGACCTGAGAGCGATACATACTAGCAGGCAGATTAATGTATCAGCACCACCTGACGATCATGGAACATTTATCCACTGAAATATCGAGGGTATTTGACGACTGTATCTGGCTGGACACATGGAAACACTTCAAACAACAAAAAATTAATTATGCTAATTTATTTTCAGGGGCAATAATTAAAATTTTATACCATGATGTACCACACCCAGGTTTCCAAGACAGCAGGCAAAATACAGTATTGATAAGCATTTGCAGGACAGGAATGAGTATGTATATGTGTATGTACGTAAGTATTTATGTATGTAACACAGCAAATTTATTAAGTAGCAACATCAGTGTGATATGTAGAGCTCTGCAAGTTGCAAAATAACAGCAAATAGTACAACCTGCGCTTTCTCGGAGTGGGAGAACAGCATCACCGTTTGCAAGTTTCAGGTCTTGGTTAACGCAAAAATTATTCACAAAAGTGCCGTTTCACCTAATGCAGGCAGTCCGTTAAAAACTATTTGATACAGCAACTGTAAAGAGTTATCTTTAGAGTTAGTGAGCAACATGATCTGTGTAATGTTTTGACTCTAATGCATCATTCCATAGTTGTACCTCCAGTTTATGATCACTTGTATAACATCTTATAACAGTTTACAGGGAAACAAGGAGAAATTTAAGACAGTTAGTTTGTCACCTCTGCCATTAGAATATTTATCAGAAAGGGACCTACTGACAACTTTTGCTTATTGATAAGATTTTGGAGTAGCTGTTCTCTCTCTTAAACATTTAAAAAGATAGATCAAAAAAGAGAAGTTGCCAGGGTCACTTCAAGAGAGACACCATGTGCCACTCTACTCAATATATAGGCATTTAAAGGGGTATTATGAAAGTAACGGTGATGGCTTCATTAAATACAAAAATTTCCTAACAAATAAGCAAGAATATACCTCAGCATGAACATATCAAATTAGGCCAATGTTGGTCAGATAGTGAAAAAGGGACTGGTAGAAGTGTGAGAGTGAATATGCAGATGGAGACATGCAACTTGACACAGACAGAAAGCAATGAAATGTGAGACAGTTACAGATGGTAGGCATATACAGTCACTAAGAATGAAGTGTGTGATGAGCAGTATGAGAGCTTGAAACATAGCATTTTCTTGAATTTTTGCTTGACTGGAGGGACATCAGCATGTACAGAATTAATACAAAACGAAATACAAGACCGCAAAAATAATTGTCGCATAAAACCTTTCTTTAAACCAGCAAAAAAGTGTCTTAGTGATGTGACGTGCCATTGGCAGCACATTCTTTTACAAACTTACAAACAAACATTATTTTATACTGTTAATGTCAGTTTCTGAGCTACTGTTATTTGAATGAAACATGGTACAGTGTTTCTGGAGATTTTTCAGATATCTGATTTATGGGTGCAACAAATTAACATGAAATGATACACTGTAAGTGGCAAATACGTGAACTTTTCAGTCAACCTCAGAAAGAGGTTACAAATGGTACTTCCAATACAAAAGTGATTATTCATCAACTGAAGGTGGCCAGAAAGGTCTCTGACCTCAAGTGATGGTACCCACATTCAGAAAATCATGGATTTGCTGCATGCCTGCTATCATTTAACTGCAGGAAATTTTGAAGAGGCTAGTATCTTCACTGCTTCATATTGTGCACACCTGAAGCTGCAGTATGCCTTGTCTGATGGTAAGGAACATAAGTAGCAATGATTAAACACTTGCAAGCAACTCCTCTAACACAGTAAAGCTGATAAAAGATTTGCACAACATTTGGACTATACTACATACGTCGAGAGAAGAGCTCTGACAGCTGGCAATGCAGTTGCCAGTATTCGACACGGACGGGCAGCGAGTCAGCAGCGGTCACGCAGCACTGCAGCAACACTGGGGTGTTGCCACGATAATGTAAACAAAAGCTCACGATCTGATCGGCTGTCATAGATGCACAAAGCATGTGCGCAAAGGCCGCGTCAACTGTCAGAGCTCTTCTCTTGCCGTACGCACTGTAGTGTTAAATTTATGGCCAGAGACACTAACACAAAATTTCAATCATCACAGCAGTTGGGAAAAAAGACCTCCAAATGAGAATGTGCAACAGTTTCAGTCAAGTTTCAATGTCTACAGATTTGTACCTTCTTTTTAATTTGGATTTGGCATTGTTAGTGGGAGTGAGTGGCTGATCGCCCTCCTGATACGAAAGTTCACAAGTCATTACGAAAACAACACATCTGCATATTCTCCAGCACCTTTCAAAAGATCTGTGCCAAAAAAATCAGATGACTGTCTTCCCCCTAGAACCCTCCGCTCATCACACATTACTCCACATGACTTTCCTCATTTACGAATGAAAACTCTTAAGCCGAAAGAAGTTTCGAGACAACCAATGACATTCTTCATAATTCTGCAGAGCACTGAAGGGCACTCTAGAATGAGCTTAAACACTGAAGGGGCAGAGGTGAGGTCAAAGGTGGGTCTACTATAAGGGAGGCAAGAAATATACATCTTTGAGTTAATAAAAAATCATTAAAAATTTTAACTACTTTTTTTCAACAGATTTCACAGTCAAGCATCATAGAAAATAAGCATTCTGAGAAATGCCGTTACCTATTACAGTTCAAACACATACCTTGTTCCCAGTGCCCTTCTATTTATGAATCGCTGACTTGTCAAAGGGCTACTTATGGAATATGCAGGTGCAAATGGTGCATTCTGAGGTGGTTGCTGATGCTGTTCTTCAGGCTGAGGGCTATCACCTTCTTCAGACATTTCCTCCATCTCCTGTTCCTGAAACACAGCACCCATTGAAGTCGTAAACTAATTAAAAATTACCTTCAAATTATATATAATGCATGCAAACACCATCAACATAAATAATTAATATTCAGTTCTTTAAATTAAGCTTACACAATCACTTGACAAGAGTAGCAAAATCTATGACTACATTTTGGACTGTATGTATTTGGTACTAAACAGCCAATCACCATTGACAAATCACTTGTTATTTTCATTATTGATGGTCACTGAATACAATGTGTTTTTTTTTTTTGGGGGGGGGGGTTTAAGGGCGCTCAACTACTGAGGTCATTAGCGCCCAGTCACAATTGTTAGAGCACATAGAATCTAGTAAAACTCAAGGAGGGGGGGGGACACCAGAAAGTTCTTACAAAGATGCAGATAACATAAGTGAAAGAGTTAGATGTCTTTGGATAAGCCAGTCAAAGTAATAAAACGAAGAACACGAGCAGCTGCTCGAGCGTCATCAGCTAAAATATCCTGCAAAGTAGATGGCAGAGACAGGACAACATGAGATTGACTAAAACGGGGACACGACAATAAAACATGGCGCACTGTTAATACATGACCACAAGGGCACTGCGGGGCCAGGTCACCAGAGAGCAGGTAGCGGTGGCTAAACCGGCAATGCCCAATCCGCAACCTGGCCAGAAGGACCTCTTCTCGCCGAGATGGTCGGGAGGAGGTTGTCCAAGCAGTTGGGAACAGTTTTACTTCCCGGAGCTTGTTTCCTTTAAGTGAGGACCAAGCAGCCCACCACCACGACACAAGCCTCTTACAAACAACCCCACTAACATCAGATGACGGGACACAATGGGTGGCGGGCCGAGGCAGGACGACTGCAGCCTTGGCTGCAGCATCAGCAGCCTCATTCCCAGGCACTACTACATGACCAGGAACCCACAGGAAGCTGACAGGAGAGCCACAATCAGCAAAAGAATGGAGGGACTGCTGGATCCGTTGTACCAAGGGAGTCCGAGAGGAAAGTCGGGGCGCCAGTATTGAGGCAGACAAGATTGAGATGGTTGAAGACATCCGCCAAGAGGGAGCCTCTCTGACAGGATGCAAGAGAGCCCCAAAGGGGATTATGGGCATTGAAGTCGCCAAACAATAAAAACGGGAGAGGAAGCTGAACAATCAGGTGCATCATGTCAGCACGACTAACTGCGGATGACGATGGAGTGTAGACGGTACAAACAGAAAAAGTAAAGGCAGAAAGAGTAATACGGACAGCTATTGCTTGGAGTGAGGTGGTCAATGGGATGGGATGGTAATAGACATCGTCCCGAACGAGCAACATGACCCCACCATGAGCCGGAATACAGTCCGCAGGGGTGAGGTCAGACCGCTCCGAGGTATAGTGGGTAAAAGCAATACGGTCAGTTGGGCGCAACTTGGTTTCCTGGAGACCAAGGACGAGTGGACAGTGCAGGCGGAGGAGCAGTTGTAATTCCTCCCGATTAGATCGAATACCTCTGATGTTCCAATGTAAGAAAGCCATCGCTAGTCAGAAAAAAGGGGGGAACGAAACGGGTGAAGAGCTGGTCACCTAGACGGCCGGGGAGGGCCAGGTTTCGAGGGAACAACGCTACAACCGGCGGGAGGCGGATCCTGTTCCATCGAGTCATCGCCAGCTGCGGCCGCTTTCCCGGGTTGCGTAGGAGGGGCAGCATCATTCGCCGACGAGAGGCCAGCTGAGCGCCTGGCAGCAGAGCGTCCCGGCGAAACTGAGGACGGCCGGGAGCAGCAACTCGCGGATGGAGCGTCAGACGAAACGCGCCGAGCTGGAGAGGGGGATAAAGATTTCTTCTTGGAGGCCTTCTTGGAAGTCCGATGAGGCACGGGGATGGTAGGCTGGACCCGAAGAAGGTCCTCACGTGCGGGGTCCGTTTTGGAATGCCGGACCTCGGAAGCCGGGGTCCGGAACGTTTCCCCGATGGACGTCTGAGAAGAGGATCGCTTCTCAGGCGGCAGAGGGGGAGGAGGAGGAGGAAGGGTGGCCCCTGGGGCAGAGGGGGCAGGGGCCACGAGGGAGGAGGATTTGGAAGGGAGGGATTTGGGAGGCGGAGGCATAGACCCCAGATGGGGTGAGGGTGGAGGGGGGACAGGATAGGGGTGAGGATACTGTGGAAGGAGTGGACACGACTGAGGCAAACGAAGTTGTCAACGTCACGGGATGGAGGCGGTCATACTTCTTCCTGGCCTCAGAATAAGAGAGACAATCCAAAGTTTTTAATTCTTGGATCTTCTTCTCCTTCTGATACGCGGAGCAGTCTAAAGATCTAGGCGAGTGGATGTCAGGACAATTGACGCACCGAGGTGGTGGGGTGCATGCATGTTCCTCACGAAGAGGACGTCCACAATCGCCAGAAAGGGGCTCTGCCTCACACCGTGACGACATGTGCCCAAAGCGCAAACACCAAAAGCAGCCATAGGAGGCGGGACGTAAGGTCGCACGTCGCACCGGTAGCACATCACCTTTACCTTCTACGGGAGAATGTCCCCCTAGAAGGTGAAGATAAAGGCTCCGGTGTCGATGCGACGATCTTTGGGGCCGCGCTGAACTCGCCGGACGAAATGCATGCCTCGGCGCTCCAGGTTGGCCCTGAGCTCCTCATCAGATTAAAGCAGGAGGTCCCGATGAAAAATTACCCCCTGCGTCCTATTCAGTGCCAGATGCGGGACAATGGACACTGGGCTGTCCCCTAGTCTGTCGCACGCCTGGAGCGCCGCCGACTGTGTGGCGGAGGCGGTCTTTATAAGAACGGACCCCGAACGCATTTTACTGAGAGCCTCAATTTCCCCGAAGATGTCCTCGATGTGCTGGACAAAGAACATGGACTTGGAGGTGGCGAACACCCCCCCATCAGTCCGAGAACAGACTAAATAGCGGGGGAAGTACTTCGCCCCAAGCCGGCAGGCCTGTCCTTCCTCCCAGGGAGTGGCCAAGGAGGAAAGGGCAGGAGAACCAGAACCAGAGACAGTACCTTTCTTTTTAAAAGACTCTGCCGCAGAACGACCTGATACATGTTGACGTTTCATCTGCGAAACGTCCGCCCCGATACCACCCACTCCGACCAGGGGCTCTCCCCACGGGCGCCACCCAGCCTCAGCAAGGGCCACCTGGCAGGATGACCGTTGCCGGGAGTCCTGATGCCCCAAGGAGACGGGCATCTACTCCTTGGCCGACGTGGGGAGGGTGCAGCTCAGGTATCGGCAGTACGATCCCTGTGTTGTCAGGGGGCTACAACCTAGAGGGTACATGACGACCCCACCACAACGGGCTAGCTACTGTGCTGGATTTCGGGTGCAATGGAAAGTCCATCATGAACGCAGGTGCAGATGGGGACGCACTATGGGCGGAACGTGTGCAACCCATCTGGCGTTTAGGCCCAATTGGAGGAATAGTGGGTGTGGTTACAACGCCGTTACAATGCTGAGTGCCAAGGTCTTAGCGCACTGAGGACCAGTGATACACCACGTAAGATGTCCTTCCCCAAAAGGCTCGTACTTCTGTAGAATTTTGAAAAAATGAGGTCAAACCCCAAGGGGACCATCACATGGAATGCCGAAACAGTTGAAACTCCTTTTAGTCGCCTCTTACGACAGGCAGGAATACCTCGGGCCTATTCTTACCCCGGACCCGCAGGGGGACTGAATACAATGTGTCTGTTATGTCCTTAGTAAAGAACAGTGACTATGCGAATACTGCAGGGAACACTTTATACCAAAAACATTTGTACCAGGACAGCCATCACCATAGAAATCATACTGTTGTTAGTCACTGTTACCAAAGTATTATTTACCAATAATCCTTCTAACTGAATGCTACGCAATTCTTCAAATGTGCAGTAAATAGACAACCTGCATTTATTTGCTTCCACTTTTGACAGTCGCAGCTGCTGTCACGAACGAATGTTGGAAGAGGCATCCTAAATCTCTACAGATGTTTACACAGGGTGTTTCACAATTCATGTTACATACTTCTAGAGGTTGCAGAGGGAAACAACAAAAAACGTCTAGTAAACATGGGCTCTAAAATGCATACCTTAACAGCTATGGGCACTTTTTCAATAGAAAAGATGCGTTTCACATTAGAGTAGATTAACAAGTGTTCAAAGCTGTGAAACATGAATAGTGTGAGGCCCTGTGTATGCCAAGTATATTATTTAATACAAACAGTTAAGTTAAAGCCTATGAGTGAATATACAATAACTATGAAGTCAATGAACTTATTAAAGAGAAGGGACTCGGTACTCATTCTCACCGAGTATCTGAAAGTAACAAATATTTTTCACTTGCAGGTGTCCTGTATGTCACTACATTACACTACTTGCATGATACAAAAAATAAATTACCTTCTCAAGTATTTATCAACAATTTCTGGATTCTGTCTTGTACAAAGATTACATGAATATTAACAGCATTTGTAGACTTTGAGAAAATTTTTGAAAATGTTGACTACAATACTCTCTCTGGAACTCTGAAGGAAAGAGGAATAAAACACAGGTAGTGAAAGGTCAACTCAATATAGTGGGTGGTTATAATTAAAGTGCAGCTACTCATAGAGGTCCAGTGTGTGGACTGTAATTATTGTACAGCAGTGAAACTTGGTAGATATTCTAATGCATTAACAATTTACTCTGGGGGAACAAAAAAGTTATAATTTTGACTAACAGGTGCAAATATGGTGCTGTGAATGCTAGGATGACACATAGAAATGTTTCTATATGTAATGGATTAGAAACTGGACATGAGCACAAAAAGTCAAATTGAGAAAGACAATGTTGATTTCATTACTAACTGCAGCTTACACAGTTCGAGACATTGACGAGATGATGCATTCCTAAAACAACACTCTCAACAGATGCTTGCAGCAGTTCCAGTGTAATCTGAGCAATATGTTTCTTTATACTGGCCTTCATGTCAGGTAGTGACCGAACATGGCCCTGGTAAATGTGTTCTTTTAGTCATCATCAGAGCCAAAAGTCATCTGGAATCAGATCAAGTGACCTTGCAAGCCATGCATCTGGAAAACTTGGGGAGATAACATGTTTGTTGAAGGTTGCATTTAGCAGATCTTACACTGGGCGAGTGACGAAGTGCTGCCCTATCTCACATGAAAACCGTGGTTTCCGAACAGTTGTGCTCTTCCAAAGCAGGAATCACATGATGTACAACGAGATCTCAATAACTTGCAGACACCACAGTATGCCTGATAGGCCTTCTGGGTGTATTCTCTTCAAAGAAGAACACAACAAGACTAAAGGTGCTTGTGAATCCACACCACACAGTCACATACGGTGAGTGCAATGGCTCTTCGTGCACAATACGCAGCTTAACAGTACTTGAAATTCAGCAGTTCTTAGTATTCACTGCACCCTGTAGTGTAAAATGTGTCTCATCACTTTACTGAATGTTGTTTGAACATATGTTATCAACTTCAATCCATGCCAGAAACCAAAGGACGAATTCAGAATGTTGTTGCAGATAATGAGGTATTATTTGCTGCACTGACTGGATCTTTTACACGTACCAGTGTAAAATAGACCGAAAAATTTCCGTACTCTTGACCACGGGATGGACAGTTCTCACAAGATTGCATAAGCACTAACACTACCGGGGCAAGTGCTGCATGGTCAATTACAGGAACAGCAACCTCATCAATGATATCCACTGGGATAGGACATCTTCCTCTTCCACGTGCCACATCACACTCAGCTATGTATTTGAATTTCGTCGTGGGCGTAAGGACGCCCATCCCAGAACCTCTCCCCAGAGTCCATCTCTCTACTTACCCCTACCAGTCCCTGCACTCCTACCTTCTACATGCTTCCTAAAGTCCATAAACCCAACCACCTAGGGCGCCCCGTTGTGGCAGTTACTATTCCCCCACTGAGAGAATCTGCTCTCGTAGACCAACACCTTCAACCTATTACCTGGAACCTACTCTCCTATATAAAGTATACCAACCATTTTCTCCACCTATTCTCCACAGGTCCTTTCCCCTTACCATACAGTGTCCTGCTTATCACCATTGATCCAGCTTCCTATACACTAACATTCCTAATGCCCATGGCCTTACTGCTATTGAACACTACCTATCCAAATGCCGGCCGGAGTGGCCGAGTGGTTAAAGGCGCTACAGTCTGGAACCGCACGACCGCTACGGTCGCAGGTTCGAATCCTGCCTCGGGCATGGATGTGTGTGATGTCCTTAGGTTAGTTAGGTTTAAGTAGTTCTAAGTTCTAGGGGACTTATGACCACAGCAGTTGAGTCCCATAGTGCTCAGAGCCATTTGAACCATTTTGAACCTATCCAAATGCCCTATGGATTCCAAACCAACAACCTCCTTCCAATTCACCATGACCAACTATATCCTAACCCAGAATTACTTCTCCTTTGAATGCATTAACTATAAACAAATCCAGGGTATGGCCATTTAGAGGCATCCTTCCTAAAAACTCAGAATCCTAAACCCCTCACCTAGTTCAGATTCACTGATGACATCTTTGCTATCTGGATCAAAGGTGAGGACACACTATCCACATTCCTACAGAACCTCAATAACTTACCCCCTTTTGCGTCACCTGGTCTTACTCAACCCAACAAGCCACATTCCTAGATGTTGACCTCCACCTCAGAGATGACTACATCAGTACCTCTCTTCATATCAAACCTACTAACCATCAGCAATACCTCCACTTCGACAGCTGCCACCAATTCCATACCAAGAAGTCCCTTCCTTACAGCCTAACTACCCATGGTGGTTGCAACTTCAGTGACAAGCAGTCCCTCTTGGAATAAACTGAGGGTCTCACTGAAGCCTTCACTGACTGTTATTATCCTCCCAACCTCATACAAAAACAAATCTCCCGTGCCTTATCATTCCAGTCTCCCACCACCTCCCGAAGTCCCACAGTCCGGTCACAGAAGAGCATTCCCCTTATAACTCCGTACCATCCAGGACTGGAGCAACTGAATTACATTCTCCGCTAGGGTTTCAATTACCTCTCGTCGTGCCCTGAAATGAGAAATGTCCTGGTCACTATCCTTCCCACACCTACAGTGGTATTCCACTGTCCACCAAACCTACACAATATACTCGTCCATCCTTACACAACCCCTGCTCCCAATCCCTCACCTCATGGCTCATACCCCCGTAACAAACCTGTCCCATACGTCCTCCTACCACCACCTACTCCAGTCCGGTCACTAACATCACCTATCACATCAAACGCAGGGCTATCTGTGAAACAAGTCATGATTTACAAGCTAAGCTGCAACCACTATGCTGCATTCTATGTAGGAATGACAATCAACAAGCTGTCTGTCCGCATCAATGGCCACCGACAAACACTGGCCGAGTAACAAGTGGACCACCTTGTTGCTGAACACGCTGCCAAACATGATACCCCACATTTCAATGACTGCTTCACAGTCTGTGCCATATGGATCCTTCCCTGCTATACACACTACATTCCCATAACCCTCCTGGCCTCAACCTTCGTTAGTCACTGTCCTCTCCCATCCAGCCCCCTCCCTGTTCCCATTCCAGCAATACACAGCCATCATTTCATCACTACACCCAATTTTTTGATTTCCCCTAATCCTCCCTCCGCCTCCCCACCTTTTCTCCTGCGCTCCACCTAAACTGCAACATTTCACTGTCTGCCACCCCCGCCATACTTATCCCTCCCCCTCCCCGCCCCAGCCTCCTCCTTAACCCCACCACTCATCACTCCAATCACGCACTGGTGCTGCTGCTCGCAGTGTGGTTTCAGTTGCCCGAGACTGCAAACGTGTGTGTGAACTGCGTTTACTTGAGTGTGTGCATGTGCTTGTGTGACTATTGTTGACAAAGACCTTAATGGCCAAAAGGTATAATTGTGTGAATCTTTTTGTTGTTCCTATCGCAACTCAGCATCTCCGCTATATGGTGAGTAGCAACTTTCCTTCTCTAATATTGTTACATTCCATCCTGGATTTTCCATTGTTCAATAGAATTTGATTTCAATGCTAGGTTAACGATACAGAATTTCGAGATTCCCGGAGATTTCCTCGATTTTTCCAGGTAAAAATTAATTCCCTGAGAATTCCAGGTTTCCCAGAAGAGTCGCCACTCTGTTCTTCTCAATGGCCGTACTGTTCACTCATGTTATGGCTTATCAAATGATGGTGTGGATGTCATACCTTCAGTTCTGCATCAAAGTATTAGCGTATCTGCCAAGTTTCACTGCCATACGATAATTACAGCCCGCAACATACCTCTGCGATCAGCTGCATTTTAATTAAAACTACCCATAGTAACTAGAATGCAGTTATAAAGGTTGAAGGACATGTAAGAGAAGCATTAGTTCAAAAGGGAATGAGAGAGGCTAAAGCCCATCTTCAATGTTACTTAGTCTATACATTGAATCAGCTAATGCCGAGGGATTTAGATGAATTTTGCTATTTGAGTAGCAAAATAACTGTTGATGGTCAAAGCTGAGAGGATGCAAAATACTAACTGGCAATAGAAAAGAATTTCTGAAAGACATATTTTAAAATCAAATATGAAATTTAAGTTTTGGGCTGGGCTGGAGTCTTGAGAGGTACGGTAATGAAATGGGGGTTTTTAACATCTCAGACAAGAAGAGAATAGAAGGTTTAGCTATGTGATGGTAAAGGAGAATACAGAAGATTCCACAGTAGATAGCATAAATAACGTGGAGGCACTGAATCAGAGTGGGGAGAAAAATTTATAGCACTACTTAACTAAAAGAAGGGATCAGTTGATAGAACACATCCCCAGACATCAAGGAATACTTAATTTGGTGTTGGAGGGATATGTGGAGGGTAAAAATTTAAGACAGAAACTAAGCACATTTAAGCAGATAGACATGGGGCCCCTAAAGAAACACACACACTTTTTGCATCCTATAGCTAGAATACTGTCTTTTCCCCCTTTTTCTGGTGTGACATCTTGAAAAGTAGCTGAAGGCTACCTTGAGCAAAGAAAGTTCATTCTGACGTGCTACTGGGAGAACGAGAACATGTATTAAGTGCAAGGACAGTTTAGAATGAAGTTCCAACAAGAGGCAACAATGCGTCTCCAACTTACTCATCTGCGAGATACGTTTGAGGAGGAAGGAGCTGTCCAAAATTCCCAGAAGAACCATTCCTGAAGATCATGGTCATCCGCACAAGAGATAGAGAAGTCACCAAACGGTTTCAGCAATCACCTAGAAAGTCTGTGCGGAATGTGACTCGTGAGACAGGAGTTCCAAAAATGAGTATGCATCCCATTTCGAAGCATGTCCAAAGTTCCTAGATTACTCCGTGCTCTGAATGAGGACGATCTGGAGTGGAGAACTGAATTTTGTGAGCGATATCGAGCAAGACGCGCACAGGAAAAATAATTCCCATACGAAGTTGTTTGTGGTGATGAGGCCACTTAAGTTAAATGGTTCAATTAATCATCAGAATTGTACCCACTGTGCACCTGAGAATCCCCATGTGATACTGGAACACCATGTGAAGTTACCAGGAGTTCCCAGGAGTTACAGTGTGGTGTTGTTTACCAGCATTTGGTGTTACTGGACCTTTCTTTTTTGAGCATACAGAGAATGCTGAAAATTACATGGACTCGCTACAGGCTTATGCCATTGCACATGTGAAAGACATGTTTGGCAATGGAGAATGCTAATCCAGTAAGCTGGAGCATCTCCCCACTACCATCATGACATAAGGGCCTGCTTTGATGAAAACTTACCAGACTGACAAACAGGACAAATAGGTAGCACCGAGTACCCTTTGCGCTCACCAGATATGATGCCTATGTAGTTTTGCAAGGGGGGCACATAAAAATTTTTATAGCACACGACCAGCTACAATCAATGAGCTGAAAGCAGCCACTGAAAATTGATGTGCCAAAATACCAATTGTGACGATTGGGAACATAAAGGATACTTTCAGTAAGTGTTATCAGCTGTGTCTGAACCACAATGGTGTTCACATTATTTTGAATTTTGAAATTTTTATCTACTTTAATAAATATTAGAGTTACAATCATAAAAAGAGTGTATACATTTTTCTGGGACATCCTGTAGGTTGCAATAGTTTTGCAGAGAACAGGAGGACAGGAGGTTTGCGCAGGGTAGACTAGCATGAAGAGCTGCATCAAACTAATGTTTGGTGCAGTAGCAGCAACCACCTCTCCTCCTACACACACACACACACACACACACACACACACACACACACACAGTAGAACAATACTGAGATTACACTGTGGTGGTCTCGGCATGGAACTCTACCTACCCAACAACAATTATTACATCTACTATTATGTAGTTATTGTGTCTACAAATGACTGAGCAAATGTCAAATTACCTCTTCAGGACAAAGCTCACAAGCTCTCTCCAACGTTTTCCTGGCACTGTTTGACCTCTCCAAATAGTAGCCATTGGTGGATTCATTTGACTGGGCAGGGGGTGACCAATTATTGTAACTATATTGTGCATTTGGTGGATAAGGCCGCTGAAACAAAGGATTACAAAGAGATTACCAACACTTTAATTAGTCTTACACTGATGAACTTTTACTTAAAAGAAATTAAATTTTGTCCTAACATTATGGTAACTGATTCAGTTTGTACTTTTACTTAGGGGGCACAGGTGTCTATATGAAAGATTCACTTGTGAATTATACAAAAGACCACTATACTCAGATTTAAATTCAGTTAACAGCACAAGCTATGTAGTTTAGTTTCCCCAGAGCTCGTGATGTCACATGTGAACTGCTTGCTGTTTCCAATGTGACACAACAAAGCATCAGTCTATCTGCAGAGTTTGAATAGAGCAGTGTCCACACAGAGTCAGTTGTCAGACACTGCCATTTGCAGCAGGAAAGACGTGCTCTGCTCATGGTGGCAGCCTGCTCCCTTTTCTTGAAGCTTAACCAGATGACAGCAGATGTGGCAACCACGTAGTGCCACATCACAAATATCAATTAAAGAGTAGTTTTAATCAGAATATAGTATAATCGTGAAATATGAATTTCATAACAAACATTTATTTACATTCACTTTTAATATGGTGGTATCCAAGATATCCTTCAAGAGTGATACAGTGTAGGGTAGCAATACAGATATAGTCAATGTATGGGTTGGTAGCAAAAGACTCAATAAAGACCACTTACAAAACATTATGTAATTGAGCATCGAGTATTGCTCACTGTTCCTGGAGATTATGTGGAAAATATAAGCATAATGAGCCACGGAGCTGTAAGTTGTTAAGAGTGTCAAAGAAATATTCAGATTAGATTTGGTTTTCATTCCATGGACCCAAGAAATGAGATGACTCTCATGGGTGAGGAAACTGTCAGAAAGTATACCATAAAAAACATAAAACATTTAAATATAATATTTACTACCCTGATCATTTGTCAGGAGATTGTCGAAATAGGTGAATACAATGTGGTAAACTGGAACAGCTAATATTTACAGAATTAATACTGACAGAATGAAACACTGTTATGCACTATTAATAAATTTATCACACACAAAATACCTAATCTTGTGGCCAAGTGGCCAAGTGCTGTCAAAACTGAAATCTAACAGATATTTTTACTTAAGCTGGCTTAACAGTCCCTGTTAAGATATTCATCTATGGAGTAGAAGGAGTTGCCTATCAAAAAGTCTTTCAAACTCTGTTTAAAATGTGCTTTATCTGAAACTAAGTTTTTAATGGTTGCTGCCAATTTATTGAAAATGTGTGTTCCTGAATATTGGAACCCTTTTCAGACCAAGGTAAGTGATTTTAGGTCTTTATGTATGTTGTTCTTATACCTAGTACTGATACTATGTATTGAGCTATTGGTTGGAAATAGAGATGTATTACTTACAAAAAATTTTCATTAAGGAATAAATATACTGAGAAGGAGTGGTTAGAACAAAGTTCCTCAAACAGATTTCTACATGATGTTCTTTAATTTACACCACAAATGATTCTTATAACATGCTTTTGCGCCCTAAAAATTTTGCTCGGTTTGATGAGTTACCCCAGAATATGATGCCATATGACATAATAGAATGGAAGTAAGCAAAGTATGCAAGGTTTTTTATATTTATATCTCCTACATCTGACATCATTTTCACTGCAAAAACAGACTTGGGTGCTTAAGCAATTCTGTGGTATGTCCTACCCAACTGAGTTTATAATCGAGTTGTAATCCCAGAAATTTAACACTTCAACCTCTTCAATCTGCTTGTCTTCATATGTTATACATATGCTGGAAGGAATTCTCTTACAGGTTCTGAACTGCATATAGTGGGTCTTCTCGAAGTTTAATGACAGTAAATTAGCTTTAAACCATTTATTAATATCAGTGAAACTTTCATTAACAGCTATTTCTAAATCTGTACTTAGCTTGGCACTTATCGAAATGTTTGTATCATCTGCAAACAAAACCAACTTAGGATCTGGCAATGTAACAGATGAGAAATTGTTAATGTACACAAGAAAAAGCAATGGATCCAAGATGGAACCTTGAGGAACACCACGTGTAATTAATTCCCAGTCAGATGAAGACTGACTGCTTACTGCACAGGTATTTTGCAATGATACCCTTTGTTTCCTGTTGGATAGATAAGACTCAAACCATCTCACAGCATTGCTGGTGACATCATAATATTCTAATTTACTTAAGAGAATGCTGTAGTTCACAGAGTCAAAGGCTTTTGACAGGTCACAGAAAATGCCAGTAGCCTATAATTTATTATCTAATGAATTAAGTACATTCTCACTGTAAGTATAAATAGCTTTAAGAAATCCAAACAGTGACTTAGACAATTTATTATTTGCAATCAGGTGCTTAAGGAGACACTTGAACACATTTTCAAATATTTTTGAGAAAGCCAGCAAAAGTGAAACTGGTCGACAGTTTGATGGTATCTCTTTATCCCCCTTCTTGTAATGAGGATTAACTTCAGCATATTTCAGTTCCACTGATAAGAGACTGATTGCACAAATAACTTATGAGAGAACTCAACTCGGGTGAGCACTCTTTGATTAACTTCATTGATATGTTATTATACCCACTGGAATACTTATATTTTAAGGATTTTATGATGGATGCTACTTCTTCGGGAGACACGAATGTCATTTCCATTTTACTGAAGTTATTTTTAAAGACTGGTCTCAGATACTCCATTGCACTGTTCACTGAACCAGATAACCCCAAGCTGTCAGTAACAGAAATGAAGTAATTGTTTAAGAGGTTTGCAACACTACATGTATGTGTTACCAAAGTCTCATTTATTTTTAGAGTATCTTCTCTTCCATTTTGGCCCCACCTGTCTCTGTCTTCACTATATCCCATACAGTTTTTATTTTGTTGCCTGATGTAATCATCATAATAAAGCTGCTTCAATATATGGAGTACTTGCTTCAACATTTTACAGTATTCTTTGTAATGCATTACAATTCTAACATCAGAGCTGTTCCTAGATAGTAGATACAGTCTCCTCTGTCCCACGTGATTTCTTTAATCCTTGTGTAATCCATGGTTTATTTTTTGACTTCTGAGTTACCTTTAGAGGAAAACAATGTTCAAAAGAGGAGGTAACTTTATTAATGAATGCTTTGTATTTTCCATTTGAGTCAGAAGTATTGTAAACATCTGTCCACTTTACGTCTTTGAGGAATTTCCTGAATTTCTCAATTTCTGACTTATTTATTATTCTTATTTATTGTTCTCCTGCACTCAGATTTAATAGATTTTTTATCCTGACAAGTTTCAACATTTAATACAAGATGCTGCATGTCATGAACAGTCAGTCCATTTACCATTGGTTTTGTGATATGACTTTTTTCCCTAGATTTGTCTACAAAGATATTATCAATAGAAGTCTCAGAGCATTTACATATTCTAGTAGCCAAGTTCACAGAAGGAACTAAACTGAATGATAGTTTTACTTACTGCAATAATTGTTCAACACACACTATTGGAAAATGCACTAAAAGGCTTATCCCAAAATTCTAAAAGTATGCATTTCAAACTAAGTCAAGATGAGTATGTCCCCGCATGTGCAGCTAGTGTAATATCTACAATAGTAATGTTTGATAAATTCAAGTTTGTGTGGATGTTTACAAATCACTTGTCTTCCTGCTCAAGATCTGTGACTGAAATAGGAAAGGGTAGAAGTGATACCATACACAATGTACCCTCTACAAAGTACACCACAGGTGTATGTGTTTAATGGAAAGCCTCTTTTTAAACTTTTTGAGTGTTCATATCAAAGACTTGACAGTGTGCTATTACCCTCCGCAGACACACCTGCGCCATTTTCACTCCCAACATATCAATGAAATGTCAGTTAAGCCCTAAAAAATCTTGTCCCTTTCAATCATTGAAGTCCTGCCATGAAGGAATCTGCAGTTCTGAAACATGGAGTTCGTTTAGTCTCCTGTTCGTTCCCAGGTCCATTACTGCTGCCTGGAATGTAGAGTTTTTCCTACTCTTATTTTATACAGTTTCTAAAACATCTTACCCTTTCAAGTTCATCCTGCAACCATTCAACAGCTAGTGCCCATTTCCTCTTCAATTCTCCATTTGTATGCAACATTTGCAAAGCTGCACGGCATTTGGAAAAGAGGGCAACCATGCACTTTATGCACTGGTATGCTCGTTTCTGATAATGGTTTTTACTACGTTGTATTGTATCAAATAAACCTTCCCGTTCTTCTGGAACACCTGTAAAATTTTTTAAAAAAGAAGTGTTTCTTCAAAATATATACAGGATTTCAAGTAACAATACCACTCAATGAATGCGCTGGAATCCTTGAAAATATATTGCCATTCATAACTCTGTGGCATATAAAAATTTTCTGCTAAGAAAAATTAAAATTCAAGGCATATAAATGAAACTGAACATTAAAAATCATAGCAGACAATTAGCTCTCGTCCAATTCACTGTCTCTCTCAACTTCTGCAATAGTCACAAACATGTTCAATGGCTATGACCATTATAAAAATTAAAAAGAGACTGATGATATTTCCATATTCCTTTTTTGTAGCAATTCATGGGTGTGCTAAGAAACCTAATTGGTTTAAATGATCAAAATAAAAAAAAGATCAAAAAAATAGTTTGTACCTCTATTACTCAGGTTATGAAAAAGTAGTGGAATTAAGTTGGAATGGTAAACAGAAGAACTTTGGATCAATGGAAATACGTTTCCTGACATACATACACATTTTCAGCCATTTTTTAACATTTAGTTTACTGTTGACAGTCAAAAAGGTTACATGCTCGGCGAATGTTTACTTCCGAAAAAGATGGATTGAAGAATTTGCATTAAATTTTGCTTGAAATATGGAATAAAGTGCAGCATCACAGTTGAAATGTTGGCAACTCTACAATGATTAAGACAAGAGTTCAAAAGTGGTACAAACGTTTCTAAGAGTGTTGAGAAGATGCTGAAGATGACAACAACACTGGACGCAAAGCACATCTTTTACTGACAACAATGTAGAATGTGGAAGAAGTAAAGATAATGGCTCTGGGAAATTGCTGAATCACCATCACAGAGGTTGCTGGTGATGTGTGAGTACCCTTCGGCTCAAGCCCGGAGTGTACCCTTTGGCTCAAGCCAAGCTTTTTTTTTTATTTTTTTTTTTTTTTTTTTTTTTTTTTTTTTTTTTTTTTTTTTTTTTTTTTTGCGTGAAACATGTAGCAGCCAAGTTTGTTCCAAGACTTTTGAATGTCGAACAAAACTAATGTCATGTAGACACAGCTAAGGACTTTATGATGAATTTGACAATGACCTAGAACATCTCAAGAAGGTTATAACAGCTGACAAAATGTCGGTATGTACGTATGATGTCTAAACCAACGTCCCACTGTCCTAGCGGAAACTCTGGGAACTGCATGAAGAGCCCAGAATGGAAAAAAAAGTTCAGTAACATGTGAAGGTGGTTCTCACTGTTTTTCTTTGATTATAATGAAACAGTGCATCATGAGTTCCTGCCTTATGGTTGTACAGTCAATAAGGAATACTACCTGGGTGTTTTGCATTGTTTATGTGAAGCAATCTGAAGAAAAAGACAAGAATTGTGGTGAAACCACTAATGAGATTGCATCACAATAATGCTCCCACTCACACTTCAATGTTTGTTTGTGATTTTTCTGGCAAAAAACAAAACCGTTATGTTACCTTACCCACTGTACCTGCTGGACATGGTCCCCTGCTATTTCTTTTTATTCCCAAGGCTGATGAGAATCATGAAAAGATGTCGTTCTGCCACTATTGACGAGATGAAAACAGAGTCAGTGAAGAAGCTGAACACCATAACAAAAACTGAGTTCAAGGAGTGCTTCCAAGACTGGAAAAACTGGTGGCACAAGCATATTATGTTTGAAGGAGGTAAAATTGATGCTTACAAGTAAAAAAAGATTCTTTAAGAAAAACAAAAATTCCCATTACTCTTTGATCACTCTTCACGTGTCCCATACATATATGGAGGAGAGGGGGAGGAGAGCATAAGGAGGAACAGTGCAATGGGCCCAAGTACTTTGCTGAAACAGCCAAGCACAATTTACATCAACCGTACATTTAACATCTAATACTGACCAGATTTCATAAAGAAGATGAAAATTGTTTCTGTTTGCTACAAATGGAGTGGAATAAAGTCATCAACATTGCATGCTTAAATGTTGTTGTTATTTGGTTTGTGGGGTGCTCAACTGTGAAGTTATCAGCGCCCATACAAATTCCCAAACTTTGCTCAGCCTAGTCTCGCCACTTTTATGAATGATGATGAAATGACGAGGACAACACAAACACCTAGTCATCTTGAGGCAGGTGAAAACCCCTGACCCTGCTGCCGGGAACCGAACCCAGGGGCCCGTGTTCGGGAAACAAGAACACAACCGCGAGACCATGAGCTGTTGACGTGTTTAAATGTGTCATGCACTTACTACACTTTTGCAATTGATGTTCTTCACATAAACAAAGAAGAAGAACTAACCAATATATTAAATGCATACCTTTCAGTGCATTATGAATCCGGTGTGTTTGCCAAGAGTCTTCCATAAGCAGCATGCTCAATAGTAGGTCCATGTGATGCCTCAGTTCGTGGCAGTAGGCGTAGGCTATCTGCCACAGCAGCTCGCTCAGAACAATGCGTGAGAAGTGAGGATTCTCCCAGCAGCAAAACTGCAGTAGTTTTACTGTCTCTTCCGAGAGATTTGCATCTTCAATTACTTTCTTTATATAGCTGTGAAAATTATCAACGAGTAAATAAAAAAAATTTATCTCCATGAAACAAGGGAACATTTAACACTTAATACGATATTCGTAGCATGTTCGCAAACACCAACAACTGTGGACTTAATACGAAGCTTGCCAACAAGTAAGAATTCAATTAAATTTGACTTCTGTGTAGTGGTTTATCCAGATACAGTGGCTGAAAGACCACCACTCTAAATTCAGATTTTGTGTGAATATGGGTGAATAATGTAAGTAATTAATGTAATTTGGAAAATGTCATATCACCTTGTTGATTTTAGAGCTGAGAACTGACCGTGAATGTATATCAATAGCATGGTAATGCTCAACGGAAAGGGAGACCACAGTGTTACACATCCTTAATTGACCTTCAGCTATGCAGTTGTGCATGGACAAACAAAATTAATAAATTTAATCTACTTTTATATTCCACTTACAGATGTCAGTTCATCACTGTCTCTTCAAACAATGGAAAGTCCAAGTTGGAACAACAATTATGAAAGTACAGATTGTTACTCATTGTAAGGATGACATGCTGAGTTGCAGAGAGACAGTACGAAAAGACTGTTTATACACTAAGCCTTCAGTCAAAGCCTTGCACCCGCACCCGCACCCGACACACACACACACACACACACACACACACACACACACACACACACACAGAGAGAGAGAGAGAGAGAGAGAGAGAGAGAGAGAGGCAGGCCACACACACCTCATACACACACGGCTGCTATCTCCGGCTGATCTGCGCTGACTGCCTGCTTGTAGGAATGTGTATGTGTTTCCCTTTCCTTTCTGGAGATGGCTTTGGCCAAAAGTTCAGTGGGTAATAGTATTTTTGTTGTGCCTGTCTGCAAGCCAACACATCATCCTTACAAGTAGCAATCTATCCTTTTCATAATAATTAATTGCTTCAGATTAGAAACTAGCCGAAGTCACTTCTTGTACAATATGGATGTCCCAAAATGTTTCAAGTAAAAAGAGCCTTTGCGCCAAGTGCAGAAGGCAAATGACTATTGTCAAGTAGTAGACAAATTCCTCATGATGGCATTCCACATGTCTTGTCATGAATATCTCAAGTCATCAAAACGTCGTACAATATTGGATACGTATTGGAGAAGGCGATATTCAATAACAGAAAATTTAGATTCACAAATGAAACAGAATTTGGATTTTAATGACAGTTGATGTACTCTTATCATGCTAAGAATATTAAAGGATGTAGGCTTTTGACTGAAGGGTTGATTTGGGGGGGGGGGGGATCAAACAGTGAGGTCATCGGTTCCATTGGACTAGGGAAGGATAGGGAAGGAAGTTGGCCGTGCTCTTTCACAGGAACTATACCGGCATTTGCCTGAAGCGATTTTGGGAAATCACGAAAAATCTAAATCAGGATGACCTGATGCAAATTTGAACCATCGTCCTCCCGAATGCAAGTCCAGTGTGCTAACAATTGCACCATCTCGCTCGGTGTGAGCTTTTGGCATCATAATATCTACTTACAGAGAGAAGCAATATTGTGGCTGCCAACTGTACTTTCAAGAAGACTGCAGTAGATTTGAGACGAAACATATGCGAACCAGAACCACTCAACACAATGTGTTGGATAATAGGTGATGGACTTGTGGTGTTTCAAGTTCCGGTAGGTACAGGTGGTTGCCTATTCTTGTACCTGCAGGGTCAGAGGACACAGCATTTATTCATCAGAGTAAGCTAATATTTAAAACTTAAAAACCCGAAGAGTCCTGAGGATTACCACAGTGAGATGATATAAATGTGTTGAAATAATGGTTTACAAAATATTGTTGCCATCCCTCCACCTAAGTTATTATTGTGATAGGCAATGTCAGTTTCTACTCACTCAATGCAACTAAAAAGTCCCTAATCCCATGTTACAAAAGCTGATTATATTGCTGAGTTATCAAGCAATAGCATCCTACGTAAAATACCACAAACAAGAGCAGAATTGCTGCTGCTTTCCAATGCCAATAAAGCTGCATACCTTACCAATAAAAAAAATGAGATTGGTAAACAACATGCGTAACAAGTTAACAGATTGTCACTGTACAATTGCCATTGCAATCCCATTGTGACAATATGGGTAAAGTTGAAATCTTACACCTCAGAGAAGAAGAATATTTTTAAACTGCTGATGTTGAGTCGTGTGCACATAGTGATTTGAGCATCACAATTTCTGCATGGGAAGATTGCCTACGGCAGGCAGAAAAATTACAGGCCCAGAATTGTCAACAGGAAATTAGTAGGGGACTGCATTATGGAGTCCCTTCATAACACTGGGGACCATAAGATAGTTTGTAGATGTTGGGGGGTTAGACTTGGGAGTGTGGAGCATTCTTAATATTTTGGAAGATTAATGGCACCTACTAAGTAGGTATACAAAACATGCCATTATGACTATGTTAAAAACCTGCATAACAACGACTTTTAAATCATTTTCTTGAAAGAGAAACACCTCACTACACTACACTTTTCTTTACCTTAGAGCTACAGGAGGACCTCGTCCTCCTTGCCCCCAGGAATGGGCATGCATACTTCATAATAAACCTTCATGTGTCAGTTTCATCACAGTTGGACAGTGTAGATGATTGTACCAATTTACAGTCATGAACTTGGTTATTAGTAAACTAATTACTGCCTTCATGGGTGCACTGCATATTATTAGTACCAAGAATCAATTGTTGAAGTTATGTATTTCATAGTTTATTTGTGATAGAAAATAACTCATGTGAGTGTACAGGAAAATAGCTTTTCAAATTTCACAAAATCAGTTGTTTTTGTTCTTGTTATGATGAAACTGAGCAAGTACAAGACTAATCAAACAATGGAAATTCCAGGTAGGAATATCAGCAATGTAGGAAAAGACAGATTACTACTTACAGTAAAGAAGACACATTAAGTTGCTGCGTGTGAATTGCGCATGTACGTGTCTCTCTCTTACTGACTAAGGCTGTGGCCGGAAGCTATTGCAAGTGTCTTAATTGTGCCTGTCTGCAACTTGATGTTTACAGTTAAGTAGCAATATTTCTTTTTCTACACTGTTGATACAAATACATTACTTACACGAGTAGTTCATAAGGTTCAGTTGAATGTATAAAGCAGTAGTATACAATCAACATAGCAGATATTTAAAAATAATTGAAGTTAATGTCACTGTGCAGAGCAACACACCGTAAACTTTTTATGAATAAAATCTTCTCAGCTTTCACGCTGGGTCAGTTTGAATAAAATTCTCAAGCTTTCCATGGTTAGCTCCACCACTGTCATCAGAAGTAAAACTAGCCCTAGATAGGTTGAGAATTTTATTCTGACACAGGTTGAAAACCAGTAAGATTTTATTCAGTCCTGCCACAACAAAAGACTTCAAGGACACAGTAATTTTTTTATATTTTTATTTGGACATATTTCAATATTATTACACAATGATCAATCATGTTTTCTTGTTTAGTTCCACATTTATTCTTACTGTGAGTACCTGACATGGTTGGTACAGGTATACTTTGCTAGATTTTGTCACTTGTAATTCTTGTAGAGCCAAACTGCAACTAAAATTCATTCTCATTGCTGTCTTCTACACTTGTGGAAAATATTTTGCTCGTGCTCTCTAAATCATTCCGGATTACGCCCCCTTGACTGCCATCAGTGATGGCGCTAAAGTGGTGGTTGACAACTGTACTGTCCACAAAACCACTATTAAATCAGAAGTAAATTATTCACTTTTGTGGCCATTATATCATAGTTGCTTTCTGTGTACTTTAATTCATGCAGCAATATGTTCATGGTCATACGAATGAAAAATTTTATGGTGACTTGTCAAATAGTTCAGACCCACGACCAATTCAAGAAAGCACTTCTTAACTCAGGAAGCACTACCACTGGTGCAGTTTTGTCTCAATAAAATGGATTGTGGATAACAATGAAAAATGCTTTATTTCTGTATAGTTGCATAAACAGTATCAAGATCAGTTTGTAACCCACAAAAACAGTGAGACGCATTGCTCACAAAGTCTAGTAGAAATGTAAAATTAAAGTGTAAAATAGAATGTTCTATGCTAGGTGCACTGTCTACCCACTGGAATGGTGAAACTCTTAAAAACAACAATATTGCTAGGTGCATGTGAGTGCCTGCACACCATTCAGCTGCCAGCGGAGAGCTGGACCGACAGTATGGATTGGCACACTGGTGACACTGCATAGTATTCTCTGTCTCTGCCTGCACAGCACATGCAGCATCAGTGTAATGTAGGGGGCTAGATAATGTACAATATAACTAGAAACCAACCTTGTCCTACCAAAAAGAATCTCTGCTGCTTGTGGCTGAATAGGCATGATGTAATCAGGACAAGCTGGATCACCATAAGGATTTGGCAATGGCAGCACACCCTGGAATAAAAAATTGTTGTTTTTATTATACAGATTAAATTTGTGTTTCTCTGATTATTCTGGGGCATACTGGTTGAATGCCTCCATAACAAAAGCAACATTAGACATCCGTAACCATATCAGAAAGGCAAAAGCTATAACCACATTAAATTCAAATTGATTTCTCTGTAGCCCACTTGTAATGTCACCAGCAAGTGATTTGTATGGAATGTTTTGGGGAAGTTTTCTTCTTTTCTGGCTAATAATTGGAAAACTATGTAAGTTTCAAATCCCAATCAGATTAAGTTAAACAAGGCTTAAGTTCTCTACAATTTTGATCCTCATGATATCCTTTGATCCCAGGATGATGGGGGGCCACCTGTTGAGAGGACAAATGAAGACTAATGACAGTATTATGAAAAGGGTAAGCTGCCACGCACAGTCTTTTTGTTGGCCTGTGTGCAATTCAACATCTCCTCTACATGGTAAGGGGCACTCTACCCTTTTCATAATATTATCATCATTTTTCACATGAAGATTAAGATCTTTGTCTCCCCTCTTCCTCACAACATGAGTGTCCTTATTCTCTTGGGATCTTAGTGTCCTACTCTTCCTTTTTAATCGTGTTGATTCCATCCCTCTCTCACCCATGAGTTAGGAATTATTAGCTCCCAATGTTAGGCTGAGAGTGTACATACTTTTAAGTGCATTTATTAGTGATTTTAGAGATACTCAATTGAATTGACAAAAGAAGAAACTGTAAAAACACACAACACAAGGCAGGGGCGGAGGAGGAGAGGAGCACACGACAGTGTCTCGTGCAATTGTACAGTGCCTGCTGAAGGCTAACATCTAAAATTATGTGACTCTTTTTGACAAACACTAAAAGGTCCGTCAGTAGTAAGTATGCAAGACAGAAGGAAAACAAATAGTATTTTAAACTTTACTTTTATTAAATCTGCACTATGTTGTACGTGCTTTGATCATAAACGTTCTGTGTCATGGAATAATTATTATAAGAATTAAATTACTTTGTAGCTTACACCATATTAAGAGACATATGGTATCATATGAAGTATTATGTACTTTATATTATATGATTTGAGCTGCTTCTCAAAAACACTATGGAAGCTGCTATAAAAATGCTTTTTTACGAATAATAAGTAGAAGTTAATTTATCACAGATGTGAAAAAGTGTTTCAGTTGTAATGTACTACTGTGCACGTATAACAAGAATACTATCGCAAAAGAAAAAAAATTAAGTTTGGTCCTTTTCATTAAGCAACCTAGAGAAGAAAAGTTCGTTATTTCCAAATCTAGGTGACGTGGCCAAGAAAGAAGAGATACCACAGCGAAGCTATGAAAAAAGTCAAAAGAATTTTCCTCCTGCATGAAATAACATCACTGCACATAAGCTTGATGAGAAAATAGAAGAAACTTTACAGACATTTAATGAAATATGTACATTCCAAAAACTACTCAAGAATCAATTTTAATGAATTTTGTATCTTGCATCTGACTTTCTGAGGTTAGTTACACCATTGTATAATCACTGTTCTCACTATATTTCATAAATTACAGTATAGTTCAAATGCACTACCATCTAATTTGCAGGGAATGTAGCATTGAATGATGTTGCTCAAACAATTAAATAATGAGGAAAAAAGAAAGAATCTGAATTTTTTAAATTGAACTTTTATTTCTGTGGAATATTCAAGATGGTGAAGTTTGAATTTGTTATCAGCTTATCAAAGAACACAATTATGCAAATTTTAAAAACTTTCCAGGTAAAAATCGCTGTATGCCTGGAGTACTAATTTTCCAGCGTTTCAGAAAAATGTTTTCTATCAACCCCTTCTATTTTTTCTTTGGTACATTTTCTTTAGTGCCTTTGTCACCAGAAAACCCTTTGCACAAAAGAAAGAATGAGAACTGAGGGAATTTCTAAATTTTCAAACAGAAAACAAATGTATTTTAAAATTCATTACTTACAAGTGTATTCTTTAATAATGGATCAACATTGTTGCTTCAATCGGAGACCAGAGGCCTGGTACCACTGACAGAGGCTACTACTGATGCTGGTAGAAAGCAAGAAGGCCCATGAAGAACAGAAAATAGCTATAGATGTGGCAGTTTTGGCAAATTATGATAAAAGCTTCATGCTGGACGTCAGTACAGAAAGATGGCTAGAAGTTAGCAGTCTGATTTAAGAGTTTATTAACAACCTCAATAACAGTTCCTCACAACACTGCACAGCATATCATTTTACATTCTCAGTGCAGTGATTATGTTTAAAGCACATGTGATGAAAGATCTTTTTCTACTTACAAAGAATGTCTTATATGTTTTTCTAAACACAGGAGAAGATGATTCAATAATGTTAACTCATAGCAGTTTTATTTAACTTACAAAATTGCGATATTGTAAGAAAGATTCTTAAATAAATGAAACATAATGCTACTGTATAAGAAGTGAAATTCAGTTCAGAAGTTGTTACATTCACAAAAGACAAACCAGAAAGCTACAAGAGGTGACATTCCCAGTACAGCCACCTTTTCAGTGCTCTTAACCCTGTGAACAACAGATTCCTTCTCTCATAATGAAGGAAAAACTGGATGGAATGTGTTGGACCGGGTGAAGGCAGGTCACAAAAATACAATAATTCAGAATGTCACTTGACTGGGTTGGTTGGTTGCTGGTTAAAGGACTAAACAGCAATCTCATCAGTCCCTCAATCAGAGAGCTCATCTAGAGTTAGTGATCATCATCATCATCATTTAAGACTGATTATGCCTTTCAGTGTTCAGTCTGGAGCATAGTCCCCCTTATAAAATTCCTCCATGATCCCCTATTCAATGCTAACATTGGTGCCTCTTCTGATGTTAAGCCTATTGCTACAAAATCATTCTTAACCGAATCCAGGTACCTTCTCCTTGGTCTGCCCCGACTCCTCCTACCCTCTACTACTGAACCCATGAGTCTCTTGGGTAACCTTGCTTCTCTCATGCGTGTAACATGACCCCACCATCTAAGCCAGTTCGCCCTGTCTGCTACATCTATAGAGTTCATTCCCAGTTTTTCTTTGATTTCCTCATTGTGGACACCCTCCTGCCATTGTTCCCATCTACTAGTACCTGCAATCATCCTATCTACTTTCATATCCGTAACCTCAACCTTATTGATAAGGTAACATGAATCCACCCAGCTTTCGCTCCCATACAACAAAGTTGGTCGAAAGATTGAACAGTGCACAGGTAACTTAGTCTTGGTACTGACTTCCTTCTTGCAGAAGAGAGTAGATCGTAGCTGAGCACTCACTGCATTAGCTTTGCTACACCTCGCTTCCAGTTCTTTCACTATGTTGCCATCCTGTGAGAATATGCATCCTAAGTACTTGAAACCATCCACCCGTTCTAAGTTTGTTCCTCCTATTTGGCACTCAATCCGTTTATATCTCTTTCCCACTGACATTAATTTCGCTTTGGAGATGCTAATCTTCATACCATAGTCCTTACATTTCTGATCTAGCTCTGAAATATTACTTTGCAAACTTTCAATCAAATCTGCCATCGCACCTAAGACATCCGCATATGCAAGACTGCTTATTTTGTGTTCACATATCTTAATCTCACCCAGCCAGTCTATTGTTTTCAACATATGATCCATAAATAATATGAACAACCGTGGAGACAGGTTGCAGCCTTGTCTTACCCCTGAAACTACTCTGAACCATGAACTCAATTTATCGTCAACTGTAACTGCTGCCTGACTATCCAAGTAAAGACCTTTAATTGCTTGCAAAAGTTTGCCTCCTATTCCATAATCTCGTAGAACAGACAATAACTTCCTCCTAGGAACCCAGTCATATGCCTTTTCTAGATCTATAAAGCATAGATACAATTCCCTGTTCCACTCATAACACTTCTCCATTATTTGCCGTAAGCTAAAGATCTGGTCCTGACAACCTCTAAGAGGCCTAAACCCACACAGATTTTCATCCAATTGGTCCTCAACTAATACTCGCACTTTCCTTTCAACAATACCTGAGAAGATTTTACCCACAACGCTGATTAAAGAGATACCTCTGTAGTTGTTACAATCTTTTCTGTTTCCATGTTTAAAGATTGGTGCGATTACTGCTTTTGTCCAGTCTGAAGGAACCTGTCCTGACTCCCAGGCCATTTCAATTATCCTGTGTAGCCATTTAAGACCTGACATTCCACTGTATTTGATGAGTTCCGACTTAATTTCATCCACCCCAGCTGCTTTATTGCACTGCAATCTATTTACCATTTTCTCCACTTCCTCAAATGTGATCCTATTTCCATCATCATTCCTATCCCATTGTACATCGAAATCTGACACATTACTGATTGTAGTTTCACCTACATTGAGCAACTCTTCAAAATATTCCCTCCATCTGCCCAAGGAATCCACAGGATTCACCCGCAGTTTTCCTGACCTGTCCAAAATACTTGTCATTTCCTTCTTACTTCCCTTCCGAAGACTGCTAATTACACTCCAGAATGGTTTTCCAGCAGCTTGACCCAAAGTCTCCAACCTGTTTCCAAAGTCTTCCCAAGATTTCTTCTTGAATGCTGCAATTATCTGTTTGGCTTTTGTTTCTTTCTTCAACATAACTTTCTCTGTCTACCTGAGTTCTAGTATGTAGCCATTTTTGATACGCCTTCTTCTTCCTTTTACAGGCTGCCTTGACTGTGTCATTCCGCCAAGCTGTTTGCTTCATCCTACCTTTACACACTACTGTTCCAAGACATTCTTTAGCCACTTCTACCACTGTGTCCCTGTACCTTGTCCATTCCTTTTCCAATAACTGTAATTGACTACATTCAACTAACTGGTACCTTTCTGTGATCACTGTTATTTTTCCTTATCCTGAAGTTTCTCCACTCTTATCCTCCTACATATGGACCTGACCTCCTGCACTTTCAGCCTCACAATACCAATTTCACAGCAGATTAAATAATGATCAGTGTCATCAAAGAAACCCCTGAATACATGTGTGTCCCTCACAGCCTTCCTGAATTCCTGATCTGTTATTATATAGTCAATGACAGAGCTGGCTCCCCTGCCTTCCCAAGTATACCTGTGAATGTTCTTATGTTTAAAAAAGGAGTTTGCGATAACTAAGCCCATACTGGCACAGAAATCCAAGAGTTGTTTCCCGTTCCTGTTGGCCTCCAGATCCTCTCCAAATTTACCCATAACCTTTTCATACCCTTCTGTTCGATTTCCAATCCTGGCATTAAAATCACCCATGAGCAGAGCACTGTCCTTGTCCTTTACTCTAACAACTACATCACTGAGTGCATCATAAAAACTATCCATCTCATCTTGATCTGTCCCTTCACAATGTGAATATACTGACACAATCCTAATTTTCTTGCTAGACACTGTCAAATCTATCCACATCAGTCATTCGTTTACATACCTCATTGCAACTACGCTGGGTTCCATTTCTTTCCTGATGTAAAGCCCTACACCCCATTGTGCTATTCCTGCTTTGACTCCTGACAGGTAGACCTTGTATTCTCCATTTCCTCTTCTTTCTCACCCCTTACTTGCAGCCTCTGCCAGCTCTACCTTCTTCCCAGAGTAGCCCCCATTGATATTAATAGCTCCCCATCTCATTCCCATTTGTTTGCCAAGTCATATCTTAGGAGTCCCTGGTTTGTCAGTTAGAGGGGGTACTCCGTCACCTCCAAAGGTCCGAGGCATTTTGCTCCGATTGTTGCCAGCATCATATTTAAAGTACCAGGGAAGCAGGTTGCTAACCTTACTTGCCCCAAGTCCCATTGAGATTTACCCCTAACGGTTGAGGGACTAACCAGTGGATTTGGTAGTCTTTGCCGTATGAGCACAAAGGTGACCACAACTCAGAATGTGTCTGAGATGCCCAGCCTTATTCCAAAGTAACTGGTATCCCGACTGTCGGGACCACTTACTTGGCCACTCATACGTTGCCTGCGGTTCATGAACTAGGACATGACTACAGGAACCCACACCATGAAAAGAGTTAGTGTTGTCTGCCAGAAATGTAATGGATGATAAAAGTATGGAAGAATGGGAAAATTGAGGCACTGAATGCAATACTGATGTTAGAGCCAAGAAATAATTTATAGAGACGCATATGGATTGGGCTGGACATAGGTCACAGCAGAGGAGGTGTCTTCCTGGGATCTGTGGGGAGAGAAACCTCACCCACATCAGACATCCCCCCCCCTTGCAACCTGTGTAAGGACGAAGACAACTACGGAGTACAGAATGCCTTCAAGTTGAGAGATTCATAACAGGAAAAGTGAGAATACTAAAAATGTGACATATCAGATGGACTGTCAATAATAATAATACGATGTGAAAGAAATGATTAAGGCCGTGGTTGGGTGTCCCCATGGGCTCTGCATGCAACAGGAGCCACCCCACCCACAGCTGTCCCACACCCAATCAATTGTAGTCAAAGTGTGAAAGAGGGAACAGCACTCACTAGTCACTAGAAATAGGTGCACAGGAAAAGAAACAAACCTCAACTAAAAGCATTTAAAACAGAGCAAAAGGTGGATAACAGAGGCCGATGCTGAAGGAGGCAGGGTTGAGGGACCTCAGCAAGTGACAGGAGATGCTCCAATCCCATCCAACTCCACCCTGAAGCTAGAGTAAAATGTTATATCTGAGAATAAAAACCACTTTCATGGAGAAAACGGATAACCAATTCAACTGTCTGCAATTGTCCACCACCATTAGAGGCAAAGTATTTGGGAGACCACTCTTCCCATGGAGAGCCAGAAGGAGAGGGCATTCCACCAGGATACGAGTTACTGTCTTCAATGCTCCACAACCACAACAAGTGGATGGCTCATTACATAAAATGAAATTATGGGTTAGCCACACTAAGTCTCCACACTGAGACTGCGTTGAATTATTTGGAAGCATTACAGCCCGCCACTCATCCCTAGTGAGGGCGGATCCTTGTGCCAGGTATGCTGTTAGGTGTATCAATAGCAGTACCCATGGCAAAAACAAGGAAAACCTGAAGAATCCCACGTGACATACCAGATTCTCCACTGCTTCTGCTGCTGTTAAACCCTGAGGTAGTAACCTGCAGATGGCTGATCTCAGCCAACACTGTCTTCAGCTATTCGTGAACTGTGGCCAGCTGCTCCTGTATCTGCATGCACCATGTACACAACCTATCCATTCCTACAACTAACATAAGAATTAAACTGTAAAAGCTAACTATAACATAATTTGATAGATAAAAAAAACTACTCACTGAGTGGCGGCAGTAGAAAACATACACAAAAGTTATGAAAATGTGCAAGCGTTCTGAGCCAGTGGCTTCTCGTTCAGGCAGAAGAGTTGAAGGGGAAGGAAGAGGGACGAAGGAAAAGGACTGGTGAGGTTTAGGAAATCAGCAGAGTTATGGAAAAGTGCTCAGAACTGCTTCAACCTTTCCACCAGAAGAAGGGTGCCACTGGCTCTGAAAGCTTTCACATTTCCTTAACTTTTGCATGCATTTTCTACTGCCACCACTGGTTGAGTAGGTTTTTTATCTACCCTATTATATTATAACTAATGATGACAGTGTACGAGTAGGTTAAAAGCCACACAAGACAAGTATCTTGGATTCAAAGGAGGGGCTGCTCAAGGAAGTATGTGACATTCTTTTTTGGGAGATATTTACAAGGGATAAAATATTATCTTGGACGTATCAGCCTGTGGCAACTCCTAGGCAACTCCTTCCCTCTCCTCCATCTGTAGCAGCAAACAACGGGCTGTGTAGACCGGCAACCAGCTCCACAACGCCCTTGTTGGTCGCATCCACCAGAGGGAGAACTGAAGACAGCAACGCTTTCCGTGCGCTAGGCACACCGAACCTTCACTTGACCAGTCTCTTGTTCCACTCAGATGAGGTAACATCCACAGCTGTGCTCTCGGCAGCTCGTCGGTGCAACACCACGTGGCCTGCGTCGTCACCCACTGCATTTCACCGGGGTATGCGTGAACATCAGAATTATTGTCCAACTCTTGTCTTTATCATACTGTTGCAGTCCTTTTAATAAGAGGAGTGCTACCACACTTTTTCTATGCCACCTTCCCGAGCTGCGTCTCCTTGAGGCAATTCTACTAACTACAGGAGTACATAGCTTGATGCCCGATGCGCGGTTTGTCATCCCAGTATCAGCAACTGGAATACTGCGTGCAGTGTAGTACAAATTGTGCAGTGAAATGCATTGTGCACTAGGACTACCAGGCTGATTTATTACAATTCTATCACCGGCCATTTTGGCACCCCTTTGTCGCCAAGCATGCCATTGAAGTGGCTTTCTCACTTTGCCAGGTGACGTCAAACAAAGGTTGTAAGCCACCCATCGTCCACCCAATATAGACCCTCCTCGAGTAAGAGGTATCAGCTCATTTTGAATGTTACTGTAGTAGTCAGCTTTTGGGTTAATATTTTAGAACCAGCCCATGTAACACTTCCAGCACATGTATTGCCATTTTCTTAACTAGCACACCGCTTAGGCATGTGCGCCCCTTAGGTGTACAGGAGGGAACATTAATTGTTCCTTCACTGCTGACCCCTTCTAAACCAAAGTGCTGACTCATTACAGAAACAAGCTTGTTTTCCTTTCTATTACTCCGATTAGCACAACCCATGTGGTTGTGAAATCAGTTCCTGTTAGGTGAGCCAGATGTGTCCTGCTTGCACCCTCACCTGCCCCTTGCCCTCTCTACCCCCCCATGGACGCCACCCCTCTGCACGCATCACCAACCCCATCCCGAACCCCTTCATGCATGCCCTCCCTTCGCGTGCACCACCATTCCCCCTCCACATCCCTCCCCGTGTGTCTTTGCCAACGGCTCTTACACCATGTGCACCACCATGCCACTTCCGCAGCTGACAGATGTGCATCCAGACAAGCCACAGGGCAATGGTGTGGTGTACTGAACAACCCTTCCAATAACAAGGCACGGCGGAGATTGTATTGCACAGTCCACACCGTGTGTGCCCCGCCTGCCTTCTTCTCCGCAACATTGCTAGCTAGCACCCTCCCGCATACCATGAAATGCAGCCTGCATGGTTAAGTCGCTATGTCTCAGCCATATGTCCCCACCCTTACAGCGGTCACATCCGACAGGCTCTCTAACCAGCACCTACAAGCACTTTGGAGGTGACAGAACTCCACCACACACAACTGTCGGCAGTACAAATCACTTGACTTATCTGACCAATGGGGCAGTGCGACCAGCACAAGCTGACACTGCAGACCCCCCCCCCCCCCCCCCTTCAACCCACGCCTACAGTTTGCTTCCATCGAGGTTGTGTTCAGAGGTTGCTCTATCATGAGTGATGCAACAAAATTTGGATTGTTGTCAGCCACTTCGATCCAACCACTGCTGTCCCCCTCAGGCGGCTGCAGTCAACTAAAAGAATGCATCATCTCCAGCTTCACGCCCTCAGTGCTGGATGGGCACATAATATGTTATCATCCAAACAGAGTAACGACATGTGCCTGTGCATATTACTGGATCACATCTGAGCACTCGCTGAACTGCACATCCTCCCCGAATGCCTGCTCCTAAACTCCCATTCATGGTGCCCTGGCCTCGCATGCCCACTTATTGTTAGGTGACGCTACATTCTTGACCGATAAACTGTTCAGAAGCCTCGACTCCTTCCCCACTGCAGCTTGGAATGCCAGCTACCACCTCATGGCTCCAGCCAATTATTCACCTACCCCTACCGTTCAACCCCAAGCCACGACATCACTCTTGCCACCTGCCACTATCGACCCCTCCATTTGGCAAGCAAGCCCCCAGCCTCTACCAGATCCTGGTGCATCTAAGCTCCGAGATGGCAGCACTTACCACCAGTGTTGCCTGCCCTCACCTCAGGCACCTGCTGCCAGGTGATGACTGCCCTCACACAAGCGAGGCTGGCCCAGGTGAAAACATATGCCTCCACAGGCACATTTCTAACTGTGCCCCCCCCCCCCCCCCCCGACAACTAAAACAACCACAAACGAGGCACAGCTTGCTGGTACCACCAGACGTTTGGTGAGAATGACCACCTTGCTCCTGATCCCCAAACTCTGCAGCCATTGGCAGTATGTGTGCCTAGTTGCTGAGTCACTTCACAGTGCCTATTCATATGGGATTTGAATGACGCTAATCCCGCTGCCCACTATCTCATTGACACCGGATCTGACTTATCCATATTCCCCTGCAAACTACTACTACTAGACCCCCCCTCCCCCCTCTCCTCTACACCACCGCCACCAACATCTCTGCTATCCCTGCTTAAGGGGTGCATGCATAACCACTCACTCAACATAGGCTTCCAGCGCAAACTCCCGGGGACCTCCACAGTCGCCAACATTACCGACCCCATTCTGGACACCGACTTCCTCTGTCACTACAGCCAACAGGCCGATATAGTGAAGCACTGTTTAGTTAATGGTACCTCTGGCAGGACCGTCCACTGCCTAGTCCTTCACCATGAAACAACTGGCAGTTTCAGTTTCAGGCCCATATGCTCAGCTGCTTGCAGAATTCCCCCCTACTCATCCAGCAACCCCCATAATGTTCAGCATGACACTGTGCACTACATCATCACTATCCCTGCTCTCTCAGTTTTCTGACATGCCTGCCCCCTACCCACTCCCAAGCACAGAAGGAGTTTGAAGAACTGCTCACCTCTGGTGTACTTCACCCTTCCAAAAGCCCCTGGGCTTCAGCTCTTCATCTCGCCCCAAGGATGGTTCCTGGTGCCCTTGCAGCGATTACTGTAAACTCAACACATGCACCATCCCTGACTGCTATCCCACTACTCCGCACATATAATGATGCCACCTCAGGAGCTACTAAATTCAGTAAGACAGGTTGCACTGCAGCCTACATGCAAATCCCAGCTGCCCCAGAGGACATTACAGCCATAATCAAACCTTTCGGCCTGTTCGAAAGTGCATTTATGACATTTTGCCTGCGCAATGTCGCACGAACAGGGCAGCGATTTTTGGACAACACCTCTGGGTCACACCTGGGTCTTTCGCCTATCTAGACGATATACTCATCTACTCCAGAGACCCTATTGAGCATCATGAACAACTATGCAAAATTTTTTCCTGCCAACAGAACGGTGGAGTGATCCTCAACTTGGCAAAATGTGTTTTCGGGGTCAGCAAGGTCAAATTCTTTGGACACTTAACTCTCTGCTAATGACCCCCGTCCCCTCCCTGAGACAGTATAGGCAGTAGTGGACTTCCCATGCCCTACTAGCTTCAAAGGCCTCCAGCTTTTCATTGGCATGGTCAACTTTTTTCGTCATCTTCTTAAGGAGGCTACTGCCACCCAAGAGCCCCTTACTACAGCACTCTGTGGCGATAAAAACAAAGGGAACAAGCTAGGCCCTTGGACCCCAGCCATGATTGAGAGCTTTGAAATAACAAAACGAGACCTACCCAATGCGGCCCTTCTGGCTCACCCCTAACCCATGCACCCCTTGCAATAGTGGCAGATGTGAGTCACACGGCTATCTGAGACACCCGACAACAATATGTGGACAACATCTGGCAACCGCTCGCCTTCTTTTCATCCAAGCTCTCTGATAAACAACGGTGCTGTGGTGCATATGGCCATGAGCTGTTTGCAGTCCATGAAGTTGCTTGCTACTTCCAAACTTCAGTCAGGGGATGCATCTTTACAATCTTCACAGACCACTGCACCCTCACCTCTCGTTTTTGCAGGAAAGACATAGACCAGGTGTCACCTTGACAATTTGGTCTACAGGAGTATATCGCACAATTCATCACTGATGTCCCTCATGTTGCTGGCATCGACAACACAGTGGCAGATTGCCTTAGCTGCTCTTGTGCCATCACCCAACCCTTAGATTACAATGCCCTGGCTGCATCTCAAGAGGGTGACCCAGACCTGGCCCACACACTTCGGAATGCCGACTCTGGCCTCAGATGCCAGCTAAGATACACACCTGGCTTCAACCATAAGATCTGTTGTGATGTCCTCGTGGATCCTTCACAACCTGACAGCTCCAATAGTTGCCCCCACACCTTCCTCCATCCACCTTCTGAAAACTGGCATTTGACCACATCCACGGCCTCGCACCCACAGACACCTGTGCTTCTATCACTCTCATGAAATAACGCTTTGTCTGGCCTTGCACCCAACATTACACCAACTGGGCCCGGTCCTGTGTTCCATCCCAACATGCCAGGATTGGACAATAGGTTCACTCCCTGCGGCCACCTTTAACCCCACACAACACCAGTTCAGGCATGTTCACCTCGACATTGTCAGCCCACTATCCTCCTCCAACGAGTATCAGTATCTGTAGACAATTATTGGCAGAACGAAATTTTCACTCTGCCGTGGAGTGTGTGCTGATATGAAATTTCCTGGCGGATTAAAACTGTGTGCCAAACCAAGATTAGAACTCGGGACCTTTCTGTGAGGTTTGGAAGGTAGGAGACAAGGTACTGGCAGAATTGAAGCTGCGAGGACGGGTCATGAGTTGTACTTGGGTAGCTTTAATTATCAACAGATTTACTTGGAGGCCAGAGGCCACCCCTATCCCAGATATTTCTGCCAAAACAATGACTGCAGCTTTTGTTCGGAACTGGGTGTCCCGCTTCGGTTTCCCACATGAAATCACTACAGATCGCGGGCACCAGTTCTCCTCGGCACTCTTCCAATCTCTGGCAGCCACCTGTGGCTCAAATTTCCACCATACCACCAGCTACCACCCATCAGCTAACGGCACGGAGTGGCTCCACCACACACTTAAAGCCATCCTCACATGTTATTCTTCTGAATGGCCTGGTGCCCTACAACTGGTACTTCTAGGCCTGCGGATCGCTCAAAAAATTGACCTGGGAACTTTGACTGCTGAGCTGGTATGTGGATGGCCACTTGTGTTCCTGGCGATTTTTTGGAAGTGACCCCACTGGCACCTGACAGCACCATTCCAGGTTTTGAACAGCACCTCCAGGGCTACTTGGCCCAACTGTGACCAACACCTCCACAATGGCACTGTGTTCATCCACTGCAACCTCACAGCATGCATGCACGTCATGCTTTGAGTGGATACATACTACCCGCCACTCCTCAGTATTCGGGTCCCGATGTGCCACTGGCCGACACCGTCCCCGACACACCACCAGCCAACGCTGCCTCTGGTCCACCACAACTAACTCCATGAGTGACACACCTCCCAGTACACGGGACCCTGATGCTGACACCGCACTAACCTTTTCACAGTCTCCAGATGACATAGACAGTGCTCTACCCCTAAAGGTGCCTGCCACACTCAACAGAATATTGTCGTCACCACCGTTGGTAGCACCTGCATGCTTTCCGGATACTAGGTAGGCTGAACCATCATTAGTCTCTTGTTCCACTCTGACGAGGCAACATCCTCGGCTGTCCTCTCAGCAGCTCGCTGGTGCTTGGTCCGCATCATCGGCAGCTGCATTTCGCCGGGGTATGTGCGAACTGCCGAATTCTTACCCCACACTCATCATTGTCATCATCCTGTCACAGTCCGTTTAATAAGAGGAGTGCTACTCCATTTTTCCCGTGCTGCCTTCCCGAGCTGTGTCTGTTGAGGCCATTCAACTGACTACAGGGTACAAACCCTGATGCCAGACACCTGGTTCATCATCCCAGTATCAGCAATTGGAATACTGCGTGGCATGTAGTGCAAATAGTGCAGTGAAGTGCAGTGCAAGCCAAGACTACCAGGGTGATTTATTACTATCTCCAGCCATTTTGCCTTTCCTGCCAAGCATGCCACCGAAGCAGTTTTTTCACGCCACCATATGATGCCAGACAAAGGATGTAAGCCACCTGTAGTCCACCTGGTCCAGACTCTCCTTGATTAAGAGGTATTAGCTCATTTAGAATGTTACTGAAGTCATCAGCTTTTGGGTTAATATGTTAGAACCAGACCGTGTGGCTCTTCCAGCACAGCCCGTCATGTATTGCCATTTTCTTAACTTGCACACCGCTTAGGGATGTGTGCCCTCTAGTGTATAGAAGGGAGCACAAATCATTCCTTCGAGCTATTCTCTCTCCCACTCCAGTGGACAATACGAGAACCTACTGTCTGATCTTGGTGCATCCATATGTTTGCCAACAGCACCATTCAATGTCTCCCTAGTAGGATCCAAGAGGAGCACTCCATGATCGAAAAGGATTGTTGTATGGCAACCACAGTGAGATTAAATTGGGGATTGATGTGGAAGGAAATCTACTGTCTTCATTAATCTACTGTTTTCATCCTGACACTTCCCTCGGGCAATTTTGGGAAACTGCAGAAAATCTAAATCTAGATCAACTGACCAGGAACTCAACGTCTGGTCCTCATGTCTCTTATCATAGCACTGTCTCATTCGGTGCTCTGTGAAGGAGTTCCTCTGAAGAAACCAACTGAAGTGAATTTGATTTCAGTAACATCAATCCAATCTTTTCTCCATCAGAACAAGACAGTGACTAACAAATATAACGAAATAGTAATACTGTAGGAACAAAATTGTAGGTGGATCCACAGATTCATTTCTGCACTGCAAGTACCACAACTTTATTCTGCACTGCAAGTACCACAACTTTATTCTGCAAATTATTTTCTTTCAAAAAATTAGCATTCTTTTTTGCTCCAATAAACAAATATCCTACACCAGGCATTTAAATTAATTAAATTCCCTCAGTCAACATGACACCAATGAGATGGCTACAGAGAAAAATAAAACAAGATATCCATTCATACCTGTTGTGACTGTGATGACTGGCACTTCTTACTAACATCACAGCAGCGAATAAGTTGAGATACAACCTGATGCAACTTTGTCAGCTCGGGATATTGGTATTTTATTGGTGGTCCAGGGCCTTCATCAAGTGCTACCAACATGAATGTTGCTGGTACATTCAACTGTAAATGGAACAGTAATTAAGAAATTGGGTCTCCTTACATATATTCCACATTTGAACAAAACAAAGTTTTACAAATGAAGACATTTATGTTATTTTGTCACATGATGATGTTATTGGAGAGCCGGAGCTCTTACATATACTATTTAAATGGAAATATGTTTAAGATTTACTGACTTATTCCACATCCAAGAGGGCCATTTCACTTGGATGTGAGGAAGCAACACTAACATATCTCTCTTGCTTTGTAAATATTTATTGTGTACTCTTGTTTTATGACTTGTTCTACACCCTTTAAAGTCTCTCCACTATGGGTCCATAGAACAGAAAGTACAACTAATCTATAATGGGATGTTTATAACATGCAGCAGCAACAAGACACAATTTGCTTATGGTTAAACAAAGTATACCAAAACTAAATTGTGGCTCGTTGTTGCTGAATGTTGTAAACATTCTGTGAAACAGTGATGTGTTTTGCACGAAACACAACATGTCTGAGAATTTTCAATTCAATTCTTTTATTCTGTAGGATCAACTTACATATTGGATCACTTATCATTCTAATTTTTTTAAAAAAAAAAAAAAAAAAAAAAAAAAAAAAAAAAAAAAAAAAAAAAAAAAAACCATGTGGGATCAAAATAAATTTTTCTTGCCTGTTGTATGTTCTTGGCAAACAATGAAATGTGCAATGGAATTCATTAGCAGCACAGGGACATTATGAAGTAGATTTTCATAAATGAATGCATAAGTAATCGCAGATGGTGAAATAGAGGACCACAGAATGTTCTACCAAATTTATTAACATTAGAGAACAAGACAGAGGAGAGCAGGCAGGATGAAACAGTGTAGATATCTACTTAATTCTTGGATGTATAGGATTAGTCTCATTTTAAAATAAAGTTCTTGTAATGACTGTATCACACTGATCAAAAGCTTATCAGTCACTGGTCTCACAACAGTAAGACAACGTACAGTAGCCAATTCCCAGTCAATCAGCATCTATTTCGATGAACAGCGTTAACATTATTCATTCACATATCTAGTTTTAAGCATGCTGCTCAGTCACACACAAATAATAGCAATATAGTTGGTCAATATATAAAGTGCATACCAAGCATGTGGATACAATGCAAGACCAGTCACTAATGTACTTATAGGGAGTCATTTATGCATAAATGACATATTGTTAAAATACGATCAATCACTAAACTGACATGACTGCATGTTTGAAATGTGGCAGCGTCATACAAAAAGTGTGCACACACATTAACCTCATTACAAATCTCCTCATGGACTATCACCTTACTGCGCTGTGGTGGTCTGTGTGTCTCAATTATCCACAGAGTTATGCTCTATGCTGGTGGGAGTTGTGATCCTGTTAAGAGCTGCCTGTGCCAGATTGGTCAGTGACAGGCCAGACAAAGGAGTTGTTCCCATAGAAGGCTCCCTTGTTGGGACTATGTGAATAGCTAAGTCTGACCTAACTTGTCTAAAACTATTCCTCCCCCCCCCCCCCCAAATCAGCCACTCAGGGCTTTTCAACTCTGATGGTATGGTTGCAAGGTCTGAGGGTGTCTCTCATTTTCAATCTTTAGTCTTATAGATAAAAGTGGGGTATCTTTGCATGTAGTGAAGCCATTTCTTCTAGGGGAGTAAATCCTAATATCAAATCCTGGCCCTTCAGGTTTGCATTGTGTCAATGGGTCAGCACCTCAATACCCATAAAAAAAACTTTCGAAAGCTTAAGAATCTAAAGTAAAGCCTCAGAACTGCTGATGGAAAAACATTATGACAGTTATTGGTAAGGAAAAGGGCACAGAATTGGCACATGGAACATTCCGAGCATGACAAATAAATGCACTGAAATAGGAAGTGAAACGAATTGACTGAATGTGGTCATAACTGTTTTGTCTGGTGGTGGTGGGTGGGGTGGGGGGGTGGGGGGGGGGGGTTTGTTGGGGGGAGATGAGAGAAATTTGGAAATGTTATCTAGTTTTTGTCTGGAGTTGATAGTCATAAGTGGGCAAAAGCATTCTGATACGGAGACTCTGAACATTTACATCATCAACAATACGCTTCTTTTCTATGAAAGAATTGTCACTGTCACCATCAAGTTAGGTGAAATTTAAATGGTTATAACAGGAGTTTAGGCACTAAATGATATGGCACAGCAAACCAAAGATTACTTCTACCAAAAATTGGTCACTATTTAAACAAGTTAAAAACCACCAAGAAGTAATAATAGAAAGAGGCTTTAACACAGGAGTGAGTTCACAACTAAATGGTGCAGTTGTATGAAGATATGGAGAAAATGCCATTAATAGTTCTGGCAAAAATCTTGTATAATACTCTAACTATTGTAACTTGAGAATTCTGAAAACACATTCTCACAAATATATTCACATGTGTGCATGAAAGACCATCATTACAGCAGAAATCTTTAACGGATTACATCATTACCAAGCAAAGACAATAAGCGGTAATTCAGACTGCAGATCTATCTGGGTATCCAAATGTGGATCTGATCACTATCGAGTTTCATCAAAAGTGATACATCTGTTCACGGGAAAACCATGAACAACTGGATGACTGGCTTGTCAAGAGCAATGAAGAGAAACTGGAGCAGTCACAGTAAAAGCTCCTTATCCTGAAGCAATTCAGCATAAAGGATTTATTTCAATGCAGATTAGAGTGTGGACTAAAAACGATGCCAGAAGGTAACAATGTTCAAAGGGAATTTGAGAATGTTGAACAACCAATTAGGAAAACTGCTCTACAGTTACTGGTGACACTAAGAGTGTAGACAAACAGGATCCCACACAGATGATGGATGACCTTCAGAAGTTTGAAGCAATATTGTGGTGTTAAGTGAATGAGTTTGCTAAGACATGTATATTTTATATTTTTGTTATTTTATGCCTGATATGCTGACATTCCTTTGCTAACTTTTATTGTAAAATGACACATCGTCACTATGTGACCTCCAAGTTTGTAAAGTCCACGAACTTCTGTTAATATGTTACAAGATCCAATTATGATAGCACAGATCTGTTGAAACTAGTAATCAATAAAAAGATTTACAAGCAATCTCGACGTATTTGATATTTCAGAATATAACAATACGACAGAAGGGAAGTTGCTCCTCACCCTATAGCGGAGATGCTGAGTCGCGATAGGCACAATAAAAAGATTCACACAATCATAGCTTTTGGCCATTAACACTTCTGTCAGCAGTACACACACACACACACACACACACACACACACACACACATTATGGCCAGTATATTTTGCTGCTTCTGTGTCTCACACACACACACACACACACACACACACACACACACACACAGGATGATGTATTTACATTGGCACACAGGATGATGTATTTACATTGGCACACAGGATGATGTATTTACATTGGCTACAGAGATCTAGTAGCAGTTGCACTTTTGTACGTGACACATCTGTTGACTATTGTACCTGAGGTTATTGATAAAATTGTCCCTGTAAAGTGCTCAGATATTGGTGTTTCTAGCAAGAAAAATTTGGATGGCATTTTACACTTCTCAGGAACCACTTGATTGCTTAACAAATTATCAAGATCACAGATTTCCAGAGGCATCTTTTGTTATTACAGTTAAACATTTTCAAAAGCTGATAACCTAAGGTACACATTTATTTTCATGTGCAATAGTTTCCACACTATGCAGCACCCACTGGACATTGGCTGCTCTATGCTGATGTTATAATTTTTTTCCCAGCACTCCTGCTCTACCAATCTATTTCATCAAATATTAACACTGCTGCCATCTGTATCTGTTTTTACTTGACAACTTCGTATAACAACACCTTTAAAAAGATACAAAATAAATAAATAAAGGAAATTGCTTCTGTCTCATCATCATTCTTCTTAATGACAACAGATTAGCAATGTTTAAACTGTTTATATAGTCCCACATTATTTAAATTAGTCATTTCTTCGAATATACTGAATTTGTTTTCCTGAAAGTTAAAACAAGCCTACAACAACTGCCACTACTAATGAGGTGGTGTAGTAGAAGTCTCTTGTCTGCAAAAACTTTGTATTATGTTGCCACTATCTGTTATTACTGTGAACCAAGCCTTATTAATGAAATTCTGGCTACTAAGTCCTTGATCTTGTTTGGTGTTTGTTCATCAACACAGTAACTGAATGACTTGGGTGGAGCATAAGGGCAACCACTGAATATACATAGGAACTTTGCTTTCAAAACTCGGAGAGCAAGAAGAAAGTAAGGCTGGTAGTGACAGCAAATGAAAATGAGAAGGTAAGAATATTATGGGGCTGTGCGAAATGTTGTATAATTTTAGTATCATTCCTATTTACAACATGTTTTAAATTCTCTCTCACTGTCCTTTTTTAATATCATTATTTAGAACACTTATTTGCAAAAATAATATATGTACATTTATGGAACATTTAAGAGGGAATACACACATCAAAAAAAGTTTTGCGTCACCTCGGTTCCGAAAATTGGAATAGAGATAAACAATCATCATTTCCGTCCTTTTATTGCTCACGAAAACAGCACATTCCATGTTGTACCACCAAACAGCGAGACCTTCAGAAGTGGTGGTCCAGATTGCTGTACTAATACCCAGTAGCACGTCCTCTTGCATGGATGCATGCCTGTATTCATTGTGGCATACTATCCACAAGTTCATCAACACACTGTTAGTCCAGACTGTCCCACTCCTCAAAGGTGATTCGGCGGACGTCCCTCAGAGTGGTTGGTGGGTTACATCGTCCATACACAGCTCTTTTCAATCTATCCCAGGCATGTTTGATAGGGTTTATGTCTGGAGAACATGCTGGCCACCCTAGTCAAGTGATATTATCCTGAAGGAAGTCATTCACAAGATGTGTATGATGGGGGTGCGAATTGTCACCCATGAAGATGAATGCCTCGCCAATATGCTGCCGATATGGTTGCACTATTGGTTGGAGGATGGCATTCACGTATTGTACAGCTGTTACAGCGCCTTCCATGACCACCAGCGACGTACGTTGGCCCCACATAATGCCACCCTAAGACAGCAGAGAACCTCCACCTTGCTGCACTTGCTGGACTGTGTGTCTAAGGTGTTCAGCCTGACTGGGCTGCCTCCAAACACTTATCCGACGATTGCCTGGTTGAAGGCATTTGCACACTGATCAGTGAAGAGAACGTGATGCCAATCATGAGCTGTGCATTCAGCATGTTATTGGGCCCATCTGTACTGCACTGCATGGTGTCATGGTTGCAAAGATGGACCTCAACATGGACGTCGGGAATGAAATTGCACATCATGCGGCCTATTTCACACAGTTTGAGTCGCAAAATGACGTGCTGTGGCTGCATGAAAAGCATTATTCAACATGGTGGCGTTGCAGTCAGGGTTCCTCTGAGCCATAATCTGTAGGCAGCGGTCATCCACTGCAGTAGTAGCAAGGCATGTCATTGACAGTTCCTGTCCCTCTGCATCTCCCCCATGTCCAAACAATATCGCTTTGGTTCACTCCGAGACCCTGGACACTTCCCTTGTTGAGAGCCCTTCCTGGCACAAAGTAACAATGGGGATGCGATCGAACTGTGGTACTGGCCATCTAGGCATGGTTTAACTACAGACAACACAAGCTGTGTACCTCCTTCCCGGTGGAATGACTGGAACTGATCGGCTGTTGGACCCCCGTCCATCTAATAGGCGTTGCTCATGCATGGTTGTTAACATCTTTGGGCGGGTTTAGTGACATCTCTGAACAGTCAAAGGGACTGTGTATGTAATACAATATACACAGTCAACGTCTATCTTCAGGAGTTCTGGGAACTGGGGTGATGCAAAACTTTTGATGTATGTACTGTCCAACATAATTTTCCGTCAGCTGCAGACACCAGTAGACACAGGCAGCACTTCATATAAAACATAGAACCGGGGTCCGCTATATTAAAATCCTTTGGATTCTGTTCCTTTAAGATACGATATACTGTGGAGAGATTTCTTAATTGCAGTTTATTTTGTCACTTTATAGACTGAAATGGTTAGGTGAATACTCAGTTAAAAAGTCTATTTATCAAACAATGCCAATTTTGAAAAAGAACTCACTGAGAGAATTTAGCTCATTACTAAAAGAGACAAACAAAAGAAAACTATATTATTTATTATTTAAAATATCCTAAAACCCTATTTTCTGTGACTTTTACATTAACATTTATTGAGATATTTACAGAACGGCTCTCATAGAGGAAAACTTAACTTTATAAGCAATTATGCAGGCAATTTCAAGCCTATCGACCAAAATGAACAAAATAAACTGCACGATCTTGGTTCTCAACTCAATTCAAGTGTGTTGGGCATATTTTTAGCCTTTTCTGTTATTACACAACATCCTTTCCAACTTAATATTTTGTAGGAACGTATAGTAAAGTTGTATGTGCTTTTTAAATTTCCTTTTTTTTGTTTCATGGCTTTATGTATGTGAACATGAAAACTGAAATATTGCATAAATTGGTAACATTATTCTTTCAATGTAATTGTATGAAACTTTATGTATCTGTGGACTCTCTGCCCATGTAGAAAACAATTTATTTACATTAAATAAAAAATTGTTAGTGTGGAAGTAACAGCTGATGAACAGTTAGTCTATGGTGGGATTCAAGTGTGAATGCAAATGTGAAAAAGGAATTACACGAGTGGCACAACTACGAACTGTAATAGCTGTGACGAGGTGGGTGCAGACAAAATGACTGAGGGAGGTCTCAACCAGGAGGGAACAATTGAAGGGCAGGAGAAGGAGAAGAGAAATATCAAAACCTGAATCAACAGGACAACTAAGAATCATGTATGTGATGGTCTCCTCACATGTGAAATTGCCATCAGGGCCAACTATTTGGTGTAGGTGACATGAACAACCCCACAACTCCTATGATTCTAAAGGCAGAGGTGGATATGAAGACTGGATAATGATGCAAAAGAAATTATTTACAAACATTTGCAGCAACAGAACAATGGGTTGAGTAAGGAGAGTGATGACAGTGTATACAGACACAATGAAGTCAACTGCGGTGAGAAGGGGAGAGGACTGGCAGACAGAGAAGATGCCCCTTCCAATGAGACCAATGTCATGTGCCAGGCACATGAAACTAGTAGTGGGGAAATGAAAGTTAATGCCAGCCAGTGTGTGTTACTTATGACAACTGAAGCAAAATATAGAGTGGGTGGAGGTGGACATATACTGAAATAAACACTACAACATGTGGGAGGCAGAGCATTACAAATCAAAGCTTTAGAAGGCGAGAGAATATCGTTGAAGTGAGATGTAAGGGATGTTAAATGAAAGGAAGCAAGTTCTATACCCGAAATTCTGAAGACGAAAGGAATTAAGAAGGAGCAAACTGAATCATTAATTAAATATTAAGAAAGTATAGGCGCAGACGTTACTGTTGAAGAAAAAGGAATGAAGGAATATGTCAGATGTCAGTTGGCACAAGAACCATGGGGGGGGGGGGGGGGGGGGGGGGGAGAGAGAGAGAGAGAGAGAGAGAGAGAGAGAGAGAGAGAGAGAGAGAGAGAGAGCAGGGGGCAATTCAGGAATTTCAATGAAGTGCGCACATGAGGAAGGGTGTGTGTTAAAAGAACACAAGAAGAATGATGAGGAGGAGGAGGAGGCAGGTGATACGTTTTCAGCCACTGACAGAAATTACAATAGATGGAATGTTGAAGACAGCTCTTACTGATAGTAGTAGTATAATCACAAGTATCTCCAATATACTGTTTCAACATATTATTAAGATGACAATACCAGAAGTCTGACTAGGAAGTGCCACTGGAACATCGACCAAACCGGTTACTAAATCAATATATGTGACTGTCAATCTTGGAAACTGAAATGGAGCAATATTTTTTAGTTATATCTTGATATGCAGGGAATGGACATGTTGAGCAGGTACAAAATGAAAATAGATTGTAGGCAGAGATATGTGGAATTTATAAGAAACGGTCAGAGTGAAAGTATACCTTTTCACAGGATTATAGAAAGAGAAGAGTCACAGATGTGTTGATTAAAACTCAAAGACTGCAAGCAAAATGATCTTGCAGAGACAGAAGTGGAATGCAACAATGAGACAGCTGCAAGCAACAAAGAACTGGAGAATCAGATGACAGAGGAAATAAACTGCCTTAATAATATCAGCACATCAGGAACTAACAGTGTTAGGTAGGAATTAACTTAAGTTATTGGCCTTCAGCCATCTCAACAGTGGAATGTCATTTGTAACAATACAAACATAAAGGGAAGTGAAACTGAGATATACTACATTCAGCGCTGAATCAAACGTTTCTGTAAGTTATTTGTCATTTTCACAATTAAAGGTTACCTTTTTGTAACTAATTTATAAAGACCCTGTACAAACAAGACACTTCCAATCAACATAGAACAACACATAACTATGAATAGAAGCTTTAGACAAACTTGTCCGCTGTCTGTAGTAAAACCTTATCACATACCTTAGGCCAAAGCAAAAATTTAAAAAAAATGGTGTGGTGGAGAGTAATTGAAAGAACTAATTCAGCATTGAATAACTCATTAGTTGTGGTAAACAGCAGCATGGATCAGTGCAAGTAGTTTTAGATGCCGGAAGTATCAACAAAATTATTGAAATGGAAAGCATTAGGCCAGTAAACAGGTTCAAAATAATACAACAAAAATGTGAAGGAGTTCAATATATCACCAGCAGCAATTTGATACCCAAGTACTGGGAAGAACCACTGGTGAAAGAGTGTATGCAGGTGCAGCCGCAGTTAAAAACCTAGTGTTCTGCAAATAAAACACATATTTATTATTACTTATACTTTAAATATGTTAGACACGAGTTGAATACACAGTTACATGGTTTATATTTTGATCCAAAGTAGTATATTCTGTCAAATAAGCAACTAATGACTAAGATTACATTTAGTATTACGAAGAAACTGTTGAGTATAGTATACATGCGAAAATGAGGGTAATTACTACAGTTATGCATAATATTTTTTTATTTAATATCAGAGGGACTTTGGAACTTCAGGGTTGTGGACACGACCAATTTGATCCACTGCATTGTGACTGGGAGAATGGCACGCATTCCCAATGACATGCATCTGTTTGCTGTACACACAGATAGTGACAAGAATCATTATACAGTGTGTATATGCGGAAAAATCCCCAATTTCTCACAGCTTTCCCAGTTAAAAATACACTTTTTCTGAAGTGAAAGTACACTTTTTCCACATTAAGTGGTGGTATATTTTTCCCTTGGAGCTTTAAAACTTATCAATCCTTTGAACAGTAAAGGTTTTATACACCAGTGTAGAACTTCCTGGCACTTTGGGTTTATATTTTGATCCAAAGTAGTATATTCTGTCAAATAAGCAACTAATGACTAAGATTACATTTAGTATTACGAAGAAACTGTTGAGTATAGTATACATGCGAAAATGAGGGTAATTACTACAGTTATGCATAATATTTTTTTATTTAATATCAGAGGGACTTTGGAACTTCAGGGTTGTGGACACGACCAATTTGATCCACTGCATTGTGACTGGGAGAATGGCACGCATTCCCAATGACATGCATCTGTTTGCTGTACACACAGATAGTGACAAGAATCATTATACAGTGTGTATATGCGGAAAAATCCCCAATTTCTCACAGCTTTCCCAGTTAAAAATACACTTTTTCTGAAGTGAAAGTACACTTTTTCCACATTAAGTGGTGGTATATTTTTCCCTTGGAGCTTTAAAACTTATCAATCCTTTGAACAGTAAAGGTTTTATACACCAGTGTAGAACTTCCTGGCACTTTGGGGGAGGGGGGAAGTGTTTCCGAAAGACCTTTGATATGCACCAACATGTACACTGCTTATGTTGCTATTATGAAAGTATAAATACTAATCCCACATTAGTTTCCCAACCACTAAAATCGAGATTGTGATGACCTTTCGTCAGCCAATCATAGCTCGTGTAACATTATCTCGCCAGCCAATGACAACAGATATTCAGAGCATAGGACATGTGATGTAGTCAGCCAATAGCTACATCATTGTTAGGTAGCGCGACCACACAAACAGGAAACGTTAACGATTTAAAATAATATACGTATAGTATAGCTACAAGCTTTCACAAAGAATATTGTGTCTTTTTTGCATGTGATAAGCTTGAAGATACATCAAACACAAATGTGCCAGTAAAATTTTAAATATAGGCATAAATGCCTGGGGTTCTGGGCCCAAAATTTTTCTAAGTGTCTGGTCCTCTAAATGTTAAGTTTTAAATGAGAGTCAAATGCTCCGTGGTGGTATATTTTGAGCAGATTTCCCCACCATGTTATAGTTCTGGGTGGAGATTTTAATTTGCCGGATATAGACTGGGAGACTCAAACATTCACAACGGGTGGCAGGGACAAAGAATCCAGTGAAATTTTTTTTAGTGCTTTATCTGATAACTACCTTGAGCAGTTAAACAGAGAACCGACTCGTGGCGATAACATATTAGACCTTCTGGTGACAAACAGACCCGAACTATTTGAAACAGTTAACGCAGAACAGGGAATCAGCGATCATAAAGTGGTTACTGCATCGATGATTTCAGCCGTAAATAGAAATATTAGAAAGGGTAGGAAGATTTTTCTGTTTAGCAAAAGTGACAAAAAGCTGATTTCAGAGTACCTGACGGCTCAACACAAAAGTTTTGTCTCAAGTACAGATAGTGTTGAGGATCAGTAGACAAAGTTCAAAACCATCGTACAACAACCGAGTTAGAAAACTGCTGCGGAAGCAAAGGGAACTTCACAGCAAACATAAACATAGCCAAAGCCTTGCAGACAAACAAAAATTACGCGAAGCGAAATTTAGTGTGAGGAGGGCTATGCGAGAAGTGTTCAATGAATTCGAAAGTAAAGTTCTATGTACTGACTTGGCAGAAAATCCTAAGAAATTTTGGTCTTATGTCAAAGCGGTAGGTGGATCAAAACAAAATGTCCAGACACACTGTGACCAAAATGGTACTGAAACAGAGGATGACAGACTAAAGGCCGAAATACTAAATGTCTTTTTCCAAAGTTGTTTCACAGAGGAAGACTGCACTGGAGTTCCTTCTCTAGATTGTCGCACAGATGACAAAATGGTAGATATCGAAATAGACGACAGAGGGATAGAGAAACAATTAAAATCGCTCAAAAGAGGAAAGGCTGCTGGACCTGATGGGATACCAGTTCGATTTTGCACAGAGTACGCGAAGGAACTTGCCCCCCTTCTTGCAGCGGTGTACCGTAGGTCTCTAGAAGAGCGTAGCGTTCCAAAGGATTGGAAAACGGCACAGGTCATCCCCGTTTTCAAGAAGGGACGTCGAACAGATGTGCAGAACTATAGACCTATATCTCTAACGTCGATCAGTTGTAGAATTTTGGAACACGTATTATGTTCGAGTATAATGACTTTTCTGGAGACTAGAAATCTACTCTGTAGGAATCAGCATGGGTTTAGAAAAAGACAGTCATATGAAACCGCAAGGCGTTCAATACAGTTCCCCACAGTTGTTTGATGAACAAAGTAAGAGCATATGGACTATCAGACCAATTGTGTGATTGGATTGAGGAGTTCCTAGATAACAGAATGCAGCATGTCATTCTCAGTGGAGAGAAGTCTTCCGAAGTAAGAGTGATTTCAGATGTGCCGCAGGGGAGTGTAATAGGACCGTTGCTATTCACAATATACATAAATGACTTGGTGGATGACATCGGAAGTTCACTGAGGCTTTTTGCAGATGATGCTGTGGGTGTATCGAGAGGTTGTAACAATGGAAAATTGTACTGAAATGCAGGAGGATCTGCAGCGAATTGACGCATGGTGCAGGGAATGACAATTGAATCTCAATGTAGGACAAGTGTAATGTGCTGCGAATACACAGGAAGATAGATCCCATATCATTCAGCTACAAAATAGCAGGTCAGCAACTGGAAGCAGTTAATTCCATAAATTATCTGGGAGTACGCATTAGGAGTGATTTAAAATGGAATGATCACATAAAGTTGATCGTTGGTAAAGCAGATGCCAGACTGAGATTCATTGGAAGAATCCTAAGGAAATGCAATCCGAAAACAAAGGAAGTAGGTTACAGTACGCTTGTTCGCCCACTGCTTGAATACTGCTCAGCAGTGTGAGATCCATACCAGGTAGGGTTGATAGAAGAGAGAGAGAAGATCCAACGGAGAGCAGCGCGCTTCGTTACAGTATCATTTAGTAATCGCGAAAGCGTTACGGAGATGATAGATAAACTCCAATGGAAGACTCTGCAGGAGAGACGCTCAGTAGCTCGGTACGGGCTTTTGTTAAAGTTTCGAGAACATACCTTCACCGAGGAGTCAAGCTGTATATTGCTCCCTCCTACATATATCTCGTGAAGAGACCATGAGGATAAAATCAGAGAGATTAGAGCCCACACAGAGGCATACCGACAATCTTTCTTTCCACGAACAATACGAGACTGGAATAGAAGGGAGAACCGATACAGGTACTTCAGGGTACCCTCCGCCACACACCGTCAGGTGGCTTGCAGAGTATGGATGTAGATATAGATTTAAGAAATCGTCACACATTCTCACACCTAACATAATTCATCTTGCATGGAAGGAAATTTACTTTGAAAGTAACGCTTCTCAAACCATCCTTCACAATCCAGAATGAGATTTTTACTCTGCAGCAGAGTGTGCACTGATATGAAACTTCCTGGCAGATTAAAACTGTGTGCCGGACCGAGACTCGAACTCAGGAACTTTGCCTTTCGTGGGCAAGTGCTCTACCATCTGAGCTACCCAAGTACAACTCACGCCCCGTCCTCACAGCTTTACTTCCGCCAGTACCTTGTCTCCTACCTTCCAAACTTTACAGAAGCTTGCATGACTAGCACTCCTGAAAGAAAGGATATTGCGGAGACATGGCTTAGCCACAGCCTGGGTAATGTTTCCAGAATGAGATTTTCACTCTGCAGTGGAGTGTGCGCTGATATGAAACTTCCTGGCAAATTAAAACTGTGCGCAGGACCGAGACTCGAACTCGGGACCTTTGCCTTTCGTGGGCAAGTGGTAGAGCACTTGCCCGCAAAAGGCAAAGGTCCCAAGTTCAAGTCTCGGTCCGGCACACAGTTTTAATCTGCCAGGAAGTTTCATTCTTCACAATATTTCCCTGTGGCCTGTTAGAAATAGGTTAATTTGAGCAGTTGCAAGTGTGTATCAGAAAACAGGTGTTACTGTGCATGCGCAGCTACAATGATTTACAAAGCCTGTGCTTGGTGTTTGCTTTGCTCATACACCTCTCACTGCATTTCTGTTTGGAATTTCGTGGGTACTGGGGCATCACTTGACCATGTGCACCACGGCATTCACAGGGCACATATGGAGTTACTGTCCTTTGGGGAACCACTTTTCATATCCTATCCAGATACAAAAGTAGTTCTTGGAATAATATTCATTTCAAAACATGACTCTACAACTCAAAAGTACCCTAATATTTTGGTACTGGTGACTTTAGCACAGTTTTTTTATTTTTATTCGTACTCTGCAATACCGTTATCTAGCATTTCCAATCAGGCTTACATCCACACAGCACTGCACGAAGCTAGTAAAAAGGAATAGAAATTTCTTGCAAAATAAAAAAAAAACACAGTTGTTTGTGTATGCCAGAACAAATGACTAAGTTTTTCACGACTCTTTCACCAAACTCTCTTGTCAAAATAAGTACAGACTGTGATGTTAGATGTATATAGAAATATTATCGCATTAATCCTGTCAAGGCTACAGGCATACATGTATGCCCAGCACAGGTAGAACACCCCGACAGCTCAGGACGCACAAGTACACACGGCCAGTAGAATGTCCAAGTGGCATGAAAGCAGGTAAACAAACACAAGAGAACAGTGACTCCGGATATCAACATTCCTGCCAGTGCTATCATTATCCACTTTTCTTGGTAATGTTGGAAAGCATTACAACTTTTACTAGCTCCTGGGTCCTTCCTGTTTACAATTCATGTACTAGGCCAGGCCTTTATCTGCGTTTGGTGAGACGATGTTTGCCTATAGCGCCTTTGAAATATTGGGACATATCTATCAGATAAGGAAATCATGGAAATCCCCAAGAGTAGTAGTGACGAAGATGGTAGTGATACTTGGGACCTTTTTTCGGACAAAGATCCTGATGAGTCTGTATGTACTGCTGATTCAACATCATAAGGAACTTTTTCAGAAGATTCTTCTTCTGAAGAAGAAAAAGCAGATGAAGTAGCTAGTACAACTTTCTCATGAAAATGAACATATGACTGGTTGGATAATCACCCTGTGGCAAAATGCTATCATTTCGCAAACACATTTGGTGGTATAAGAATAAACTTCGATGATTCAGCAAGTCATTTAGACTGTCTTCATACATGTGTCATGGGAATTTGTACATCCCATTTGTAAAGGGATAAATAATTATTACACATTTCTTACAGAAAAAATTATGACAGTAATCTGCAGGTTACCATCATGGAAGCATACAGAGTCTGGAGAATTTTATTGCTTCTTGGTATATTCCCTGCTTATGCCAAGAACTAAGAAATTATAAGTGAATGAATATTGGTCAAACAGATTCGCTGCTACAAATGCCAATATTTTCACACTTTATGTCCAGGGACCAATATAAATTGAATCTGTGTTTATTGCACTTTAGTGACAATTTGGCAGTATCTCAAGACATTCTTGTGAAAATACAGCTCAATGTAGAGCAACAAAAGGGAAAAATTCCACGAAGCCATAACCCCTTTTGAAAATTTAGTAACTGATAGAAGTCTACAACTTTTCAAAGGAAGGCTGCAATTCAAGCAGTACAATCAAAGTAATGTAGACGTTTTGATATTAAAATCTTCATTCTTTGTGATGTACAAAGTAAATACATTCTAAATTATATTGTCTACACTTGTGCCCCCATGACGGAAATAAAATCTGGAAATGCTGACGGGGGATGGGGAATCACATGATATTTTTGTAAGTTTGTTATTTCCATGCCTCAACAAAGGTAATTCAATTTATTTAGACAAATGGTATTCAAACCATGAATAATTCCTATGGCTCCATGAGAAATGTACCAAAGCCACTGCACAGTAAGCAAAAACAGGAAATATTTGCCATTGTTGCCTGAAAAAAGGAGAAAGACCAAGTCCTGTGGAACACTGTTGGCTCTAAAATGGATGAACAATAAAGAAGTCTGGATGCTTTAAATCATAAATGGACCATATTTTGTTGAAAATGAGAAGAAACGAGCCACAATACACAAACTGACTAGTGTTGTAAGCTAAAATAAGCCAGTGGTATGACAAACACGATGTTAAGGTCTGTATAGTGCATTTGGAAGACAATGAAGAGATACAACAAGGTATTTTTCCATTTGACTGACTTGTATGTAGTGAATGTAATTTTTCAAATAAAAAGAAACAGAAAACACCATTGGTGAAATTCCATTAAGGACTAATCTGCCAGTTGCTAGATAAATTCCATGGACAAACTTGTAAAATTGATATCACCTGGACTACAAAGCAAGAAACTCCATTTTAACAGAAAAACAGAGGAGGACATTATCCAGGATACCTTGGAGCAACAGAGAAAAAGGAGATTCCCCCAGAGAGAGTGTGTAGTATGTGCTGCTAATTCAAGTGAAAAATGACATGGATAAGATGCAAAAAGTGTGATGTTGAATGGCGCCATGTTTTGAAAAATATTACATACTAAGGAAATATTATGTGGTTTCAGTAAGTAAGTACGCTTCAAAGAAGAAAAGTAAAAAGGATAAAAATAAAAAAGGGAAATTTTTTTAAGTTTTTGAACTCAGCCGGTGGCAGTCCAAAGCCCGCATCAAAAATAAGGATGGGAAACCAGAAACTAAACCACACTGAACATGACAAATGGAAAGAGAAAACATATTGCAAATTGAATTATACCAAAATTTTCCTTGTTTAATTCTGCATCAAGTTATGAGACAATTTATTTTTAAAGATCAATAATCAATAATTATTTATTTATTATTATTACAGTAAGAACTTTTGAGTTTTGGGTATCTTCACTAGGAACTACTCACTTATAAAACTATATATCTTGAAATGTATTTGCCTGATGTTAATAAAATTACAATGGGTTACAGGCAAATATATTGGTAGTGTGAATTTCAAGTTACAGAATTTTTCAAGGACAAATACAAAAGTTTTTATCATTTTTCCAATGTACTCTATTCTCAGCTCAGGATAAATGTATAATAAAACTTGTGATAGTTTTGATGTTCTCTTTCGTGGTTATCAGCCACTGCTATGACATTGACCTTACAGTGTAATACTGATTTTATATAGCATATTAATGAAGATTGGTTCTAAGCATGCTGGAGCCTATGATTAGCCGACAGTGCATTTTCCCTGCTGTACCCTGCAGCAGTTGTCAGCTGCGTCAGCTGGTGAGGTACACAACATGTTTGCCCTGACAGCTGGCCAGGCAGGTAGGATGCTTGGCACATGCAGCTGCACAAATGTTAACAGTACTGATTTGATTAACAGACCTGTTTTCATGGAAGCCTACATGGTTACTTGACTTTGAAAAGAAGAAGAAGAAGAAGAAGAAGAAGAAGAAGAAGAAGGAGTAGTAGTAGTAGTAATAGTAAACGGACAATTAATTAATGAAAAAGAAAGACAAATATGAATTATGTTCTATGTATATAACAAATCCATGAAAAAAAAACTGAGTGTTATACTGGTTAACGTTTGAATTAGATCACTTAAGAAATACAAGGTGTACAACTTTGCTTCCACCATTTGCCGATAGGTGGCGAAAATGGTAAGTAGCAGTCTAAAGAAACAGATAGCAGACGTCAGGCAGTTAGCTTGGACCTTGGTCAACATAACCTCATTCAAACAATAGGCGATTTGTGCCTGCGTCATAAAGTTGTTCTTGATTGAAAATGTCAGTTTTCAAGCCTAATTCTCGTCATTGGCGGGAGGTGTTACTGTTTTGTTTCAATATGCGGAAAACAGCGGCTGAGTCCCATCGAATGCTCTCAAGTACGTATGGTAAGGATGAAATTAGTGAAAGAATGTGTCGCGAGTGGTTTCAACACTTCAAGAACAGTAATTTTAACGTCATAGACCGGCATAGTGGTGGAAGAGAGAATGTTTTCGAATATTCAGAATGGGAGACATTGCTGAGTGAAGACTCATGTCAAACTGTGGGAGTGACACAGCAAGCCATTTCAAAATGTCTCAAGGCTGTGGGCATGTTTCAGAAAGAAGGAACTTGGGTCCCATGTGAGCCAAAACCAAAAGACTTAACGGCATTTGTGTGTTTCCAAATAGTTGATTCGGAGGCAAAAACAGAAGGTATTTCTGCATCGCATTGTGACCAGGGATGAAAAAATGTTCATTATGATAACCCTAAATGCAAAAAATCATGGGGATATCCCAGCCATGCTTCCACGTCGACAGCTGAGCCGAATATTCACGGCTCCAAGATCATGCTCTGCATTTGGTGGGACCAGCTCGGCGTTGTGTACTATGAGGTGTTAAAACCAAGTGAAACAATCAAAGGTGCTTGTTATTTAACACAATTAATGCATTTGAGCAGAGCATTAAAAGACAAACGGCCGCAACACACGAGGCACGATAAAGTGATTTTGCAGCAAGACAACGCTCGACACCATGTTGCAAAAGAGGTCAAATCGTACTTGGAAACGTTAAAATGGGAAGTCCTAGCCCACCCGCCATATTCTCCAGACATTGCACACCTTCTGACTATCGCCTGTTTACCTCAATGGCGCATGGCCTGGCTGACCAACACTTCCGATCTAATGAAGAAGTAACAAATTGGGTTGATTCAAGGATCGCTTCAAAATTGCTCTGAGCACCATGGGACTTAACATCTGTGGTCATCAGTCCACCTAGAACTACTTAAACCTAACTAACCTAAGGATATCACACACATCCATGCCCGAGGCAGGATTCGAACCTGCGACCGTACCGGTCACGCGGTTCCAGACTGAAGCGCCTAGAACTGCACAGCCACACCGGCCGGCTAATCGCTTCCAAAGATGAACCATTTTTTCGACGTGGGATTCATACACTGCCCAAAAGATGCGAGAAAGTAGTGAAGTAGTGGCCAGCAATTTGTTTCATTAAAGCCTCAAAAAGGGCGGAAGCAAAGTTGTACACCTTGTAGTAACATGCTTACTCATTTGTATGGGGTGGCATATGTGACTGTACAGAATTTTTGCTGAATTATATTTGGGATTTTTCCTTAAAGAGTCAGAGGTGTGACCTTTCTGTACTCTTGTCATCTGTAAATGAGGAAACATGTAGTTAATTTATATTACATTAGATGGTATGCATAATATGCACTTGGGTCTCATATTTTTACATATATGATGTCAGTGGAAATATATATTAGTACTGTATTATTATTTGTTTGAGGTACTCTTTGGATGGTGTGCGGTCGTTCAAGTTCACCAACAAATGTCTTTACATCACAAATGTGTCATGGAGCTCCCAACAATGCAAGGATTACTGAGGGGCAGCCTCAAGAGTAGACAATGATAAGCTTCATCAATAAGACATTATACAACAACACAACTGTGAAGACTTTTGAAAAACAATGGCCAATTATTTTAGTGTTCAGTAAAGTTTCCAAATGGAATACAGATAAATGAAACATGTTCATGTAATAAATCTTCATGGTTATACAATCATGTGGAAACTTATTTAAAAAGTACAGACAAATAGTAAATTACTGACATATTTAACCTAAATCTACATCGACATTATTTTATGATTCTGCCACCCAGAACCCTCTCAACCTGCAAAATTAGTTATTTCAGTTACATAGATCTCTGTAAATCAATACCCACCTTCAAAAGTTGAGTCCTTTCTGGAATCCCTAAGGATGCATACATGTGGAATAACGAGAAGTAATGTGGTAGGTGGCGTCCATGATCAGACACCTCCTTATGCAGAAGTAAGAGAACAGCGTGCAAGAGATGGTCACTGAGTGTGGCATGTGGATCCAGAAGTATACCTGGCAGTGGAACACAAGCATTAGTGCAACAGTCAAAATACATAACAGCTGACTACCTTGCCACCTTGAAAAAATTATGCAAACAACAATTTCAGATGTTTGTGTTTCAGGGTTTCTCACTTCTGGGGGTGGTGTTGACATGGCCTTACATGTGACTCCACTCAGGAATGCAATGGCGCTGAGGAATTATGGGTTATTTAATGACATGAACCTAGTTTCATTGCTGGTGCCCAAAATTATCTCTGGCACATATTTGCTTTTCTGTACTCATGTTGCTACTCTGTGAAATGTAAAACTTCCCATGTTCTTTAGCTCTGATGGATAAGACAGTTAAAAACCTCTCAGCAAATTGAGTACCAAATCTATAGTCTTGAGAAACTGAAACCTACAACCCCACCCAAAAGTATGACTTTCTGTCATTTTAGTTTGATAAATTCCTTAATTACAATGGCCCAAATACTTTGAGCTTGCACCAAGACACAGATCATCTTGTGCCTTATTTCTTGATTATACATCTGTCATTGCACAGCAACAGTCTATTTTCTTGACTGCTTCAGTCAGATGTGTGTTTCTGTTCTAGGATTGATCTAATAGCCTGTTCGACAAATGAAATGTCATTTTGATACAGAATGTGGGTACTCATGCTGTCCTCAGTTTCAGAGACTACAAGGCATCTCTTGTAGGTTTGTTGGTGAGAATGAAATCCACTGGATGTCAATGTTCAATGTTCAAAATAATGTGCTCAAAATTGCAAACCCAAACCAACATCACCAATCAACCACGCTTTGGGGTGTTGGGGGAGGGGGGGGGGGGGGGGGGGTGTTCAAAGTTTGCAAGTGAGAAAATGAAAATGAGAATGCTAGGCATTAAGAACAAAGAAAGATAAGGAATTTTACTCTAAAGAATGACAGAAGCATTTGGTTTGTTAGACTGCTATTTTGATTTATGCAAATTACACTCCTGGAAATTGAAATAAGAACACCGTGAATTCATTGTCCCAGGAAGGGGAAACTTTATTGACACATTCCTGGGGTCAGATACATCACATGATCACACTGACAGAACCACAGGCACATAGACACAGGCAACAGAGCATGCACAATGTCGGCACTAGTACAGTGTATATCCACCTTTCGCAGCAATGCAGGCTGCTATTCTCCCATGGAGACGATCGTGGAGATGCTGGATGTAGTCCTGTGGAACGGCTTGCCATGCCATTTCCACCTGGCGCCTCAGTTGGACCAGCGTTCGTGCTGGACGTGCAGACCGCGTGAGACGACGCTTCATCCAGTCCCAAACATGCTCAATGGGGGACAGATCCGGAGATCTTGCTGGCCAGGGTAGTTGACTTACACTTTCTAGAGCACGTTGGGTGGCACGGGATACATGCGGACGTGCATTGTCCTGTTGGAACAGCAAGTTCCCTTGCCGGTCTAGAAATGGTAGAACGATGGGTTCGATGACAGTTTGGATGTACCGTGCACTATTCAGTGTCCCCTCGACGATCACCAGTGGTGTGCGGCCAGTGTAGGAGATCGCTCCCCACACCATGATGCCGGGTGTTGGCCCTGTGTGCCTCGGTCGTATGCAGTCCTGATTGTGGCGCTCACCTGCACGGCGCCAAACACGCATACGACCATCATTGGCACCAAGGCAGAAGCGACTCTCATCGCTGAAGACGACACGTCTCCATTTGTCCCCTCCATTCACGCCTGTCGCGACACCACTGGAGGCGGGCTGCACGATGCTGGGGCGTGAGCGGAAGACGGCCTAACGGTGTGCGGGACCGTAGCCCAGCTTCATGGAGACGGTTGCGAATGGTCCTCGCCGATACCCCAGGAGCAACAGTGTCCCTAATTTGCTGGGAAGTGGCGGTGCGGTCCCCTACGGCAATGCGTAGGATCCTACGGTCTTGGCGTGCATCCGTGCGTCGCTGCGGTCCGGTCCCAGGTCGACGGGCACGTGCACCTTCCGCCGACCACTGGCGACAACATCGATGTACTGTGGAGACCTCACGCCCCACGTGTTGAGCAATTCGGCGGTACGTCCACCCGGCCTCCCACATGCCCACTATACGCCCTCGCTCAAAGTCCGTCAACTGCACATACGGTTCACGTCCACGCTGTCGCGGCATGCTACCAGTGTTAAAGACTGCGATGGAGCTCCGTGTGCCACGGCAAACTGGCTGACACTGACGGCGGCGGTGCACAAATGATGCGCAGCTAGCGCCATTTGACGGCCAACACCACGGTTCCTGGTGTGTCCACTGTGCCGTGCGTGTGATCATTGCTTGTACAGCCCTCTCGCAGTGTCCGGAGCAAATATGGTGGGTCTGACACACCGGTGTCAATGTGTTCTTTTTTCCATTTCCAAGAGTGTATATCCATTATTTTCTTCTTGTGCATGCTCACATGTAGAGCAACACTGCTTGCAACATGTAAAGGAATGGTTGAAATCTTAGACCAACATACACAGCCACATTCTGGTACAGAGGGATTCTTTCATTCTGAATATTGTACTGGATTCTGCTTTCTGAATCTTGACTATTAGGGCTTAGGAAATTGGAAATATGCTGTGGAGTATGATCCAGGGAAAGGTCATAGGCTGTACCCTGACAGATTTGAGTGACTCCTCTTTCCTATATTTATTATTTACTTCTTCGTTTTTCTTCCTTTTCCTGCTGCAGGAGAGTAGGAACTCTGAATTCAACCTCTAGTGCTCTCAAATTAGTCAAGAGTCCCGATTCTGATTAATGTAGTTGCCTTTATAATTTTATTTTTGTTTGATGTTATCTTAAGTTATTAAGCAGGATGGCTCAGTTGTTAACACTGGACTCCAATTGGGGAGCAGAAAGTCTAAACTTTCCATATGATTATCCTGAAACAACTTTTGTATTCTCCCACCATATTTTACATATAACTTTATCATCACTGGTAAGTTGCTGAAAATAGCTGTAGAAGAGCCCCACAAATATATCCTAAATCCCAGAGGTGAAGAGCAGATTCCACCACAACACAAAAATGGACAGAAAGGCAATTTAGTTTCCTGTTAGCACACAGGTCATTACTGCGACAAGAAACTACCTCAGAATGAAGAAGGAATTTGCTATGGTTTTATTGGAGCAATTATCTGAACATTTACATTGAGTAATTTAGGGAAACAGGCAGCCTATTTTAGGATGATCAGATGGAAAATTTAAATTTTCTCCCGCTATGAGTCTGGTATTAACAATTAATAATCTTGTACAATACAATGACAAGTAAAACAAAATTATCAAGGCAAGCACATTCACAAAAAACAGAAATCTTGAGTATTCCGAGAGCACAACAGTAATAAATATGGAGTTTCTGTCATTGCTATGCAGATGAGGGACGAACTAAATGAGATATATAGAAGGTGCAGAGTTACTCCTATCCAATAGTCATCTTATTTCTTGTTCCCTACATAGCCTACGACATTCACCTGCCTCTCGCTCCACTGCGTATAATTTCTGACAACATAATACTCAAGTTTCAGAAATCATAAGCCAGTATAATAATCACTGTGTGTGTGTGTGTGTGTGTGTGTGTGTGTGTGTGTGTGTGTGTGTGTGTGTGTGTCATCTATTTTTGACGAAGGCCTTACTGGTCAAAAGCTTTATATGTGACAGTCTTTTTGTTGCATTGTTGCGCCTATCTGTGACTCACCATCTCCGCTATATTGTGAGTGGGAACTTTCCTTTTCACAATATTGTTGCATTCCATCACGGATTTTCCATTTTTTGATTTCAATCATTCTTTTACCTATCACCAGCAGCGTAGCAGCACCTAAAAGTGCAAAATCCACCTGAGCAACCTCATGGTTGGGGTCAAAGCTTCAACAGTTTTTAATGACCTTATTGAACTCAAATTTTCTTCATCTCTTTTTCAAAGCTTATTACCCTAATATGCCTCTTCTGTCCAGTTATGAACACACAAAATACTTTGGTTTACGGGATTTTACAACACAAAAATTTTTCGTCACGGTATAATTAATCCCTTTTCGAGCCACTTTCAGCTGTAATACAGATAAAGCTGAGCACTATAACTTCTTTAGAGTTGTGAAGTGAGAAATGAACACACATTTCTACTGCACTTACAAACTCATGAATTTCTCCTATTACCATCATTATCACAGCAACCTTTAACACAATTTTATTATCTATTTTTAGGCACACTTACTTGGAGCGTCAAGCATTGGTGGGGCACATGGGCCATCTTGAAGCGAAAAGTGTGCCAAGAAAACTATTATTTTCATAAAGGCTGATCTTACTTCAGTGCTTGGACAACTAAGTAAATATTCACAAAACCTGAAACAATGTTACAGAGCTGTCATGTAATTTCACAAAATTAAAAGTAAATCAACAAAGATATCTGCTGCAGTTACACAGCAATTAAGCCTAATGCACAAAAATAGTCAACATATGAGGGCAACACAAATTCAGTATATTGCGCATGTACTTAGAGGAAGCCTAATACTTTCAACTGATGCTGTCTTACCTATGAGGGTGCTGGAAAAGCACATTATGTGCAAACCACCAACGAACATGCTTCGATGCCTGAAGATGATGGCACAGAACTTCGTACCACTCTGACGCTGGGCCACGCAGAGTTTTTTTTGTGTGGAACCCCGTGTGAAAAAGAAACCTAGATGCCAACTGCACACTCAACATGGCTAATTCTTCACCTTCTGGGCTCTAAAAAAATGCAAACTAACATTTACAAACATAACAGAGCCTTAAATGGTCTTTTTTAAATTTTCTTTGCAAGCATGTCAATAAACTGTGACAAACAACTTCTGTACTTACCAGTTTATCTGTATTATGTTGTCGGTTCAGGGGGGTACTGTTACAAGACACTAATTTTCTAATAAACTGAAAATATTCTGCTGAAAACTGGTTACGATTATGCATGAACTTAATGTTTTGCTTCCTTACACTTCTTTCAATTGCTGGGGGCATTTTCAGGATACCATGTTTGGAATCTGCTGAAATGATAATAACATACAAATTACTGTGTGGCAAGTTCAGCAATACAAGGGAAGATTTAATTTTCCAATAATAGGAAACTCATTCATATTAAGTAAAGCAAGCACAAATAATTAGATTAATCTATTAATCCAAATAATAAAAGGGGCAAATGAAAAACTGTGGAAACAGGAAAGGGGATAATTAGTAATTATGGGCAACAGCAACAACATACACATGGCCTCTCATTCACAAGAAGTGGAAGGAATGCTAGATTCTGAGCTTCCGAAATAAGTTCATTTGTCAGGGGAGGAGCACAGTGGAGAACAAAACAGGTGTTGAATTTTGTGAAGGAAATATGATTAATGAACACACACAATACATCAACTGAACATCTCTTGTATTTGTTTTATCCTTTTCTGCTTCACCCAATTATGCTAGTGCAAGATTAAACTGATCACTTTTGTTTGTTTGTTTGTTTATGTTTTGTGAGGACTTAAGTAGGCCTGAAAATGAGACTTGCAGGAAGTACAACACACCAAAGCAGGAGAGGCTAGAGAAGAAATGCAAAGCTGTAGAAGTATGCATGGCTATGGATTGATAGGTGACATCTATCTGAAAATTAACATGACTTTTGGAGAAAAGAGAAGCATTTTTATGAATAGCAAGAGTTCAGATGACACGTCAGTACTAAGCAAAAAAGGGAAAGTTGAAAGATGGAAGGAATATTTAGAATGGCTATACAAGGCAAATCAACTTGAAGGCAATATTATTGAAAGTGAGGCAGAAGCAGATGAAGATGAGACGAGTGATTCGATACTGCAAGAAAAATTTTACAGACCTCTGAAAGACCTCTGTCGAAACAAGGCCCCTGGAATTTCCATTGGAATAAGTTATGTCCTTGGGAGAGCCAACCCTGACAAAGCTATACCATCTGGAGTGGAAGAGGTATGAGAGAAGTGAAATACCCTCATACTCTAAGAAGACAATAATTCCAATCCCAATGAAGCCAAGTTCTGACAGGTGTAAATATCACCTAACAATCAATTTAATAAGCCACAACTGCAAAATACTGACATGAATTATTTAGAGACAAATGGAAAAACAGGTAGGGGCTGACCTCATAGAGGACCAGTTCGAGTTTTGGAGAAATGTAGGAACACGTGAGGCAATACTAATACTTCTACTCATCTCTGAAGATAAAATGAAGAAAGATAAACCTTGGAGATTTAGAGACACCTCTTAAGAATATTGACTGACATACACTCTCTGAAATTCTGAAGGTAGCATGGAAAAAATATAGGGAACAAATAGTTATCTATAACTTGTACGGAGACCGGATTGCAGTTATAAGAGTCAAAGAACATGAATGTAAATCCATGGCTGCGAATGGAGTGAGACATGGTTGTAGCATTCACCGTTGTTTTACAATCTCTGTTTGTTGAGCAAGCTGCGGAGGAAACCAAGGAGAAATTTGGAAGGAAATGAAGTTGCAAGATCAGTGATGAGGTTACAAGATGCACAACAACACAAATAAATCCAGGGTAATGGTTTGTAATCTACATAAGTCAGGCGATACTGAGGCAACTAAACTATTTAAGGAAGTGCGACACTAAATGTAGTACATGAGTTTTGCTATTTGAGCAGTAAAATAACTAATGATGGCCCATGTAAGGAGGATATAAAATGCATATGTGCATTTCTGAAAAAGAGAAATCTGTAACACTGGATATAAATCTTGCAGATAGAAAGTCTTTTCTGAAAGATTTGTCTGGAGTGTAGCATTGTATGGAAGTGAAATAGGGATAATAAACAGTCCACATAAGAAGAGAACACACTAAATAGTTTTACGAGTGCACGGAATATTAGATGGGTACATCAAATAACTAATGATGATGTACTGAACAGAACTGAGGGAAAAAACTGCACAACATGACTAAAGGAAATCTCTAAAGGAAAGCTATTGACAAGACATCATGAGACACCAAAGATTGTATATGTGGTAATGGAGGATGGCATGGAGATGATCTCCTTTTTAGTCTGTAAAAATTTATCAAAAGGTGTATCTTTCTAACGTTTCCTTAAGGCCATGTACACACTTAGGTAACAGGGTATGAGAGGTAGTAAAGAAAGAAAAATGAAGCAAGCAGTAATATTATGATGCCGCTTCTTTTCACTGTGAGATTTCTTATCACCATGTCTGAACTTCTCATTCTCTGTAATGCTCAATGTAGATTACCACTACTGCTCTTCTCACTATTTTGAAATTGCCGTTTTACATGCCCTAAAACTACATAATATCGAATTTACTGGGGCTGCTGTTCTCTTCATTTCTGGTAATTAAGTTAATTTATAAGCTAACATGCTTTAAATGCTGTAACCAATCTTCTAAAAAAACTGCTCACTGGAGGGTCTAGGTCACGTCAAATGCGTTCATCCTAATTTGGGTTTAACCACGCTGGATTTTTCAAAGACCTGCTTTTGATTATTAGTTGCCTCGCACAGTAAAATTTCTTTATGATTCACAAGCTACTGACCACATAATGAACAGGATCTTAACCAGCTGTAGCATTTCACCACCTCTGTAACCTTCCCGGAATTCCTCACCTTCAAACTCACATCACCTTTCTTCCTAACACTT